>NC_079202.1:51672208-52272208 GCF_026745355.1 Beta vulgaris subsp. vulgaris
TTTTTTGGGTGTGGCTGCACTCGAGTAATTTTTATGTTACCCTAGCTGCCTACGTACTTGTAAAATATCAACAAATTGCTTTTACAAGATTAAGCCAACGTAGTTCAAATGCACGTATGTTTCTTTCAACATATGCAGTTTATCCTCTTGCTTAGGAGTTAACGATGCTCTTACTTTTCATGAGTAGTAGCGCTTCAGAAACTTGCCGTTGATAGGCCCCACCCGTAATCCGTCAGCGTCAACAATTTTATAGGCCCCATTAGTGTACACCTCTTTGACAACGTATGGACCATCCCATTTAGAACTGAATTTACTTCCCGTCTTGCGAGAAATAATGATGGGTCTCTTAATTGCTAGGACCATGTCTCCAACTTGAAAGGAGCGAGGTCGAACTTTCTTATTGAAAGCGCGTGACAGGCGAGCTTGGTAGCACTCAGATTTTTGTTGTGCTTGGAGTTTTTTTCGTCAAGCGCCTCCAACTCAGCAAGTCGGAGTTTATCATTTTCATCAGACGTCAAGCCTTCCTGTATGGCAATTCGCAATGATGGAATTTGAAGTTCCAGGGGGAGAACTGCCTCAACGCCATACACCAACGAGTATGGGGTTGATTTGTGTTGCTGATTTATATGTCGTTCTGTATGCCCATAAAGCTTCCCCTATTCTTTCATGCCAATCACGTTTGGACTTGGCGACCACTTTGCTCAATAAACTACAAAGTGTCTTGTTGAACGCTTCAGCTAAACCATTTGCAGGTGCATTGTACATTGATGATCTATGTTGTGTGAATTTAAACTTCTCACATAAGTTTTTCATCAACTTATTGTAAAATGGTGTTCCATTGTCCGTGACAATTCGTTGGGGTACACCATATCTGTAGATGATGTGAGTACGAATGAAGTCAACAACATTTTCTTTTTTCACTTCACGTAGGGGGATGGCTTCTGCCCACTTAGAAAAATAATCAGTCGCTGCCAAAATATATGCTTGTCCAGCAGATGACTTTGGTGTAATTGGGCCACTACATCGAGTCCCCATGCTTCAAATGGCCAGGATGCGACTGTGGGGTGCAATGGCTCTGGAGGTTGATGAATGAAGTTAGCGTGAAATTGGCAAGCTTCACATTTCTTTGCATAGTCCATGCTATCTTGTACCATGGTTGGCCAATAGTAACCCATTCTTTTAATACGGTCATGTAGTTTTGGACCAGACTGATGAGCGCCACAGACTCCAGAGTGAGCTTCCTCCATGGTTTGTTTTGCTTCTTCATCTCCAAGACATCTTAACCAAAGACCATGAAAGGATCGTCGATAGAGAGTCCCCTTATAATATATAAATCGTGAGGCTCGACGACGAATCTCTGTCTTATGTTTTGGATCACTTGGCAATTTTTCATGTTCCAAATAATCGATAATTGGTTGACGCCAATCTTCTTTGTCGATTTGATAGACAGAGATTATGTCGACTTCTTCAGCATATTCGTCAACACCATCGTCATCAGGAGTAACAACCCATTGTTTGCAAACGGGTACATACATTCTTTCTTCTGCCCCCAGTGCCAAAGTGGCTGCAAGCCCAGCTAGCGCGTCAGCCATCTTGTTGGCACTCCTTGGAACATGTTCTAACTTGACGGTATCGAGTTTGTCAAGCAATTGTGATGCTTGCTTTTGACAAGGGATTAAATCATTTTTTTGACTTCATATTCACCTGATAGTTGTTTTAGGACCAATTGGGAGTCCCCGTGAATGTCTAAATCTCTAAGTCCCATTTCGATTGCCATTTGGAGGCCTATTATGAGTGCTTGGTACTCAGCCATATTATTGGAGCACAGTTGAGTTAGCAAAAAGAGTATGGCAGTATACACTTTTCTGGAGAAATGAAGACAACTCCAGCTCCCGCACCGTCATGACGAGCGGCCCGTCAAAGTACATTTTCCAAGGTGGGAGTATTTCAATGAAAAACACGTCTTCACCTGGCAAATCATCTGATATCTCCCATTCTGCAGGGACTGGGTGGTCCGCGAAAAAATCTGCTATCGCTTGCCCCTTGACAGCCTTTTGCGGAACATACACAATGTCATATTGTTTCAAAGCATAGCCCACTTTGCAAGTCTGCCAGACAACACGGGCCTTGAGAGAATGTATTTTATTGGGTCAGACCTTGAGATGACATGAACTGTATGTGCTTGCATGTAATGTCTTAATTTTTGGATTGCAAAAATCAAAGCAAGGCAAATTTTTTCAATGGGGGAGTAATTCAATTCAGCACCCACCAAAGTTCGGCTTAAATAATAAAGAGCTGTCTCCTTACGATCTTCTTGCTCTTGAGCACACATTCCCCCAGGGATCGCTCCTGCGCCGCGATATAAAGGATGAGTGGTTTCCCTTTTATTGGTGCCCCCAAGACGGGGGGAGAAGACAAATACTTCTTGATACTTTCAAGGCCTTTTTACATGAGTCATCCCATTTGAATGGGGCATCCTTTTTCATGAGATGACTAAAAGGATGACACTGCCTGCCAAATTGGAAATAAACCTTCGAATGTAAGCGAGACGCCCTTGGAGGCCACGCAACTCCTTGAGGTTCTTAGGTTCAGGCATCTCTTGGATGGCCTTAATCTTTGCTTGATCAATTTCAATGCCCCTGTGCCTGACAATGAAGCCTAGAAACTTTCCTGAGGTGACGCCGAAAGCGCACTTGAGAGGGTTCATCTTTAATTTCCATTTTCGCAATCTTTCGAAGACTTGACGAAGGTCATGTAAATGATTCTCCTTCTTCTTAGACTTTACCACCAAGTCGTCTACGTAGCATTCCACAATTTGATGCATCATATCTTCGAAAATTTTCTGCATTGCACGCTGATACGTAGCTCCGGCATTTTTCAAGCCGAAAGGCATAACTTTGTAACAGAATATCCCTTTAGGGGTACGAAATGCAGTTGCTTCTTGATCTTCAGGAGCCATGTGGATTTGATTGTATCCAGCAGTACAATCCATAAATGACAAAGCCTCATGACCAGTGGTAGCATCAATCATGATTTCCGTTACGGGGAGTGGGAAATCATCCTTTGGACACGCCTCATTCAAATCGCGGAAGTCCACACAAACTCGTAACTGTCCATTTTTCTTTCGTACTGGCACAATGTTTGCTATCCAAGTAGGGTACTTGACTTCACGAATAAATCCTGCATCAATGAGCTTGTTTACTTCTGCCTCAATTTCAGGAATTAGTTCTGGCCTGAAACGTCTTTGAGATTGCTTCTTTGGCTGACACCCTTTTTGATGGCTAAACGATGGACACGACTTTCGGGTCGAGTCCTGGCATCTCCTTATAGCTCCATGCAAATACGTCTTTATTCAGAGAGTAACATGGAATATTTTTGTTCTTCCTGTTGGGTAAGAGAAGCGTTGACGTAGACAGGGCGTGGCTCTTCTTGAGTTCCAAGGTTTAACTCTTTTAACTCATCAACGGTGGCTTGCCCCCCATCTTCAAGAGTTTTAGGAGCCTCATCTGTTTCCATCTCCTCGTCACTTTCAGGAGCCTCATGCCCTGTGATATGGTTTGAAGAAACAAATTCAACATCCTTTAAATTTTTCTTGACTAGGCGAACTCCTTTGATTTGTTAACACTATGACACGACCTTTGGCTTTCAAAGGTGTATGTTCAATGATGTCTACCACCTGTGTACGCCTCATGCGAGATGGAATAACACTTTGAGGTGCGTCCTCGCCTTTGACTTCATCTTTGCTTCTTGTGATGCGACTTAGTACCGACCGTCTTGGTTGTTTATCAATTGAGGTCGATGCGCCAAGACGTTTAAAGACAGATGTTTCTTCTTAGAGAATCGAGAATTGTAAGGGTGTTCGTGTTTTTGGTTTCACACCTTCATTTAGCTCATGTCCACCAAGTCTGTCAAAAACCGATGTATGGTTCTTTATGACAGGCGACTGTATTCGATCAAAGACCGATATTTTTTGCTGGGTCGCACCTTCTTCACCCTCATTTTCTTCGACTTCCTCCGCAGTAATATATTGTGAAGAAGAGGTTGTCCCTCTACGCCGTGCGGAAATTTTGATGGGTGTTGGAGCTTCAAATCCCAAACCAACTTTAGTCGGACGTACCTCAACGCCATATTCTTGTAATCTCTTTTGTGTGTCATTGATTCCATGAGGCTCAACCTCAATAACATTTCCCATGGACGCTGGATTTTCGAAGTCATAACCAGAGTTCGCCAAGAGCTTATAAGCGTTTGGGTCAAATTTACCCTTGTTAAGCCATTTTCTCCTAGATTGATCAACAAATTCCGATATTGGAGGCTTAGCAATTTGATTGTGGTTGGCTCTAGGCAAGGGAACAACCACTTCTTGATTTAAACATTGAAGAGTAGTGTAATAGCCCTAAGAAGCCCTAACTCAAAACCCTGATTATGTGCTAAAGCATGAGATCGTATTAAAGTAACTACAGAGCAGTCTAACTGTGTATTTCCTATGATATTATGTTTAATTAGTTAACTTATATTTTTACGTAAGTTAATTGACTACTTCATATAGAGTTATAGGATTTTAAGGTTCTAGGTGGAAGTTAGTTACTTGAAACTATCAGTTATGCTAAGTTTCATTGGTTGTAGTGCTTAAAGTAGATTAGAATACTCTCCAACACCATACGAGGGCAAAAGTAGGTAAGATCTACCGTTCTTATTGGATAAGAAGACTTTGGAAACCAATAGATAAGTTGAAAAGTCCTTGAGAGCCTTAAACATTAAGATTGTGAAAATCGTATAGAGATTGTTTTATCGGGTAACGATGACCTTCCAGTTAAAGAGCCTTTCGGGATTGAATCCGAGCTCAGAACCTAACCAAACTTGATATATGACATGCTTAGATGTCTTAAGGTTAAAATGGTCATTTAAGCCCAAGAATTACGTGGCTTAATAAGGTAAATTGCTTACATAGTAAAACCTGGCCAGCTGGAATTACAGCTCAGACCTATCCTCAAAGAAAGCTGCTTAGCAGCTACTCAAGTGTCGATCTCTCAAAGCCCTTTGAATGCATGATAGCCAACACCAAAGGCTAACACCTCAAGCAAGAATCACCCAGAAACTCCAAGAAACCGACGTTGCCCAGATCACTTTTCCCTCCTCCTTGGGTACCGCCAGAACAGGCTATAAAAGGCTGTTCTGGGTTTTCGTCTCCTTTCTCATATTTTCTCCTCTTTGACACCCACTTTTCTCTACATAGAACTCTTCTAAACATCCATACAGAGTTGTACAACTTTGGTTCCAACCTTTAGACCATAAAATCATATAGAAAACCTTGTTCAAAGATCACATAAGTTGCTGTAAGTTCAACAGTTTACATCTCTTGTATTTAAGCTTAGTTTTTCATATCTATAAGCTTGTTGAAACTAATCTTTAGCATTTTATACATTCAGGGGAAGCTGTAGGAGTAGATAACCAAGTGAATTAAGGAATTTCGTGAGCTTTAAGCATCCTTAGCTAAGGTACACACTTAGTTTGGTTTAACCTAGAGATTTTCCACTCTTATAGTTAAGTGATTGTTTCTTTCTTGTGTAAAGCATGTTTATGAAATGAATTTATGTATGATATGTGTATTATTATGTGTATATTGAGTATATTACATAAGTATAACATGCTAAGGTTCTTTAGAGATGTTTCAATTGACTAAACAACACTTATACACTAAGTCATTACGATTATGCTTCTAAATGGGATGTGCTTAGTACATGAACTTATATAGTAATTGATAATTGGTAATCTCTTGATGAAATAGATGTTGAGTATTATTTAATCCTAAGACATAATTGGTTAAGTTCTATCAAAGTTATTATGTTAAAAACTAGTTTTAAGTATGAAAACCCTAAATCTTCTCAACTATCAAAGTAAGGGTAATTGAAAGGAGTTGATAAGAGTTCTGAAGTATTAAGGATGAGTTGATAAGGATTTTGAGTATTGAGGTTTAAAGTATAAACCATTAAATATCTTATTTTATAAATATGAAAGTGAGGCATGAATAGGCACCCCGAGTTAGGGCGGGTAGAGTCCCTAGCTGTTGCCTTCCAGGAGGGGCTAATCCTGGCGTTATAGGACATGTCCGGGTAAGTCTTGCAAGCATAACAATAAAAGGCTGGGTGACGACCCTCACTAGTTTGGAGACAGCTGGTACTGCGTGGTACCCCTCTCCACTCGCGTTCATGCCAAACGATTGATTTTGTGAAACCATAGTAACTAAGTTAAGGGTGATTATCTGTTATTATAACTATGTGTTAGTTTTCAAAATACACCTAAACTTGTATTTTCTATTATACAGTGTGTACTCAGCTTTGCTGATTGTTTTGTCATTTCTGTGGCCTGTCACTCGGTGGGTGGCAGAGTTTTGATGCAGGTTGGTACGAGGATATGTGATGAAGGTGTTTACTTTTGTAATAGACTTTCAATAATGTAAATTAAGTAATGACATCTATATACATATGTTTACATAGTTAAGCAAGTGATAGACTACTGAACTTTAGTTAGTTTTTGGTGTATGTAACCTAAGAGCTCTTATGAGGACAGCTTTGTATGCATTAAGTAATGTATAAAGTATGTTTTTGAGGTAATTCGATATTCTCTTCCTTATAATTTGAGAATGTCATGGTAATAGTCCAAATCTTAGTGTGATAACGCTTCCGTTGTGATTAAACGATGTTGATTAAGATTAGTGGAGGTTTGGGCTGTTACAAGTAGTCTTACTCCTTTTTCTTCCTTTGGCTCTACTTTCATGACCTGATGCCCTGCAAAAGGTGATTCCCCTTCCTTACGACGTGATTTAGGAATATATCGCAAAACTGGAGTAGTTACTGAATTCTTCATTGCTTTAAGGGGTTGAGCAACAACTTCTTTTATCTTTCCTTGTATTTTGTTGTTGCATCTCAGTGTTGGTTGACTCCCTAGAACTTGATGACGATGGAATGTCACCATTTTTACTTGTACCCCTTTTCCCCGTTGAAGGAATTTTCGATGGCAACATTTTGCTCGAGGGATCTTCATCTTCAAACACTTAGCATCCACAAAGTATGAATTTGTCATGCTAAAGGGTTTTACATCTCCATTTATTTTCTTCTCTCCTCCTCGATAAAATTTCAGACATTGATGAAGGGTTGATGCGACTACCCCATTTTTGTGTAACCATGGTCGTCCAAGCAACATTTTATATGACGTCTTTGTATCTATGACATGGAAGAGAGTCGATGATGTTAACTCTCCCATCACAAGGTTAAGACGTATTATGCCTATGGCACGCTGACTGTTCAAATTGAACCCCTGGATCATTAGACGACTATCAGAAACATCTTCCATAGTGATCCCCAAATCAATCATGGTGGACTTTGGCATGATGTTGACAGCTGAACCTCCATCCACTAAGATACGATTCACTCTCTAGCCAAAAATATAACCAGCAACGAACAAGGGTCGGTTGTGAGGTTTTGAACCCAACAAGAAGTCTTCATCAGTGAAGGCCAAGGCAAAATTACATGACGTGCATTTAGCCGAACTTTCTATTGGCTCTCCAGCATCTTTCACTTTGTCAAGGTATAGTTCTGGATGCTGAAGTGCAAGAGCTACCTGTCGACACATTTCTCGAGGCAAATGAAAGATCTGCCTCCATCCCATGCGTGTAGGAAGAGCTTCTAAGATAGATAATATCTTTGGATCTATCTCTGGCCCTGAATGTTGAACAATCACTTTAACAGAGACTTCATTTTCTTTAACATTCTCTTGATCCCCCTCTTCTTCTCTTTCTTCATTATTCTCAACGAATGAGGTAGCATTAACAGTAACCGTAGTAAAGTAATCTTCATAAAAGAATTCTTCCAAGATTATAGGAGTAAGTGGGTCTTGTTCAAGTCAATTGGCAATACTTGTTGTTTAGTATGCTTTTTTGACTTTTTCTTTTCTTTCGAGCGTCTTGAGCTTTTCCTTTTTTGGTGCTTCTTCTTACGACAAGCAACACATGTATAATTACTGGCTCCAGACTCCCAAACTGCAGAGTTTGAGCCTCCCAATAAGAATCTAACATTGCAGAGGCATGATTAGCTTCGACAACTTCATCAAAATCCAGTACAATCTTCCCATCCTTTGCAAGTTGCATGATTCTCTCCTTGAGTGTTATACACTTTTCTATAGGATGACTAATCAGCCTGTGATACCGACAGTAGTTAGGATCAAAAGTCCTACCGACCTCCACAGGACGCTTAGCTTCGGGCAATTCAATGACTTTGTTTTCAAGCAAATCATCTAACATCCCTGATAAATCAGAGTCTGGAAATGGATATTTCTTTGCTTGGAGTTCTTTCAAGGTTGCCTATTTTTCCTAGGTTCTTTGGAAGGTGAACCCTTATTGTTTTCAGTACCATCCTTGCTAGAGATCTTGACAGGCGAGGAGGTAGTCGTGATCGACATTGACTCCTTAGTCGAACTTTTGGCAGTCTTGTCAGTTTTCTTAAAATCCTTCTTCTCTTTCTTGACTTTGAAGAAGTGTTGCTTTTGCCTCTATTGTTGGCAATGGTAAGCTCCATGTCATGAGCTCGCGTAGCCAAGTACTGAAAAGTCCTAGGCTTTATACCTTGCAAAATATAAAGCAAGTCCCAATCCATCCCTTGAATGCACATCTCAACAACAGAGACTTCAGTCAGGCGATCTTTACACTCTAGACTCAATGCGCGCCAACGATTGATGTAATCGATGACTGGCTCATCCTTCCACTGGTGAGTCTTAGTTAGTTCAGTCATACTGACAATACGTCGAGTACTATAGAACGTGTTCAGGAATTCCTCCTCCATTTGATCCCAACTGTCGATGGATTGTGAGGGTAAATCAGTGTACCAGTCAAAGGCCATGCCTTTAAGAGAACGAACGAATTGTTTGACCAGGAAATCATCTGTGGTACCAGCATTATTGCATGTTTCCACAAAGTGAGCAATGTGTTGCTTAGGATTTCCTTTCCCAT
Source organism: Beta vulgaris subsp. vulgaris (assembly GCF_026745355.1). Classification (NCBI taxonomy): domain Eukaryota; kingdom Viridiplantae; phylum Streptophyta; class Magnoliopsida; order Caryophyllales; family Amaranthaceae; genus Beta; species Beta vulgaris. The sequence goes on from NC_079202.1 coordinate 51,681,210, forward strand.
CGAAATGCTGGAACTTGGGGGGCTGATAGCCAAGTGGCATCTGCAGCTTGTCAATTCTTTTGGTATAAGGCTTTACATACCGATGACTGCCTTGAGAACTTTCCCCGAGTTGATTTTTGATAGCGTGAGCTACTAATAACTCAAGTTGTCGAGCTCTGGGTGGGCAGCGATCGTCTTCACCACTATCGCCTTCGCTTTCACCCCCATCCAGTCTTGATGCTGCGTCGTCTCCCTCAAGTTTCTTGTTGAGGGCAGCGATTTGCTCATTTTGGAGTCGGATTTGAGCATCTTTTTCTTCTCCATCCTTCATTAATTTTTGGAGTAGGCTATTCATTTCAGCAAGTTGTTCCTCAACTGTCTTAGCCGAAGTCACCATAACAGCAGCAGTGTTTGACTGAGAGAAGAGCAAGGGTTCCTCTAAGTCGATAATCTTTAGAGGTGATGAGTCAACAATGTCATCACTTGTCTCATCGTCACTCCCCACATTGAGTGGGTCAAAGAGAGGGCTAGTGTGGACAGTCAACCTCTCTGACTTATCAGATGAGAGTTGCTTCCATATTTGAGAAGCAATCAATGATGGCTCACGTTCAACCAAAGCGATCGAGCCAAACACAGGGGTTTCACGCTCCTTGTATGAGCCATGCACGACAGATGATTCGGGAGCAGTAGGCTTAAAGAGCTTTCTTGGCCTAGTAGGAACGTTTGCAGTTCGGAGTTTTGCAGCGGCGGCAGCAATAGCAGCCTTCACTACAAGAATCCGTTATTTTAACGACTAAAAAAATACCGACCGTCAAAATAACAGTAGGTGATTTGGAGAATACCGACAGCAAAAATAGTAGACGGAGATTACCAACCGCTTATTACAATTACCGACTGCACAACAGTAGGTATTTAATACCGACTCCTTTTAAAATATATGTTACCCTAATTTAAACCCCATTACCCAACTCCATATAAAAAGGGGAAAAAAACTAATTTCTCAATCCTAACTCCTCCGCCTATTTCTTAACTCCTCTCTTCAGTTTCTCACTCCTCTCAAATCCCTAGTCTCCATTTCAACCTAATTTCTCAATCCTCTATTCAGGTTCCCACTCCTTCGTCGACTCCATTCGCTCCTCCATCCTCTTTCATAGACCGACGTCTGTGGTAGCGGTTCCACCAAGTTTCGTTCTTCATCGACGTTTGTGGTGGCTGTTCATTTGAAGTTTCATATTACTCTTCTTTTTAATTTTTTTCGTTTTATATCTTCACTTATTCGTGAAGTTTCATTGTTAGTTTTTTTTTGGGTTGTTTTTTATTCTCTTCTTCTATCATTATCAAGTTTGGCCAAATTTGAAGACTCGCGACGAAGAAAGAACCAATTTCATTAGTAATGTGCGTATGGAATTTTATTTTGTCTTCAACTTGCAAAAGTTTGGCAAATTTCAAGATTGGTGATGAAGAAAGAACCAATTCAGTTTCCAAAATCTAGGAGTGAAGGTGTAATTTTTTTATATTTTTATGTAACTTTTAGATCTGATGTATCATTATTTGTAATGGGTGAATGAATATTATTTTACCTTATGTTCTTTTGTGAATTTTGAATGTGAGCAGTTTTCTTTACTTTGATACTGTTGATTTACGCTTGGTTTATCCTCCTTCAAAATCTTGAAATTGCTCAGATTTAAATGGAATTATAAAATTAGTGACATCTCTCAAATTGAAGAGATATCGCTGATTTTATTTTTTTTAATTTCGTCTCCATAAATTACCTACCGATATGGTAGTCGGTGATTTTTACCGACTCTGCAGCAGTCGTTATATTCTGATTACCAACCAACCTTTTACCAACTGAAGCAAAACGACCGTTTAGCAGTCGGTAATTTTATTGCCGACCGTATTTGGGAAATTACCGACCGTTTTTGGCGGTAGTTAAAAACGCGGATTCTTGTAGTGCTTCTTCATTCCTCTGGTGCGAAAACCAAGGGTCATATCATCCATAAAATCACCCAACGTTACAGATTTTCGTGGGGTGTCAGCAGAGTTTTCAGAAGATTGAGAGATGTTCTTGCTTGAGGCCATTTCTCAGATTTGTTGTTGATGACGAAACAAAGATGAGAGGCAGAGATAGTCCCACCGAGCGTGCCAAAATCTGTATACACAAAATTTCGAGTCGAAATAAATAAGACGAGAAACAAAGTAACAAAGAAATTATATTTCAATAAATGTATTGAGTACAATCTATGTAAACAGTTTATAATGAAAAATAAACTAAGTCCTCTGATTCTGTTTCGTAGCTTGAGAGTGACACGTGTTGGTGTCGACGTGGAGTTGAATGTAGACTGACCTGTTGTCAACGTCAACCTGAGTTTGAGTGTGGGATGACGTTTTGTCGACGTCAACCTGAGTTTGAGTTTTGTTTGGGTATATTCGAATGAGGGGTGACAAAGCTTGAATCTCAGTCAAATATGTTTGAGTGTATCTGAATAGTCGGCACAATTTTGATGTGCTTGTTGACTAATTGCAGAGAGAATTCTAAGAGAATTTTATGAGCTCTTGAGAATAATGATTTTTCCGTCCCCTCAACTGAGAGATGTGAGGTCTATTTATAGGGAATGGAGATCCCTTCATGGACTTGGTAATTTATGGGTTTTGGTCCGTTTATGACTTGGAAGTCTTTTTACCTTTGCCACTTGACCACCTTATTTGGACTAATAATCTGGGCTAGCCCAATACTTTATAACCCAAATTGTATTTGTTTAATCTAATTTGGATATGTAATTTGAGTGGGCTAAATTAATTAAATTGGGCTATTCATATTTATTTTAGCTCAATAATAATTAATTTATTTTCATGTAAAACACTAATAAATTTTTAGTGTCTACAGGGTCAAATTATAATGTGAGAACATATGTCAATTATGATCTTTATTTGTAGCGAATAAAAAAAATATGAATTTTGGTAAGTAACTAGTTCGAATTATATTTTGTGAGATACAAATGATCTAAAAAATGAAAAAATTATATTCTCTTGGACCAACCAAAAGTGAATACTTGTCGCATTTTGTATAGTCCACATCACGTGTTGGCTTTGATCAGGTCACACGAACCTTTATTTTTGAACAATTTAATTGTTCATCGTTAAGGATGCCATAAGGTTTACTAGTAGTTCAGGCCACATGGATGAATAACATAATTCTTCGTGTGTGAATTAAGAAGAAACGAACTAAAAAGGAAAGTGTGTAGATTAAAAATTCTGTGCACGATATGATTATAAAAATGCCATAAGGTAAAGAAAGTAGATGTGATATGTTACTAAAAATAGAAAAATCAATAGTGTGTAGATTAAGAAGAAACGAACTAAAAAGAAAAGTGTGTACAGTAAAAAGAAACAGAGGGAACATATAAAACAACTGGTAAAAAATTGATATACCCTTCGTGTTACTTATAAAATTTAATGTAAATTGTAAATATATTTGACTGTTGTACATGGCTTTATAATGCGTGCATTTAATATAGTACTAGTCGTATATGCACGCGATGCGTGCGTCGACGTATATTTTTTTAATCTAAAATTATTTTGGTAGTGATTTAAAGGTGACCGATTTTTACTTGTTAAATTTTGGTCGAGATTTAATAATTCTTTGTCAGCAGCTTTAGTATAGTTCTTTAACGATCGTAAATGTTAATAAATCATGCATATTGTTTGAACTTTGTAAATATGAAGTATTATGTTGTCATGATATATCACTAACTTTTTTTAAATTGAAGATTTTAATTAATTTCGTGAATTGATTGTGTCAATCTAGTCAAGTTATTAATGGTGATTGCATATTCCATTTTTTACTTATTCCATATGGTAAGTTACATTGATTTTCATTTTTAAATTTAATATAAAAACATATTTTAATTTATTAGAGGGTATTTTAGTCATTTCAAGTGAGGACACCACTCCTCCTCCCTTGGCTTATATAATAAAGATATACTTCATCCGTTTCTAAATAAGTGCAACACTTCTTGTTTTCACGTTTGCCAATGCATTATTTTAACCATTAATATCTTCAATTATCAAGAAGTAAAAATTATAAAAAGTTGATATTATAAAAAAATTCACATTCAAACGAATCTAACAAGATCCCACATGACTATGTTTTTCCTAAACCCTAAATCACCAAAGCTAAGTAAAGTTCAAACTGTGAATAGTAAACCCTATGCAAATGTTGCACTTATTTAGAAACGGAGGAAGTATATAATTGTGAAGGTTTGGCGATCGAAGAAATTTTCGCAATTTCTAAAAAATCCCTTAGTTTTACACTCCTAAATTCATGAAAATTGCTAAATATTGAACCTGAAAATTTTGGGAAGGCTTAGAAATCATAACTTCGATTGCATCTCCATTCAAAAACTTTCCACAATTGATCCTGAATTGCAAAGTATTACAGGGGACTCCTAGTAGACATAAAACATGTTCGCAAGTCGTGAGTATCATGCCACTAATGATATCCCACATCGAAAGTTGAATAAGATATGGAGGGGAAAACAGCATTTAAAATGGCACCTTGGCCCGTCAAACAAATTACTTACCTGGACGGGGTCAATGGGCGATCATGAAGGCTCATGGCCTGGGACGGTGACCTCCATTGCACATATTGGAGGGGTGCTTGCCTAACGTCTCCCCAATGTGGGAGAGCGTACGTCATAATTTGTGCCAGTGGGGGCCTGCGTTCGCGCGGCCCTTGCCTATTTCTATTGATTAATTTCTTATGTAATTTTATTTTTGATCAAGTTTGAGATTTTTTGGTGTGTCTATATAAATATGTTAATGTTTCAAAGGTTTTTGTTTACAATATAGCTTTGTAATTATGTTAGTGTATTCTGTAACCTATTTATCCTTCTCATACTTTCTATTCATCACCATTTGTCCTTTGATACTCTGTACAAATAGGTTGATGATTTTCAATTAAGAAGCTATACAAAATACTGTGTAAAAATCCAATGTGCAAATATTACTAATTTACTAGAATATTATATATGTAATATTGTGTTGGAGTTTATAGTATAAACTCAAAGTTTGTTTCAAAAAAATATGAAGAGTCTATTTTATCTTTTGTTCCACATTGAAAGAATAGAAGGGAAGAATAAAGTTTATAATCATTATTCTTCCTCTATTCTTTTTTTTGGGTCAATTATTTTTTTTTTTAAAAACAAAGATATCATTAACAAAATAATTACAGTGTGCCGTAAATCCCTATCCAAGACAATCAAGCTCATTAGCATAACAAATAATCCAAAAGTTAGTCTAATAAAATCACTGTAATACTTCTAAATTCTAATAAACACTAAAATTTCCACGAAGTAAATATATCTACTATTTGGAAATAAATCATAGTACCTTCGACAGTAATCACTAACAAAATAACAAACATGTATATATATATGTATCACACCAAACACAAAAGAAATTTAAATTTGTACGTCCAACAATTCAACAAAGCATATATATATGATATAAATACTACAGAAATAATGAATTTGAACACCACACTTTTCTTTTCTGATGCAAATGCACCATGCATATTAAAGCAACCATCCTGCCTGATGAAAGTTAGTAGTGTCACTACCCAACCCAGCTCTTTGATTGCCATTGGATGGCCCTTCATCCTCATGAGATGGATAGTGAGGAGCATATCTGTTCATAAACAAGACAATATTATTTCATGCATGCACTTTCTAATTAAGAATTATACGAGCAAATAATTCTCAACTTTCATGGATCTTTTCAAAATAATCTCAACTTTTGATTATTTTGGAGTATTTCCAACTCCCAAGTTTAGAGGTAATAATCCGAATCATTAATTTTTTGTATTCATATTAATTATTTTAAGGAAAATTTGTCAAAAAAACCTTTTAAATGTTCAATTTTGCGAAAAAAAACCTTATAAAAATTCTTTGTAAAAAAATACCATAAACTTAAATTTTCTTGCAAGAAGAAACTTATCCCCATTTTCCGGTGTGTTGTTTCTCAATTCCGGCGCTGACCCTTCTATATCTCTTTAACTCCCTATTTCTATTAAGTGCGGCATCACCCATATGCATCTCAAAAACCACACCGGAAAATGGGAGTAGGTTTCATCTTGCAAGAAAAATTAAGTTTGTAGTTTTTTCGCAAAAGATGTTTTAAAAGGTTTTTTCTCGTAAAATTGAATATTTAAAAGGTTTTTTTTTACAAATAATTTCCTTTATTTTAAATTTTAAAAATGTCTTCCAAAACTTGAGATTTTTTTTTTTTTTTTGAGGGAATTCCAAAACTTGAGATTATTTCTAAATAATCCAAAGCTGTGAAAGTTGGGATGATTCATGTCAAATTTTCTTTACGCGATTTTGTGGATAATTATTTGGAAGTGAGGGAATTACCCTATTTCTAGAACTACTGGCTCAGGTTTGTATGATCCAATTTGCAAGGTAACGGGATCATACTCAAAACTTGTAGACTGAGATTGGTGTATGAATGGGATACATCCATTAGAATCCAATATTGGCCTAAAACCATGTCCCTGATCTCCTACCTGCAATATTTGTAAGGGAAAAAAATTGAAAAAAAACAAGTCACAAACAAGTTTTATTTTTTCTACTTTTAGATCAATGAATTAAGTTGATTGAAGGAAACTAACCCTCAGCTTCAATTCCTTATTCAAGTCTCCAAGTTTGCGTTCCTAAAAGAGAGTAACTATGTTAATATTGGTACTAATATGGTTATAATAAATAAATGTTGTAGTCTTATTAACTACTTTTTTTTTTGTTTCTTTTTTATGATTACACTTTATTTTATTTTATTTTACTATTTCCAATGTGCACTTTTCCTTGTATATTTGATAACATGTGAGAAAAATTGACACCATTTTGACATTGTTGAGAGTATAGACTAAGAATATAAAAATATCTCACAAGATAATTTCAAAAATCAATTTTTAAATATTAATGATATTATAGATGTAGTATTGACATTTATAAAACAATTTGTTTGAGAATTAAAAGTGTGTTCTTTTCATTATTATAAGATAATTTTTAGGTTTACTAAATTAAGATAAGTTTAAATAAAATCTTATAAGTTACAAAATGTGTTTCAATAAATATCAACAAGTTTAAATAATAGCGAAAAGCTACATGCAACCCTAAGGACTGTATATAAGAAGCTAATGCATTAATTGATCATTTATTACATCGGTTAATGTAAAATTTTTCCATAAATTCACAACTTATTTTCAATTTAAGTAGTGTATTTATGTCTTATATGCAACCTTAAGGACTGCATATAGCATAACCCTAAATAATATAAGAGAATGCATCCAAAGAATAATAGTTCTCGCCTCTTAACAATGATTGAGGTAATACTGTGGTTATCTTTTGGATGAAATCCCATTTATTGCGTTTATAGAAGGACGGAGTGTTATAAAATACGTATAAAAATTTCTTTACTTGAATAGTGTCATCTATTACCAGTTAATTTCCAAATATGAAGAAAGCTAAGTAAACTAGAAATTGTACATGAGTTAGTTCATGCATGCATGCAGTTCATGGATTATGAGGAAGATCCATCAAAAATATTATTTTGGGGAAAAGAGAGAAGACTATCAACTTGGGGAAAAGTATATGAAACGACTTACCGATCTCCTAAGTGCATCCATTTGCTCAGCCATCAGTTGTGCCTGTCATAATTCGCCAATAGATAGAATTAGTATATGGTATAGATGGCTAAATTAGGATTATGTCCAAATCAGACTTGTAGATGCCTAGATGGCTACATTTAATTGATTTAATTTGGTTACAAAAGAAGACTATCAACTTGAGGTTCATATGATCAAAGCCATGACAATTATTCAAGCATTTGGATTTATTAAGAATATAAATCAAATAATTTCTGTGTTCTATAACAAATACATTCCATAGAATTAACTGCAACATGCATTTATTTTTTCAGGCTTTACGATACACACCGACCATTAACATCTTTAAAAGCATATTTATCAAAAATATATAAAAATAGTAGTAGATTTTAAAGAAATACACATCGAAACAGACCTAAAATGATTGCATATTTTAAAATATTTTTCTTGTATATTAGTGAAATAATATGGTCAAAATCGATAAACTTTGATCTTAAAAAAGTTGTAACTAATTTGCGACCAAGTGAATTTTATTTTAGTTACTATGGAAATTTCAAATCTTCTAAAATACTAGCTACATACCAAATTATCCATGTAACTATTTATTAACTTTCTACATCAACAAAATTAGTAAAATTCTAAATATCATGTCTGAATAGATGAGGGTGTTATGTCATTCCGAAATATGGGTTATTTGTTTATCAATATTGAAGGTCCCGTTTGGTAGGGCGTAAAACATTTTCCTAGAAATCTGTTTTCCTCTATTTTCAATTTTACATCGTTTGGTTTGCAAAGGAGTGTAAAACCATTTTCCCTTGGAGTAAAATTGCTCTCCCAATGATGGAAAACTATTTTCCTTTCCAAATGAAGGGAAAACTGTTTTCCTTCCTTTTCCTTATCTCTTTTGTACACTCCTCCACTACCTCCTTATTTTCTCTTTCATTTTCCTTTCATGTCATCATTTTTCTTACATGAAACCAAACAATGAAAATTTAATTTTGGAATTGTATTTTCTATCGTAACTTGTTTTCTATGAAAATCATTTTATACTGAAAATGATTTATGCCCAACCAAACAGAGCCAAAACGAAATTTTCTTAAATTTAGGTTGTGATCAATAATACCTTCCTCGCCCTGGTCTGAGCAAGAGCACTTTCAAGTTGCTTCTCAAGATGTTGCAACTCTTTTAAACTCAGAGATCCCAGTTCTTCTCCCAGCATATGCCTAAATCATCAAGTAGCTATATAGATGATCATCTCCATTTAAATGCAAATTTATAGCTAAACAATTTAATTTGACACGAACGAATTTTATAAAAATCACATCCATGGTAATTATAAAAAATACAATTTTCTTTTTTAAACTGTATGAACTATGAAGTTTACAAATTAAAAACTTAATTAGAAGCATGAATTTCCAATAATAAGGGTAATCAACATACTATAACTAAGAATTTAGACCTTTGGGCTCTCTTTAGAGATTCACATTGCGACTCCAAATGCGCGATCTCTTGGAGCCAACTCTGTAAATAAGGATCAAAGTGAAATAAGAGAAATAAAATAACATGTTATACATGATATAAAAAAAAGAACGTATGAAATGTGTAAGAAACTCAGGATAAGTTGACATTATTATCACACTAGTCTCATATACAAGCGATGCGTGTGAAATCATATAAAATTATTTGTACATAGATGTATTATATAATAGTGATAGAGATACAATGATCTTGTTTTTTTTTGTTTAATTTAAGAGGTAGTTCACCTTCTTTTTTTTTTTAGTGTCTTCATGGGTTGTCTTATAATTTAAGAAGTATAATAGAGATGATATATGCTTCACCTTGATAAATTTCCTAATGATTATTACAAAATAAACAAATTATATTTGCTAATTTCAAACATAAATTATTAAAAGAGATGGTCTAATTTTAATATAAAAGTAGGTTTCATCACTAAATAAATTAAACTAGTCACTGAAAAAAATTAACCTAGTCAGTATTGGGCTAATTCTCTTTTTGATATTGGGTTTACCATTGCCTAATTTTAATTTAAAAGTAGGCGGTCTCTTACAAGACAAACTTGATTAAAATATTACAAAAAGAAACTTTATATTGTGGTTGTAGATATGATGGAGTTTAATCTACTAGCTTGATTGACATTATATATTTATAGAGGAAACATGCCGAAAAATATCATTGGCTTACCAAATTCTCGGTCCATTTTTTCAAAATTAGGTAGATTCGATTATGCGAAGGTTTAATTACTCAAAATTTCCAAAACATATAACTTTATGCAACTTCAATATATCAAGACCTTAATTAACTTGTTACTGTGATCAAATATAAAGTATATAGGATAAACACTACTATGTTTTTTTCACAAACTATTGTAATTATATTCAAACCTGTGTTTGAGCCTCAATGGCATGATCTTGATGATTATGATGATGAAGTTCAATGTTATTGCCACAACGCTGGTATCGCTCAATGGTTTTTGGAAGACATCTATATAATAATCCCGAAAATATTAATATAAGAGCGACTAAGCACAATAATGTATATCAAAAAAATTATAATAATAAGAGCGACTAAACACAGTAATCATAATTTTTCATGATTATTTAGTTTCTTAAAGTTAACATTGTTGGATTTATATCCTTTTGTTTTATATTTTGGTAAAGCAAAATAAAGTAGGAGTGGGGAAAAAAAAGGAGAAAATTAGCACAAAAACTGACCAAACAAGCAAGAAATGACAGAGGAAGAAGAATACACAGAAGAGGGAAAAGATAAAAACAACAATGTTAGAGAAAATCCGAGGAAAATGAAAACAAATATTCTGACATAGTATTAATTACAAATCCCCCTTAATTTAATATACACTCCAGAAAATCATTATTACACTCTCAGTCTCTTAGTACAAACTATTAGTAATTTTGTAAAACATTCCAGAATTTTAGCTGAAAATTCCAAACTTATCACAAAAATAGTAGCTACATACAATAGAACAATTCAACTAGCACATAAAGACACTCCAATAAAAGTACTCATAATTCTAATATTTATAAAAACTTTATACACCAAAAAATGTAATCATTTTTTGGTGAAATATTTGCATTATGAATTTTATGAGTAGTATATACGTGAAACCATAAAAAGAGATTTTTTTTAGAGGAAGAAGCCCTAGATCTTCCACGTGTCAATCTGCCATTGGTGAGAGTAGTTTTCTTTTCAAGGGTAAAAAAATTGTGTTTATCAATGAGTATCCCAACATTGCTCAACTCCAAACGGCACAATTCTAGCGAGGTAATGGGCTATACGCTATTTGATCCGTAAGTACATGAGACCACCTAATAAACTCGAACTCTTTACTAAAAAAATGAAGCATCTTCTAAACAACATTAAGATCGGAAAAACTTTTGTTCTTTTATTTTTAATGATTAACAACCTAGAAAAATATAGAAAAATGTTAAAAAAAAAAGAGTAAAAATAATTTACTCGATGCTGCTGAATTCATAGAGTTTGCCACGAGAGGAAAAGACGATGAGGGCAATTTCGGCATCACAAAGTACAGAGAGTTCCTTAGCTTTCTTCAAGAGACCAGTTCTTCTTTTAGAGAAGGTTACTTGTCTGCTAATGTTGTTCTCTATCCTCTTCAATTCCACTTTTCCTCTACCCATAATACCCTTTTTCTCTCTCTTCTATTTTTTTTTTAAGAGAAGGGATCAAAGAAGAGGATGGATGGAAAATATATGAGTTTAAGGGTACGTGTTTTATCTGCTTTTTTGGGTGGGTTAGAAACTAAATTAAATAAAGTTGTTGCTCACACTTTGATGTTTGTATTTATAGAAATCTATATGGGAAAAGAGGACTCAACATTAATGGTAAAAAAAGGGGGGTTGTTTAACTCTATAGCTAGGTAAGTGAGTGGGGTTGGGTCGAATTTGTGTCGTGTTTAAGGGCTTATTCTCTTCGGCATAAAACAACTGAACTAAACTGAATTGATTTGAGCTGAATTAAACTGAACTGAACTGAAAATTCGCTGGCGAGAACATGCCGTAATTCGCTGGTTACCAGCTCACTTAGTTTAACCCTAATTGATCGTGACTTGTTTATTAAATATATAGTTTAATATTCTTAATTCTAGCTTGGCCGATTTGTTAGATATTTCATTTTCAAGATTTTGGGTCACAATTATATATATAATTACATTGGCCCTATATCTTAATTTGATGATACAAAAATCATGTTCAATTAATGACTAATGTACAATAACGTAGATTTAATGGAAAAAACCTTTCATTATTACAAGTCATGCTACATAATATTATGAATAATATTAGCTCAACAAGCTAATTAGATGGATTTTTTTTTGTTGGGTTCGTATTTTAAAGCCCGGCTCTATTAAATCGAATATATAGGTCATGTTATGTTAACTAGTCCACATACATAAACGGATTGAGGAATTAACTAGTTGAGGAATAGCCCTTTTGCCTAATAAGTTGAAGGCATCTCTCTTCTTATAAGGAGATGGAGTCCACTTCACAGGACTAAGGAAGTTTCACCTTAAGACCATGTAACAACGAGAGAACGAACAACCCTTTTGCCTTATAATTTATTTTTATTTTTTTGGCAATGGGTAAAAACAGAACATGAAGAAAGAGAAAAATTAGCTTTTTCTTGCTTTAGTAGCAAGATTATGCGCTAATTTAACCTCTTCTCTACTTACCTTAATACGAGAAATAAAATTGAAACTATTTGTTATTCTCTTGATGTCTCTTATTATGCTATCCAGATTCTTATTTGAACCGTTATTACTTTTCAGCGCTGTAATGACTTCTCTTCTTTTATCAATGTGTTACATTCACATGTGTAGTACGTTATCAATCGTAACTTCAACACCCTCCCTCTCCCTCCTAATGCAAGCTTAAAGCTTATTATGATTTACACTACCTACGGAATTATTACGGGTCTTGTACTCAAAGTATTTGCGTATTAAAGTTTTTTCCTATAATTGGAATTGATCATTAGTCAGTCTACTCTGAGGGTAAAAGAGAGGGTGTAGTTTGTCAAGTGATAGATTACTTTTAGTAAACTAATTAAGTTCCATATAAGTGTATGCAAAGCAAAACTCGTACATAGTCCTAGCAACTTTTTGAGAAAAGGTTTTAATTAATTAGTTCATACATGGTACTAGCTAATTTGTTTCTTTTCACAGGTTTTCTTTGGGTGGTATAGAACAACTAGTGAAGGGTTATTGAGTTTGAAGTCTATATAATGCTAATGTGTCTTATTGATTTCCACTTGTTGTTTAGGTTTACAATGTTAATTATTTTGCTGATGTTACAAAAACTAGCTATGTTTGTTAGCTATCGAATCAATTAAATCACTAATATAAACTTATATCATAAGCAAGCATGCTTTGCTTTTGTCTGCCTCAAAATAGAATTAAAGCATATCATCTAATTATGTGCATTTGACATTAAATTAATTGACATTAATCACACATTTATTAATCTCTCACCTTATTATATAATGTTTGGTTGTTTAATTTAAGTATCGTGATATATTTTAGTTTCACACAAAATGTAACAAGTCATCAAAGGTCTTTTTTTTAGCGGGTACAAGTATTTTATAGATTTAGCTTCTATCACAAACTAAGTTTAAGCCCAACATATATACTCAACCCCAACCCGACTTGCCCCTTGAACTACAATTCTTGCTCTCGTCAAGGCTCAAACCTTGGGATTTCTTACAATAATTTACAAAAATGAGCAACGATCCCATTCGAACTAATATATTTAAGTCTTATATGCACGCATTAGCATATAGAAAATTAAATCAATTGTGTTATAAGAATTTTCTTTGCATTTTGTTTTTTCAAAAAACAACTGTTTCATTTATGTGTGGTACCTTTTTTTTCCTTTTTTCCCTCGTTTTTTTGTTCAAATGAAAAAGTCAGTTATCCCTCCCATTCAAAAAAAAAAAGTTACTTATGCCCTCTTTTTTTTTTCTCTTTTTCTCCTTATTCCATTTTTTGGTGGCTCCCCATATATATATATATATATATATATATATATATATATATATATATATATATATATGCACACTATGCGTGCGAAAACATATAAAATCCTTCAGATCTCTATCTCTATTCTATAAGCCAATTGGGGGAGTTATGGTGTCCTCCTACGGAAAGTTTTTTTGTACTTAGCTAAATATATTATTGGATATTCAGATTTTCTACAATTACAACCTTTCCTAATTTAAAGATGCAGTCAAAATTAAATTCTAATAATAAACTAAAAAAGAATTAACAAAGTAACTTGACATAATGAGAAAAATGATTATTTAATGTAAAAAAATATAAATTTAATTTGAGTATAAAACTTTACATCTAAATATTCATCACAATTTCTAAACACTGTATAGCTTACAATTTACATTAGTTTGTACAACAATAATTATAAAATCACACTTCTAAAATTATATTTAGATGAATTTTTTAAGAACAAACCAAAACAATCGACGCACACATGACGTGCATAGGAGGCTAGTATAATAGAGATAAAGATACAATTATCTTAGCTTGTTTTTTTTTGTTTATTTAAAGCATGTAATTAACCTTCACCTAGGATTCGACACTGGACACCGGCCTCTTTTAAATGTCAAGTGTCTTTATTTTTTTAAGGAAACTAAATATAGTATATTTGTTAACTATTTGATGATACTAATTATATATAATCTTTCCTAATTTTATACTTCTACGTAATTGTAATATACAAAAACTTTTTAGATAATTGCTCTGTTTGGAGAAGCATCTTAGCTATCTTAAATAATAAGGTGCTAACATATTTTAGGTGCTAAAATGATTAGTAGTGTTTGGGAAAAATAAATTTCAAGTGCCTAAAATGACTTAAATGAAAGTTAAAAAATATATATCTTTTCAAAATCAGGTGACTGAAATTTTGGAAAATCTTTCCAAAATTTTGACAACAACTAATTTTGCCAAAATAATTTATCAAATTAATCAACTAATTTTGCCAAAAACTTATCAATTACCTTATCAGTTTCAGTTTTATCTTATCAGTTTCAATTTATTTTCAACTGGTAACGCCAAACAGAGCCAATATAAAAACTACCGTTGCTATTATTAATTATTTATGAATATAATACTTCCATATATATAGTTTGTGTATGCGATCAATTGTTTTATCAATCAATCACTACCACCATCTTTTCATCTAGCAAAAATTATTAAAAAAGACGGTCTAATTTTGATATAAAAATAGACCTAGTAACTAAATAGATTAAACTAGTCACTTAAAGAAATTAACCTAGTCATTATTGGGCTACTTATCTTTTTAATATTGGGCTTACCATTGCCTAATTTTAATTTAAAAAGTAGACGGTCTCTTACAAGACAAAGTCTTCATCTAGAAGTTTTAAATTATATTATTATTTGATCAATATAACAAAGAAATATATATTTTTATACAATGATTTTAACTAGTGTATGACATGGGTCACAAATTTAGTTACGTAAAACTTTCATATTGTAAAGGAGGTGAAAAATTACTATTCTACGTCTTATGCACCGTTTTTTCCTTATTATATCATGTCATCATCTACCAAAAGCACTACTTCACTACCTTGTAGTGATTGATCAACTATTATGGATGAACAAGGTAGAAGAATAAAAAAAATGGTACTGGAGCTTAAGCTTAGTTTTATTAGGGTATACTGACTACTGTTTTTTTTTTTTAGAATGGGTAAAAGCATAAAAATTACAAGGAGGAAGCCGTTTAGCTTTTCCTAGCTTTGATAGCTAGCTTATGTGCTAAATTGACTTCCTCTCATTTTACCTTCTTACAACAAACAAACATAAAACTATTTGCTATTTTTTTAATGTCTTTGATGATATTGTCTATGTCCTTGTTTGTTTCTCTTGGACTGTTTAGAGCGCGTATTATCTCCTGGTTGTGTGATTTAATGATCAATTCCGTACAGCGTCACTCCATGTCTGATAAAGCTTTCATAATTGCATAGGCTTCTGTTTGCTCTGGGGAGGTCGCAAATATTTTCCCTGCAAATTCTTCTTTGGGATCGTTATTGAGGTTGTACCAGGCTATAGCAGCTTGCCACTGATTTATTTAACGTTCTTCTTCCAAGCTCCATCCACAACCAGAGTTTGCACGTTGCTCGACCTCTTTTGACCCACTATCCATTTAAGTTCTTTGGCTCTCTCCTCTAATTCCTTTTCTGTTTGATTCTCTCTTTGTGGCCTTTTGGTCTTTGCACACCTGATGTTTTCTTTGATTATCTCCATGATCCTCCCAGGATTGAGGTTAATGTTTTTGAAAATAATTTCATTTCGATGAATCCAGATTCCCCATAGGGTGGATATGAATTCAATCTCCATATCTTCCCCTTCGTCTTTTCTTTTCTTCTTGAAGAGGTTGAGGAAGTTTTTAATCCATTCGGGAATTAAAAGCTGGGTACCCTGGGATCGGAAGCTACGATACCATTGAGGAGCTCCATATTTTTTGGAGAGATTTGACAATCCCTAAAGAGATGGGTCATAGTTTCTCTTTGCCTACAGTCAACTTTATTTAAAATATATTGAAGATGTTGCAGAATTAATGGCTACAAAATATATACTCCTATATGATAATATAGAAGGAAAAAGAAAATTTTGACTACCTATCGTTTTACATCAAAGAGATTATAAGGTATTACTCGGCGTCACAGGAAGTATTTATGTTAAGGTGTTAACCTACATATGAGCTTATCTCATATTAAATAAAGAGAGAGCAGATGACTAACATAAAAGTTAAACATGTTATTCCTCCTATTCTTCATTGGTTTTAGGAACCTTCACCTAGCTTGTGTGTAGTCACTCTTTCATTAGGGGTGGGTCTGTGTGTGCAAGCTTATAATTAATGATGTATTTGTCATGATATCAAAGTGAATGATTATAGCCCATTACTGTTCCTACTTAGGGAGGCCACGAGGCAATAAGGCTTTCTTTAGGATGTGAAATACAATTTTGTGGTGGGGAGAAAGAAGATTATGATCAAGAAATGTTTTTCCCTTTTGACCACCATATTTAACAATCAATTGATCAAAAGAGATATCCGAAAATGGATAGGATCCACGTTGCTTCTTAAAATAAATATGAGTTCCTCTCACAGGAACACCAAGCAATTTACCCAAAGTTTTAGCATTAAAATCAATTTGTGTTCCCTTTACGGGTCCAATAAGCTGATGACTAACATATACGCTTAATGAGTACTGCTCCTATTTTCAACTAATTTTAGGATAAAACCTAATTGACTTGTGTGTGTTCACTCTCTTGTGTGTTTACTCTCTCATCTGGTGTAGGCCGTGGAGAGACCCAATAATGAATTTGTCAATTTATTTTATGCCTTGAACACTAAATTAAAGCTAGATGTCAAAAAAGAAAAAGAAAAAAACACACTAAAGTCTAAAACTAATTACATTACTACATTAATATATTCATATGACTTATCTTTAATTGCTACCATGGAAATATATGAAATGATACTATATGATTTATTCCAACTTAATAAAAAGGCAAAAGCTAACGGACGCCCCGGGGGCGCTAGATAAGAAATATATTGCTCTATTAAATACTCATATCTATATAAAGTAATATAATAATGTATAATTCAAATGTAATGCATTTAAATGCTTTGCATTTGAATTAAATGTTTTCCCCTTTCCTTTTGAAAAACATTAAATGCTTTGCATTGAAATTATACATTATTCTATTATTTTGTATAAATATGAGTAATTAAGTACAACAATATATTTCTTATCTAGCGCCCCGGGGCGTCCGTTAGCAAGATCCTAATAAAAACAATCAGTAACCTCATGAAAATCCATAATGTTTTCATATGACTTAGCTTTAATTGCTACCATGACCATTAAATTGAACAACTCTTCATTACCAATCTTTGGTAGATATCTACTAATAACCATCATACTATTCCAGAGAGTTGTCTTCAAATAGTCTTTTTTTTATATATACCGTAAAAGCCAAAATTTAGAAAATTATCATGTGATCCTTGTGATAACAGACCATCATTACATTGAGATTCGCATGATTGAATTATGATAATTTTTGAAATTAATTCTTTTAATTTAGTTAATAAAGAGCGATGACGAAAAATTGTGAATTGATTCAAAATCGATATATACTACATAGTATATATGAGTTGCGATCTTTCACAAACTATACCAAGGGCCTGTTCTTCCCAGCTTATTTTCAGTTCAGTTCAATTCAGTTCAGTTCAGTTCAGTTCAGTTCAGTTCAGTTCAGCTCTTGACAATACTTTTACTCTCACATATCACTATTCATTTCAGTTCAGTTCAGTTCAGTTCAGTTCAATTCAGTTTAATTCAGTTCAATTCAGTTCAGTTCAGTTCAGATCAATTCAGATCAGATCAATTCAGTTCAGTTCAGCTGTTTTATGCCGAAGAGAACAGGCCCCAAGTAATCTGCTTGACAAAATTCAAACTTGGAGATATATGTCAGTCTTAACTCTTAGGCTATGTTTAGTTCACCTGAAATTTTCTGATATGAACTTATTTTTCCTGATCTGATCTGCTGATTAAATCTGAACTGATCTGATCTGATCAGATTACAAGATCTTATCTTTTAGATTTATTTTTGTCAATATATAAGAAAAAATATAGTCATGTGGGATCTTGTTTGATTAGTCTCACTGAGTACTTTATTAATATTCAATTATTATAATTTTTTACTAATATATAATGAAAGATATTTAAAAGTAATAATGATTTTAAATATAAGCATGATCTGATCTGATCTGAACTTATTTTTTCTGATCTGATCTGATCTGATTAGATCTGAAATAAGCAAAAATAAGGTGAACTGAACATAGCCTTAATCGACTTCGTCACTATATGTTTATCTCTTCTTGTTGGAATGCTCTTAAAAAATGTTCCTTTCATTAATTATTAAATCTCTTATATTTCCTCCGTCTCATAATATAGTTCTCTTTTTAGATCAAACTTTTAATTAAATTTTTTGACCAAGTATTCTCATTATTAATATATACAAAAAAAATGCTCATGTGAGATCTTGTTAGATTCGTCTCAACGTGTAGTTTTACAATATCAACTTTTTATATTTTTACGAATAAGGAATTGACTATATAGAAGGTCAAAGATCTATCTTGGAGACCGTGTATAAAAGAAACGAGCACTATATTATGGAACGGAAGGAGCTAATTTATACATATAGCATCAAAGTTCACTTTACACGAGTGCATTCAACTTATTATATGATATCAAAGGGGGTGGGGGGGGGGGGCTATTTATCCTTACACATACCCGACCCTATAAATTATAATATTTTTTGGGGGGCCCCTCGAAAATCCAGTGGTAAGAAAATATTCTTCAGGGTTGCCTCGCACAGGGCCACTCACCTAAATTAAAGGTGCAACAAGCCCCCAACCCTTACCAATATTGAAATTTTTTTTTCCACCAAAATTTGAACATTGGTCTCACATGTGGGAGATATAAAGACATATCATTGGACCAAGTCTTTGGTTATGAATTATAATATGTACTTCATAGGTTAAATACATATGTACTTTAGTATCGTTTGAATGCAGTAATTGTAATCGACTGAATTAGCTAACATTTGCACAGAGGATCTGTAGAAACCTGATAATAATTTTGATTAATATGTACTAATATGACTATGTGAAATTCCAACGATATAATACCTCTTTTTTTTCAATTTATACAATTTGACTTTATATCGATGATAACACATAACTTTGACCATGTATACATACATATCGTTAATTATTAACATCTAAAGATTATAAAAGTTGATCTTGGGGATGACTATACTTATGAGATCAAAATATAAAATTCGTGGGAAAAAAATAAGAGTACAAGTACGAGTAAGTGACTAATGAGACATGAATACATGATTCACGTTCATGCATGCATGGTTGGTTGGATATCAATTCATATGCGCTACAAGATAAACATAAAAAAAAAATGTTACTCATGCTCCAATATAATTGTGTACTTGCTATCAAGTACTTATAAGTTACTCTGAATGTTCATAGTACCGAACTACCACTTACCAAATTAAACTGTTGACACAAGAGAACAGAAGTAGTAGTACACAACTTATTAATATGCATTTTGATCACAAACCATCTAATGAGCTGGATATTGGCAAATATGAAAAAAAATGCGATCATTTGGATAATTTACGTACTAATCAAGAAATTTTCCAAGACTTTATAAGCTCTCGAAACTTTCTTCGTTTCAAAATAATAAGTCAGTTTGGATTTTGTTCTCTTCTTTATTCATCGTTGATTTTTGGCAAAATAGATCTCAACACCACAAACTATGGTGTGGGTGCACCCAATGCTATTAACTTTGACTAATAGTCAAAACACCACAAACTATTTGCCCGAGTGTAGCGTGTACCATAAATGACGTTGAACCTAACTTTTCTCAGCAAATGCTCGCGTTACTTAGGATTATAATTAATGTAAATACAGAATAAATGAAAGAAAAAGGAAAAAAATGGAAGAAAAAGGAAAAATGGTAAAAAAAAAAATAGTTTTTTTTCCCATTGCTGGCAAAAAAGTTAGTTTCGATGTCATTTGTAACACTCACAGTCGCAGCATCCGGGATAGTAGTTTGTGGTCTTTTGGCTACTAGTCAAAATTGGTAGTGTTTGGTGCACCCGCGCCATAGTTTGTGGTGCATGTTGAGGCCAATTTTGCTTTGTTTTTTTTTTATTGTTTCATAATAATAGAAAAGTACAAAATGTACATTGACTAACGTATATTGGAGAAATGAGAAATCTATTAAGAGACAGATGGAGTACACGTTACAAAAATGGTTGAAGTGAAATATATGCTTATTACAATTAATCGAGAACCAAAGAAATACTCCCTCTGCTTTCTTTTAATTGCTACATTGTCACTCCCTTCGTTTCATTTTAACCTACAAACTTTGACATTTTACACTATTCACAAATTTCACTTTGACCATCATTTGTGATTTATACGCGGATGAAAATATAGTCATGTGGGATCTTGTTAGATTCATTATAACATGTATTTTATTAATATGTACTTTTTATAATTTTTACAAATACAAAACTAAAGATATATGTCCTCAAAGTTTTGCATTGACATGCGTGAAAAGTATAAGGGCCTGTTCTCCCCATCTTATTTTCAGTTCAGTTCAGCTCCAATAAGTTCAGTTCAGTTCAGCTCCAATAAGTTCAGTTCAGTTCAGCTCTATTCTTTTATAACCATTTTGTTAAATATTATTATTATGTTGGTATAATTTATTTTACTTATTATTATTATTATTATCATTATTATCATTATTATTATTATTATTATTATTATTTAAATATATATCATTACTATTAAGTATTATTATTATTATTTCTATATATTATTTTGTTTATTATGGCTTTACTCATTATTATTACTATTATTATTAGGAGGAACATGGTTTAAGTCAAAGCACAAATAAACCCACTTTTTTTAGCCCATAAACCAATCAAATTGCGTCAAGACGTTTTATGATGTAATTTTCACGGCCCAACCCAATCATTATTTTTATTACTAAATATTTTTATATTATTAAATCTAATTTTTAAAATAGTAATATTAATTTACTTCTTAGATATTATTGTTATTATATATCATCATCAAATATTAATATATTAATACAAATAATATAAAATAATTATTATTAATTATCATTATTGTCATTAATTATTATTATTATTATTATTAATTTATGATTATTAATATTATTTATTTATAACTATCATTTAAAAATATCCAAAATACTATTATCATTATTATTATTCATTATTATTACTTATCATTATAATTATTATTTAATATTCATATTATTATTGTTTAAAATATTATTTATATATTTATTACATTCAATTTAATTCAATTTAATTCAATTCAATTCAATTCAATTCAATTCAATTCAGTTCAGTTCAGTTTAGTTCAGTTCAGTTCAGCTCCAATAAGTTCAGTTCAGTTCAGCTCTAATAAGTTCAGTTCAGTTCAGCTGTTTTATGCTGAAGAGAATAGGCCTTAAGTGTGTAGATTAAAATGAAACGGATAGAGTAGTTTTTAGGAGTTGTCCATTTCGATCTTTTTAGTTGTACCTTTAGTATAAAATGAAGTGGGAAAAGGTGAAAAAATACTACTTTTGAGTGGAAAAAGGAAAAAATAAATATAATAGTATTACTTTTTGATGGGTCAAGTCTCCTAATAATGAAAACTAGAATTTTTTGCACGCGATGCGTGCTTGAATTTTTTTCGAAACAGAAACTCAATTTTCTTCGGCATAAGAGTCAAAATTTGAACATTAGACATACAAAGTATAATTGTTTTTAGTTGTAAAATTTGGATTGGTTTAGTTTCTGTCACTTAAGTTTCTCACCATTCTTTTTTTTTTTTTTTTTTACTTTTCAAAGTTAAATTTATGAATAAAATAGAAATTTTATTGAATTTATTTATGAAATCTAATATTATAATTGTTTAGTTGATTTTTGAATTAAGTACAGTACTTCGTAAATTGTAAACAAAGTGGACACTTCGATTTCAAGTCAATTTTTTCATAGGTTGTAGTTTGTAAGTGAATTTTTAAGTTTTTGTAAAATTCCTCATTTTAGTGATTTGCATAATGTAAATTATGCAATTTTATGATTTTAGTTGACTTGTGAGAGTGATTGTTATAATTATATTTTTGGTATTTTTGTTTGAAGTCCCCTGTGATTTGTAATTGAGAATGGGAAGGGGATAGTCTTTCATTCAGGGACACCATAGCTCCCCCCTTCCCTTATATAATAGAGATATGTTGTACTTTAATTCTTGAATTATATTTTACATAAATCTTTTTACCTGGATAATTAATCGCTATTATATAATAGAAAAAGATAGGTCCAAATATATGTAAAAGTTTCATTATATATAGAAAACACTATAAAAAAGTAAATAAGTTTTTTCTCTGTCTAACTTTTAAATTATGATTTCAGTACAAATACACCTCTATTTTTTTTATCACGACCCACCATTAATTGTGAATGGTTCTTGAGAATAGTGATTTGTAAGTAAATTTTTGTAAATGTTTGTGTATGTATGACGTTCTAGGTTATTAGTTTTAGTTTATATGTTAATTTTAAGTTTTAATAAAGTTTCCTAATTATTTGAGTGATTTTTATAACGTGATTTTCTAAATTGTATGAAAGGTTTGTAAAGTTTTTTCTTTTAAGTGATTTGTGAGTGAGTGTTGTAAATTAATTTTCGGTAGTTTTCTTTGAATGCCGATTTTGATTTTGACATTCCTTTGTAATTTAGAAAGGGAAAGAGGGTAAAATAGGCGTTTCAAAAGAGGACACCATTACTCCCTCTTCCCTTATATTTTTTTTTTTGAGGGGAAAAGCAGTCGAACATTACTCCATTGATAAAGAATCCATCAAAACATAAGGAGCCACCTCCAAAGGTGAGTGGTTCTCCCAAATTTGTTCAAACCCAAAAGGAATAAGCTTCGCTAAATTATGAGCTACACAATTACCGTCTCGTTTAACATGAGACCAACTAATGGAGTTAAAATCGACACTAGAAGAGAGAATACTATGAAGCACAAGATCAAGATCCGAGAGAAAAATAGCATGCTTAGAGAGCCGGGAGATCACCGTTTGACAGTCCGATTCGACAATAATATCTTTTAAACCATACCGCTTGCCTAACCGCAAGGCCATATCAATCGCCTTTGCCTCTGCCACTTCAACCGACCAATGCGCCCGAATTCGACGAGAAGCAGCAAAAATGACGTGCCCATTCGAGTCTCGAGCAACAGTGCCGAGACCAACCCAACCTTCAGTAGCCATAGAAGCATCAACATTTAGTTTGATCACATTCAAAGGGGGGGCAGCCCAAACACTTGAACTCCTCACCATAGGCTGCGATGGGGCATGATAAATCTTTTGTGCATATGCAGCGTGATCTTCAACCCAGCCAGCAACCCGAGCAAGTAACACATTGTGGGGGGTTAGTTTGTTGCTAAAGATTAATGAGTTCCGATCGCCCCATATACACCAGGCCATGAATGCACCTTTAATCCGCATCTTACTGTCCACTTCACGCCATCTAAGCAGAATGTCACACATCGACCCATCTAACGACCGACTCCGTAGCTCGTCACAGCCACAGTCCTTCCAGAGGTCCATAATATGAGGGCAGGAGAAGATAGCGTGAACCTGAGATTCGGTTCCACCACATCCACGTGGGCATGGGCTTTCATCAACCATATGTCGGGTTTTGAGAAGGTCTCGAACTGGGAGGGTATTAGAACACATGCGCCATAAAAAATCCCTTACTTTTGGGCTCACTTCCATGCTCCATAAATCAACCCATGCTTGATGAAAATTATCAAGATTCCCACCCTTGCCAATCATATATGCAGTTTTAACCGAGTAGCAAGCATCCTTTGTGAAGGCCCACGTGATTTCATCCTTATCAATAAGAGGACTCAAAGGGGTGCTAAGAATGCATTTCACATCCCTTTCATTGAAAGATGATTCAATCATTTGCACCTTCCATTCCTTACATTCGAAATCAATCAAGTCACTCACCATATTCACCCCTTCTATGCGAGTACTAGTGAGAAATCTCCCATCCTCATCAACAACCCATGGATCAGTCCACAAATTAATTTGTGTACCACTCCCAACTCTCCAAACAATCCCTTCTTTCAAGAGAGCCTTAGAGCTCCAAATGCTACTCCAAGAAAAGCTACAGGAGTACCCAAGAGAAGACTCCAAGAAATCACAATTTGGGTAGTATTTAGCTTTCATAACTCGGGCATAGAGAGAATTTGGGGCACGCACTAACCTCCAGGCTTGACGACCTAATAGAGCATCATTGAAAACTTTGAGATCCTTAAAACCCATACCGCCCAGACATTTTAGAGTGCACATTGAATCCCACGATTTCCAGTGAATCTTCCTTTGAGAATCAGAACTCCCCCACCAAAACCGAGCCATAGCTGAGTGAATCTTCTGGATGATAGAAACCGGGAGCTTATAAACACCCATCAAATAGGTGGGGATGGCTTGAATCACAGACTTCAGCAGAGTTTCTTTCCCGGCTCTCGATAAAAATTTCTCCTTCCAACCTTGGAGTTTCTTCCAAATTCTATCTAAAAGAGAATCGAAGATAAGTTTTTTCGATCTCCCTGAAATAGAGGGGATACCAAGGTATTTCTCGTGCTTTTCCACCTGTCTCATGTTCAGAACATTAATCAATTCTTCTCGCTGTCTGAAACTGACTCCTCTGCTAAAAGACACCTCCGATTTTTCATAATTAATTTTCTGCCCGGATGCAAGCTCATATTTGTTGAGAATATCAACTATAATAGTGCATTCCTGGATAGAGGCTCTGGTGAAGAGTAAACTGTCATCAGCAAAGAAAAGATGTGATATTTCTGGACCACTCCGACTGGCTTTAGCTCCATGAATCTGCCTTTCCTGTACTTTCCTCTGAAGCATGTTAGAGAAAGCATCAGCAACTAGAATAAAGAGATAGGGGGATAAAGGATCACCCTGGCGGAGACCTCTAGCGGGGATCACAGAACCACGAACACCTCCATTAATGATGAAGGAATAAGAAACCGATGACACACAATCCATGATCAAATTAACCCATCTGCCATCGAAGCCCATAGTTAGAAGAAGCTTTCGCAGGAAACCCCATTCCACTCTGTCGTAGGCTTTGCTCATATTAAGTTTCATAGCAATCACCCCTTTGCGACTCCGGTTTCTGTATTTCATAGAATGAAAAACCTCAAGAGCAATGAGAGCGTTATCAGTAATGAGACGCCCCGGAACAAAAGCACTTTGATTCTCAGAGACAATGTTAGGCAAAATATCTTTCAATCTAATAACAATAGCCTTCGAAATCAGCTTATAAAGAACATTGCACAGAGCAATAGGGCGGAATTCAGCAGCCTTAGTTGGGGACTTTACTTTGGGAATCAGAGCAATGTTAGTATTATTTACGCAGCCAGGGGAAGTAGAGCCATTTAAAATATTACTAACAAAAAGGAATACGTCATCACCAACTATATGCCAGAAACGCTGATAGAAAATAGCATGCATACCATCTGGGCCCGGGGCCTTGCAAGGATGCATTTGCTGGAGAGCTGCGAAAACTTCCTCCTTCGTGTAGGGCTTAGTAAGCAAAGCATTATAAGCGTCAGTAATCACCGGAGAAACAAGGTGAAGAACTTCATTGAGCTGGGTATCTGAAGGAGCAGAAGAAGTGAAGATCGAGGAGAAATAATCAGTGAAAATCCCTTCGATGTCGTCCCCATCATCACACCAATTTCCATGTTCATCAAAAAGACCTTGAACATAATTTCTCTTCTTTCTTTGTGAAGCTTTATGGTGGAAGTATTTAGTGTTCTTATCCCCGTCTCGAACCTCCGCAACTCTAGATCTCAAATACCAATAAGCCTCGTGTTTACCATGCAAATCATCAAGCTTTTTCTCCAGTTCAAGGCATTTTTCGCAAGAAGCAACCGAAATCTCTTGCTGCTGGGCCCGCAAAAGATCCTTCTCGGCCTGCTCGATCTGCTTGGCTATTTTGCGAAATTTCGTGCCACTCCACCTAACAAGACTACTGGCCATATCAGCAATTCGGCCCATCAAGGTTTCCCCAGCCGAGCTCCCCCAAGCACCTTTAACCACTTCCTCACAGCTCTCATCAAGAAGCCAAGCAGTTTCGAAAAAGAATCTTCGAGTGTTCCCAGTGGCCCTGCTCCGGGTAATGGGCCTGAGAATTATGGCCGAATGGTCTGACTTATATCTGAGAGAATTTTCAGCAGCAGCAGTAGGGTACAAATCGAGCCATGATGATGAACTAATGTACCTATCAAGTCTTTCACGGATACAAGTGGAAGGGGAGTTGCCTCTCTCCCATGTATACCAAGGCCCTGCGAAACCAAGATCACGAAGCGATAAATCATCCATCATATCTCTAAACCTGCCCATCTCCCGGCGCACCCGAGAAGCCCCACCCTCCTTCTCCTCATAACTCAAAATCTCATTAAAGTCTCCACCTAAAAGAATAGGCAAAGTATTATCTGCACACAAATGACGAATAAGAGTCCAAGTATGATGTTTCTCCTCCTCTTTCGCCCAACCATAAACCCCCACAAACCTCCACTTTTTCACCCCATCCACCACATCACCACAAATATGATGTTGAGAGAAAGAGACAAGAGAAAAACTCACATCCTCCTTCCAAAACAAACACAAACCTCCAGCTCTACCTCTACTAGAGACACCAAAAGCATTCTCAAAACCCAAACGACTCTTCAAACTTTCAACATCAATTTTATTAATCATAGTTTCAGAAATAAAAACAAAAGCGGGGGCATACAAAGTACTCCATCTACGGAGCTGACGAACTGACCAAGGGTTGCCCAACCCTCGGCAGTTCCAACATATTATATTCATAATGAAGGGCGGGATTGGTCAACACCAATCTCCGCCGGGTCAATAATAGAGGAAGCATGGGACGTGCTAAGCTTGGGACGCTTCATTGCACTATCAAATTCTTCACCTATCATATGGTCATGTTCCAACTGTCTTTTCATCACAATCATAGCAGGGTCCATATCCATGAGCTGAGCAGAGCCTTTTTCATCCATAATGTTGCGGGCCAGACGCTTCCATGAGTGAGCCTTGCCTTTTTTCGCAGCCTTTGTACTAGTGAAGGTAAACCCAGTAGTAGGAGTAACATTTAGAGCATCTACATCTGGCCTTGGGCTGGAAGGCCCAAAAAGATTAGGAAAGCACAGGCCATCACCAGTGATGTTCGAGTCATGTGTGGCCCCCAATGGAGTAGCCACCTGGTCATTTAATGCACTTGCATTAAACACACACGTAAGTTCAGTTTGAGGGGACACCTTGCTGTTGTCCTTGGGATCAGTACCAACAATGTCATGCAAATCAGAGACAGGTGTGGAATGAGCCAATAAACTAACCTCAGTACCATTCGAGTTCTCGGTCAAAGTCAAATGTTTGGGATTGGCCGGCTGTTTCTCTCTCTTCATACAACTAGCATCAAAAAGAATCTTCCTGCAATTTTTGTATTTAACCTCCTCCTCCATTTCTTTTGTTCTTCCTTTGCGGGGGGTGGCTTTGAGTCCCAGATGCCAACCCAATTTTTCACATTTATCTTCGTCAACTACATTGTGGCAATCTTTTTCAGAGTGGCCCATTATTCCACAAGCCAAACAGAAGAACGGTAAACGTTCGTAAGCAAAATCAATCTGAATTTCGGCTCCTTTTTTATCTTTTATTTTCCGGAATCTCCGAAGAGGTTTGTTAATGTCCAGCATCACTTTAACACGTCTATATCGACCAAACCCCAAAACATCCTCCTCGATCTCTAGAATTTCTCCCAAATTTCCAATTAAAGCCCGAACAACCGCATCTGATCTCATATTAAAAGGTAGGTTTTTTAACCTAATCCAGAACGGGGAGTCATAGAGGGTTACCTGGTCTGGAGGTTCATCGCCGTCAGCCTCCTTCAGAACCACCAGCATATTATCAAAACACCAAGGTCGTCCGTCAAGAACTTTCATCATATCCTTCCAGTGGTAGAACTGAAAAGCGAAAAGATTTGGGCGAAGAACCCTAATAACAAGGCCATGGGTCGGAGCCCACACCGTCGTGATAGTCCGTTTAAAAGCCTCCACATTGAATGAGCGTTCAGTGAGCAATCGCCCCAAAAGCAAAAGAGACACATTGTTTACGGGATTAGGGTTTAAAAGTGCAGCGTCAATAACTTCTTCTTCTTCTGTATCAATACGTAATCTAGAAACTATATCAGAAATCTCCTCGGCCATGGCTGAGGAGACGGCCGCCGCAGCGGAGAGCAACCTAGGGCGGTAGGGCACTCTTTCGGAGGGGAAGAGAGACGGGCCTGTCTT
Organism: Beta vulgaris subsp. vulgaris; assembly: GCF_026745355.1. Lineage (NCBI taxonomy): Eukaryota > Viridiplantae > Streptophyta > Magnoliopsida > Caryophyllales > Amaranthaceae > Beta > Beta vulgaris. The sequence goes on from NC_079202.1 coordinate 51,709,915, forward strand.
TCAAGGGAGATAATAGCAAATCCCTCTTCCCTTATATAATAGAGATTAAAACACTGTAATAAGTAAAAAAAAAAACAATCATTTAAGGAAAATATAGCAAGTAAAAATAAGCGGAGATATTATAGTATTGAACCATTGATATGAAAGAAAGTAGTCAAGCTGATCATGATTGATTGATTGGCTGTGAATCATTTCGGTTTTATACCTTTATTTCTAGGCCTAGTTATTGTCGCCTAGTAGTCTTTGATTCTTATGGTTAAATGAAGATTGGAGAGTCTATCTAAATGAAAGGTTTGCCTAAAACTCAAGAATACAGGGTGTAATTTCTTGAGAGCTGATATTCCCATAACAGCTATTGGGCAGCAGTTGCCCATAACCAGGGCATTTAGGTAATTTTGGCCTTGCAAATATAAAAATAAGCAGAAATGCTTACAGATGCCATTCATAAAGACCAGAGAGTGAGAAGAAAAGAGTAAGAACAACCACGCCTCGCCATTGATGAGCTCTCCGGCACCGGTGAAACCAACATCGACTTATTCCAGGATCTGGAAATTCATCATCTGGGTTCTCATAATTACTCAAAACCCTCCCAAAGTCGAGATTCAAAGGGTCCGTTTGTGCAATTTGTTTGTATGATCTTTTGGAAGAAGAAATTTGTCTGGTTTTACACGATTGTAAGCATGTTTTTCAATTGAATTATGAGGGTAATTAAGTGGAATTGTGATGAGCAAGGAGATGCAGTCAATGGATTTGGGAGAATTTGGTTTATGGGAGGGGTGGTTTACTGGTTTGAGGTTTTAGGGAAGAGTATTGCATCGTGGATTCGTGGTATTTTTTTTTTATTTTTTTTTAATGATGGTATTGAATGATGGTATTTTTATATAGGAATAATGTTCAGTATTGTTGTTTCAATTGTTGACAAAAAAAATTGCTCCTTTTGAGCTGTAATTCAGACGAAGGAGGAAGAGAGGAGGGAAGAAGATGAGAAACGTTTCATCTTCTTTCTTTTTCTTTTTCTTTTTCTTTTTCTTTTTCTCTTTTTTATTTGTTTTGTTTTAGCTTTTCTTTTTGGTAAAAGACACATGGACTTGGGCTAATATTTGGGTTTGGGTTACTAATGGATGGACAACATGGACAAAAGTATCCATAAACCAATTTATGAAATTTGATAAATTAGAAATAATAAAATGAATAATAAAATGATTTAATTGAAACTTGTTAAATAAATCAAAATAAATAAAATCATTATTTTAATAAACATAGTTATCAAATAAAATCGCATTATTATAAAATAAATTATAAGTGGAAATAATATTAAACTTTAATAAATAATAAAATAATCGTTTGAAAATTCGGGGTATACTGATAACTTGTGTTACACAAATAACTTATGTTCGGCATAAAACAAATGAATTTAACTGAAATGAACCTCTTGCAACTGAACTCAACTAAATTACACTTAAACCAATATTTATGATTAGTAATGATAATATGATCAGTGTCATAGTTGCATTATATCTTACTACAATATTTATGTCAATTATATCCCATGTGTAGGTAAACATCACTACTACAAAAAAAGGCCAAAGAGACCATTTATGAGAGACCGGTTGGAGTTACTAACCCATTTTCTAGACATATGAAACCATTGATTATCCGGAACTAGTCTCTTAAGTTTAACTATTGGACTTAATGATAAAGTTGTTGTGAAATAGGAGACTACTTATAAGTAAAACCGGTTTCCTTGAAATATATAAATTTTTAATTCAATTTATTTTCGAAATGAGATACGTGCTAGAAACAACAACAATAATACTTAATAGTAATGATATATATTTAAATAATAATAATAATCATCATAATAATAATGATAATAATAATAATAATAATAATAAGAGTAATTAGTAAAATAAATTATACCAACATAATAATAATATATAACAAAATGGTTATAAAAGAATGGAGCTGAACTGAACTGAACTGAACTGAACTGATCTGAACAGAACTTATTGGAGCTGAACTGAACTAAACTGAACTTATTGGAGCCGAACTGAACTGAACTGAAAATAAGCTGGGGGGAACAGACCCTTAGTATATAATCGTAATGTTATGATATGATTACCTACATATTGTATATGATTCACATAAACACTAATATGATTACCTATATATGAGATATGATTCATATAACCTCTGATATGCTTACCTACACATGGGATATAATTGACATAACTATTGTACTAAGATATAATGTAACTATGACACTAATCTTATTATCATTACTAATCATAAATATTGGTTTAAATGTAATTTAGTTGAGTTTAGTTGCAAGAGGTTCATTTCAGTTAAATTCATTTGTTTTATGCCGAATCATAATGTTATTTGTGTAACACAAGTTATCTGTAGTATAACAAACAAGTTATTCAATATAAGTCATATAAAGAACTATAACTTTATAGTGTAAGTATAACACAAGTATGTCGTAAGTAATATATAATGTAACTATGACACTATTATTGTTATATATTAGTACATAAGTATAACTAAGTCGTCAAAAGAAGTATTATTGTTGTTATCAGGTTGTGTCAACTTTTTTGCCAGTCCTAGTATGGAGGACTATATTTCTATTATAACCAGTCCATAAGTATATAAGATTTTATTATTTCCTAAATCATGTTAATTAGAAATCATATTATATGTTCTCATATCATATCGAAAATTCATGCTATCATATCGGTGTAGTTCTATATCATATCTTGCAGGTTCTATATCATATCAATTAAATGCTATATGTTATTGACAATTATGCATGTCATATAATTTAAATATATTCCTATTCCCTTTATACGCTATTAACGTAAATAATGTAATGAAAGTCAAATACTTAAACTTTTGTTATAATTTAGTCATCAAGTGGACTATATATGACTGTTCTGTTATATAACAAGTACATAAGTGTAATGTAAGGACAATTACAATAGAAAGTTGTTAGAACTATGCCTGTTATGTAACGAGTACATAATTTAAAGTAAGTATAAGTAAGTCATAAGAAGGACTACATTTATAAGTAAGTTGTAAGGAGGACTATATTTCTATTATAACCAGTCCATAAGTATATAAGATTTTATTATTTCCTAAATCATGTTAGAAATCATATTATATGTTCTCATATCATATCGAAAATTCATGATATCATATCTATGTAGTTCTATATCATATCTTGCAGGAATTATATCATATTAATTAAATGCTATATGTTATTGACAAACTATATCATATAATTTAAATATATTCCCAAAGTTATTAACATCGCGATTCAAATCTTCAAATCTTACGATTTTACGATTCAAAATATGGTAGACGATTCGATTCACGATTCTAGATGATTCTATACATTTCTATTGACTAGCGAAAGCCTCAAAAATTTAAATCATGCTAACAAAGCAAATAATAAATATATATATTGTTAGTTATTGCCAATATAGTGGGTAAACAACTATTTTTCCACTTTTTAGGTCTTATAACTTATATTTTAGCATATTCAATGAAGATTGAGTGCAATATCTTGATTATACGTGTTTGTAGAATCTTACGATTCTACGATTCGATTCTAAAGGTGGTTTCCGATTCAAACTAGAATCTCGATTTTAAAAACTTTGTATATTCCTATTCAGTCATGAAAGGCAAATACTTGAACTTTTTTTATAATTCAGTCATCAAGTGGATTAAGACTACTGTTATGTTATATAACGAGTACATAAGTGTAATATAAGGAAAACTACGAATAGAAAGTTGTTAGAACTATGACTGCTATGTAACGAGTACATAATTTAAGGTAAGTATAAGTAAATCATAAGGACTACCTTTGTATAAGTAAGTCGTAAGGAGGACTATATTTCTATTATTTCCAGTCCATAAGTATAAGTTAGTAGTTATAAGATTTTATTATTTCCTAAATCATGTTAGAAATCTAATTATGTTTATTGACATGATATGATTCATAGTCTCCTTAATCAGACTTATGTTTTACTCGATATGATTCAGTATACAACTTATATGATTCACTATAAAATTGATAAGCACGGGAACATAACGGACTATAAATACATTAACACTTTTAAAAGCATATAGAAAATTCATTAATACTTTCAAATAAAGGGTACTACATTACTTATGAGTTACATATACTAATTGGACCTTCACATAACCAATTATGCTGATTCCGGAAATAAAACATAATCCATATAAAAATCTTGCACCTTACATTTAGTAAATGGACCTTATCTTAATAACTACGTAGTTGACGTCCCCATCAAAAACACCTTGACTATCAAAGGTACCTTCAAGGTCAACACGTGCCTGTTCATGGTACAATGTAATAATAGCGGGATCTATTCTCTTCATAGAAGCCCACAACATAGCAAGTCTTTGTAGTTTAGTAGTGCATTTCATGCAGAATACCCTAACTGTGTGTAATACCCCGAATTTTCAAACGATTATTTTATTATTTATTAAAGTTTAATATTATTTCCACTTATAATTTATTTTATAATAATGCGATTTTATTTGATAACTATGTTTATTAAAATAATAATTTTATTTATTTTGATTTATTTAACAAGTTTCAATTAAATCATTTTATTATTCATTTTATTATTTCTAATTTATCAAATTTCATAAATTGGTTTATGGATACTTTTGTCCATGTTGTCCATCCATTAGTAACCCAAACCCAAATATTAGCCCAAGTCCATGTGTCTTTTACCAAAAAGAAAAGCTAAAACAAAACAAATAAAAAAGAGAAAAAAAAAAGAAAAAGAAAAAGAAAGAAGATGAAATGTTTCTCATCTTCTTCCCTCCTCTCTTCCTCCTTCGTCTGAATTACAGCTCAAAAGGAGCAATTTTTTTTGTCAACAATTCAACCTTGTCAGAAGGAAACTTGATATCAGTCCACAAAATCAGATATTGAGTAAATATTTTCAAAGTTCTAACTCTCTCTCCTCACTTCCTCCATTAATGGAGTATTGACCAAGCTCCACAAGTTCAGAAATTTTCCCCTATAAATACTGATTCATTCACATCAAAATTCCCAAGCAAACTAAACCACAAAGGTTGCTTCAATTCCCCTCTTCTCTTCCTTGAATTTCTGAATTTAATTTTGAAAATTAAAATAAAATTTCAATACAAAATTTCTCTGTTTTTCTTATATCGCCGGAAACCACCTTTAACACCAACCCAGAACCGCCTTCACCACCACTCGAAAACCAACCGACCACCCAAAAACCGCAAACAACCACCGCGACAACCTGCAGCCTGTCGCAGCACCCTTCGCACCTCCGTCGACTTTCCTTCCCTCCCTCTTCGCAAAAATTAAAAAGGTATATATTTTGTTTAAATTACATTTTTACCCTTACTTTAAGCTGTAATAACGAGTTTACCCCGGTTATGGGCAACTGATGCCCAATACCGGTTATGCAAGGATACTTTCTCGTAATTTCTTTGGTGATCTTGGAATTAGTTTAGTTGCCAAAAAAATTGATTTTTTGAATAAACATAACCTATATGCTATCACGGCAGCAGTACTCAATATTATATTTGGTAAGTTATAAACTTAAGCTGGAGATATAGATTAAGTGTATCATTAGCTGAAGTTAAAACATTGAATAAAAAAACTAATATGAACCCGGTGCACACTAATTTAGTGTGCACCCGATCCATATCACGTGAAATTATGATAGTGTATGTTAAAATGATATAGTGTATATTAAAATGATATAGTGTATGTTACAGTGATATAGTGTATGTTAAAGTGATATAGTGTATGTTAAATTGATATATTGTATGTTAAAATGATATAGTGTATGTTAAAATGATATAGTGTATGTTAAAGTGATATAGTGTGTGTTAAAATGATATAGTGTGTTCTGGTGTCCTCTTTTCACAACAAAAAAAATGATATAGTGTGTGTTAAAATGATATAGTGTGTGTTACAATGATATAGTGTGTGTTTAAATGATATAGTGTGTGTTACAATGATATAGTGTATGTTAAAGTGATATAGTGTAAGTTAAAGTGATATAGTGTATGTTAAAGTGATATAGTGTAGATATAGTGTGTTTTACAATGATATAGTGTATGTTAAAGTGATATAGTGTAAGTTAAAGTGATATAGTGTAAGTTAAAGTGATATAGTGTATGTTAAAGTGATATAGTGTATGTTATAATGATATAGTGTATGTTAGAGTGATATAGTGTATGTTAAAGTGATATAGTGTATGTTATAATGATATAGTGTCACGTGCCTGAGCCTGGTCCACACTATTTTTAGTGTGAACCGGGTCCACGCAAGTCGGATTGAACATTGAATTGGGCGATCGTCAAAACTGTTTTAGATTTGGTAAGAGTGTTGTTATAATTGCTAAAATAAGTAAATAACCACTTCTTCCATCTCATATTAATCGACTAGCCTTCATATGCATGCGACGCGTGCGTTAATTTCAAAATTTGTTATTCTATTAAATACTCCATTCATACTTTATTTATGATTAAACTTAAATGCGAAAAATTCAACAGTTAGATGAATTTAGATATACTAATTCGCTAATGTAAAAAAATAAAAAAATTGTGAGTTATTGTTAACATTAATTTTTTGTGAATGAATATTGAACATAAAGAACAAAAATATTGAGTTGGTTTAACTGAATTAAAGAGTATCAAAGGTAGTGAATGTTCATACTTTTCATGTGCACGTTATGTATGCCATCTTTTTTATAAGGTATAAATATTTTGTCCATTTAATTTTTGATTGAAGTATTTGATGCATATACCATTTTAAACTTGTTTTAAATGGCAAGTTGGAATGAGAATTTTTAAATGATTTGCTTTTATAATTTTTTTCATTCTATTAATTAGATCATTAAGGGTATTTTAGTCACTTCAATAGAGGACACCACACCTCCTCCCTTGGCTTATATAATAGAGATATACTTTGAAGTATGTAGAGTTTTAGGTCTCGTTTGGTTCACATGGGAAGTAATTTCCCATGGGAATTTACATTTCATGGGAAATTATTTCCCTTGTTAGGCCTTGTTTGGTTGTATATAGGAAGTCATACTTCCTAGGAAGTTATTTTTTTCATGTATTTGAAATTTCTAGGAAGTGTAAAATTGTGTTTGGTTGATAATGGGAAGTAAAACTTCCTATGAAAAGCTCTACTTACCTAGGGGTCTAGGTAAGTAACTTCCTCCATTTTGGAGGAAGTGCAAATTCCCATGGTTTTGCCAACCAAACAACTTCATATACTTCTACTTCCTAGGAATTTGCACTTTCCATGAATTGTTTTGTCAACCAAACAAAGCTTAATTTCCTAGGAATTAGACAAAATTGTTTGGTTGACACCATAGAAAATTGCATTTCCTAGGAAATTACTCACCAAGGGGGAGATTGGTGAGTGATTTCCCATGTTTCATGGGAAATTCTATTTCCCTTGGAATTGGTATTTCCTGTGCTTCTCCCATTTCCCTCCAACCAAATACAACACCCATAATGTATTTCCTAGGAATTTCTATTTCCAAGGAAAATAACTTCCAACCAAACAACACCTTAATAAGAGCTTTATATGTCGTTTATATATTTCATATTGTTGGTATTTGGTATAGTGGGGGTATATTTTTTTCTACCAAGGACCCTTGGGTTCAATGGTATGACTTCCTAGGTAAGTGACCTTGTGTGAGGGCAGTCCAAAGGAAATTCATCTTATTAACGGGTTCCCGAAAAGGCAAAAAAAAAAAAAAAACACAGTGGGTTTTTTTTTTTTAATTTTGATGTGTAAGATCTCAACTTTTTAAAGTAAGAGTGTAAAATGGTAAATGATGTTTCCTTATTATGGTTAGATTTCCTAAAAATAGAGATAAATAATATTAACTGGTAAGTAAATAACTATTTGCTTAGTTGATATAATTGACATTGACATAATGAGAATATTTCGTTTACGATGGAGCATACCCCGAATCTATATCTATATATCTTTATTATATAAGGGAAGGGGGGAGCAATGGTGTCCTCTTTTGAAATGCCTATTTTGCCCCCCCTTCCCTTTCTAAATTACAAAAGGAATGTCAGCATCATAATCGGCACTCAAAAAAAACTACCGAAAATTAATTTACAACACTCACTCACAAATCACTTAAAAGAAGAAACTTTACAAATCACTCATACATTTGAGAAAATCACATTAGAAAATCACGCAAATCACTCAAATAATCAGGAAACTTTATTAAAACTTAAAATTAGCATACAAACTAAAACTAATAACCTAGAACGTCAATACATACAAAAACATTTACAAAAATTTAATTACAAATTACTATTCTCAAGAACCATTCACAATTAATGGTGGGTCATGATTAAAAAAAATAGAGTCTATATTTATGACAAGGAAAAAAATTATTTACTTTTTTATGTGTTCCTATATATAATGAAACTTTTACATATATTTGGCCTATCTTTTTCTATTATATAATAGCGATTAATTATCAAGGTAAAATATATATTATTAAAATATCTAAGAATTAAAGTACAACATATCTCTATATTATAGGAGGAGCATGGTGGTCCCCGAATGAAGAGACTATGTTACCCCCTTCCCATTCTAAATTACAAATTACTTACAAATAAAAGGGCTTCAAACAAAAATACAAAAAAATATAATTATAACAATCACTCACAAGTCAACTAAAAAAATTTCATAATTTACGTTATGCAAATCACTAAAATGAGAAAACTTTACAAAAACTTAAAAGTCACTTACAAACTACAACCTATAAAAAATTGACTTGAAATCAAAGTGTCCACTTTCTTTACAATTTATGAAGTACTGTACTTAATTCAAAAATCAACTAAAAAATTATAATATTAGAAATCATAAATAAATTCAATAAAATTTCTATTTTGTTCATAGAATTTAACTTTGAAAAGTAAAAAAAAAAAAAAAAAATGATTGTGAGCAGAACTAATAAACCAATCAAAATTTGCAACTAAAAACAATTTTACTTTGTATGTCTAATGTTCAAATTTTGACTCTTATGCCGAAGAAAATCAAGTTTCTATTTTGAAAAAAATTCAAGCACGCATCGCGTGCAAAAAAATTCTAGTATATATAAAACAAGGTTCATTTATCCTACTTGGCATGTCCATAATGATTCTCCAATTGCTAATGCCACGTGTCATAGCTCTCCACCATTTTGCTATGTGTCAATATATATTGACAAAATTAAACCATGGGCTGTTTGATATCCTCTTGCAGCAATGATTTCGTTGCTTTGCATTGAAAGATTTTGGTAGAATTTAAGGAAGGAATTATGGTAATATATCAGGCAATCAGCGTAAGGGAGAATGATTTTATTTTGGTATATAATTATTTTCAAACTGATCATACATCCTAAAATAACAGATATGATAGCATAATATGAGAATGTAATAGGCTAGATTAGTCAACGATAGCTCGAAATACGTCAATTGGTATAAAGCAAATATGTATCCTTCAAGGCAATATTCTAAAATTTTGTTATTTTGGGAACATATTATGGTCGTGATTTTTGCTATACTAATTGGCTTCCAAATTTCTCACTACTATATATATTTACATGCATGATGCAACTCCTAACTCCTGCTTTTTTTCTCTCCATTACGTCCATATGTTCAATTAAAAAAAGTTTTAACATTATTTCAACTTGTGATCTCAAAAAATTGAAAAGACATGTGGATCACAACCAGTTAATAGGAAGACATTTTTTGATGGAGCAAACATGAAAATATTAAAAAGGTTGATTGAAGATTAACGACGTTTGCAAGGAAGGCACCAAAGAAATTTAATTTTACAATGAAGATGAAATACATACTGTCAACCACCTTCTTTTTAATTTTTGGTAAAAAAAAAAAATACTTTTTAAAAAAGTTGTTAAAAATTAAAGCTTAAATCATCAATTCATAAATTCAATGACCACCTAATTAGGATTTAGTGGGTTAAAGCAAAGAGAATTGGTACAACTTTTAATTAAACAAAATATTAAGTGCATATTCACCGATTTGATGTATAAACAAAAAACGATGAAGTGTATATAAAAAAAAACTACCACTTTAGAAAGTTGACAATCTATGATTCCACTCTCATAGTCTCACTTAGATTTGCACTGGATTAAGAGGAAACAAGTGACATTGATAGGGTTTTTTCAAAATAGGAGTTTGGTTTATATAATTGAAATTAAATGGAATGACAAAACAACCATATTATTATACAACAACCATATTATATACAGTCGGGTAGGATGACGAAGATTGAAAAAATTCGTGTAAAATGAATTACCTTATGTAATTATTATACAACACCATATTATTATAAGATAACTGTATCTCAAGAAGATTTGATATACCATTGTCAATTACCATCACAAACAAAATAGTGTATCGAAGTGTGAGCCTTTTAACGGATATATCTAATAGTAAGATAATCAAAGAATAACAAAGAATCTAGAAAAGGGGAAAATAATTTTATTCTGCAAATAATCTTCAAAAATATAATTAAGAAAAAAAATCAAATGGGTAATTTCACAAGTTAAAAGAGGTACATTTTAAGCAAATGTAACTTTTAATTTTAAATGGGTCACTTTTAGATTAATAAAATTGACGTATTTAAGGCAAAAAGTTACGCCCGTCCCACATTAAATTATTATGTCTGTGTTACTAAAGAATTTGTATAAATAAAATAGTCATCAATATTTTTTAGTATATCTAATCAACAAAAAATCTCCCGTGTATTTTATCATGACATTAGCTACATCAGTCATTGAATACACGGGTCATAAGCCGTTTTAAAATATTTTTTATTACACGATATGATTATAAAAACTTTAAATCACGAGCTAATATTCAAACCATGATTTTAGGAGAAACATCCTAAATTAAACAAATTTAAACAAAAATATTCCGTGCACTTTAATGTGTATTTTGTTTCATCTATGGATTTATATATGTATATATTACGATTACAAGATTTTTAAAGTTTAAAATGTTGTAACAAAGGATTTTTATATATCATGAAATATAATTTACATTTTACATTATTTCCATCTTAAAGGCACGAATTACGGATTCTATAAATTTGAAACAAAAACAACTAATTAATTAACAAAAGAATTCCCATACATTATGCACGTCCAAATTATATCTATATAAAACCTCCCGTGCATTTTTGCACGGGTTAAAAGCTAGTACTTAAATAAAGATGATCACAGGAATGTAAAATATTTTATAGAATTCGTTTCAGCACCGTATGTGGTACATGACAGAGGATTTGAATGATAAGAGAAAGTCAGATGGTACACAAACAGTTCCTAAGAAATCTAAATTCTAGCACAAATACAAGATTTTAACTCACTCTGATACCATGATGATATGGAAAAAATAATATATTGATCGACCTTAATAATATGAAAAATATAATATCCAATTAAAGAAAGCATATTAAACCTATAATCAATAAACATATTCCTAATAAGAAACAATGAACATACTTCCCTAATGATATAAATATCTAATTAACATAAGAATTGAACATAACGAGTTAAATTTATGATAATTAATAAATTAATTAAATACCATAAACCTATAATCAATAAACATATTCCTAATAAGAAACAATGAACATACTTTCCTAATGATATAAATATCTAATTAACATAAGAATTAAACATTATGAGTTAAATCTATGATAATTAATAAATTAAATACCATATATAAACCATCACAATACGAGTAGAGCTTGTATTCCCAATATCAGATGGATACTTTCAAATTCCAATTACCTACAATAGATTTAAGTTTGATATATATATATATATATATATATATATATATATATATATATATAATTCCTCCGTTTCTTTTTACTTGCAACAGTTTGACTTTTACACTATTTACCAACTCTACTTCGTTTATGTTTGGTGATTTATAGTTAAGGAAAAACATATTCATGTGGGATCTTGTTAGATTCATCTGAATGTATATTTTCAAAATATATACTTTTTATAATTTTTATTTATCTGTAATTAAACTTATTGATGGTTGAAATTATGCATTGGCAAGCGTGAAAGTCAAATTGTTGCAAGTAAAAAGAAACAGATGAAGTATAATTTACTATGTGAACAATTAACCTTAACTTGTGATGAAAGAAACCTGTAGAATAAGGAGATTTCTATTTGAATGGAGAATTCATTTTATCAGTTTTACAATTACTTATGTAATTCACATATTTCTTGATGAATTATACCTTTGGGTCCGAGGAATGTCTCACATTGTTGGATGTATAACAATTTTAAAATTGGATATTTGGTTTTCAATTTGAACTTCTTGTATATTGTCATCTATTATATTTTGTTTTGAGAGAACAATAATAAGGTCAAATGAGATTAGTTGCTAAATCATTAACATTCATACTTGAGATTAGGTTTTCAAGACTTGTATTAACCATATTTGTTAGTTTTATTTACTTTTAAATGCACAAAGATACCATCAAATGAAACTCATTAATCGAGGGAAGGCTTTACATGAAGAATAAATTGAGACAACATCTTTTAATACATATCTCTATTATATAAGCCAAGAGAGGAGGTGTGGTGTCCTCTTTTGAAGTGACAAAAATACCCTTAATGATCTAATTAATGGAATGAAAAAAAATTACAAAAGCAAATCATTTAAAAATTCTCATTCCAACTTGCCATTTAAAACAAGTTTAAAATGGTATATGCATCAGATACTTCAATCAAAAATTAAATGGACAAAATATTTATACATTATAAAAAAAGATGGCATACATAACATGCACATGAAAAGTTTGGACATTCACTACCTTTGATATTCTTTAATTCAGTTAAACCAACTCATTGTTTTTGTTCTTTCTGTTCAATATTCATTCACAAAAAATTAATGTTAACAATCACTCACAACCTTTTTATTTTTTTACATTAGCGAATTAATATATCTAAATTCATCTAACTGTTTAATTTTTGACGTTTAAGTTTAATCATAAATAAAGTACGAATGGAGTATCTAATAGAATAACAAATTTTGAAATTAACGCACGCATCGCGTGCATATGAAGGCTAGTATAAATTGTTGTAACAGAAGTTCGACAATAGTTGTCCAATGTAGAATATAACTTTGTTACAAATAATAAAAAATTGGACACATGTTATTTAAAGATTCCATCCAATATGAATTAGATAACAATATCCATATATCTCAATACATGTATAAATTATTTTCGTTTGAGAGGATCTTTAACTTATAATTTATCTAACTCTTGTCTAAATCTACTTGGAACTTAATTATCTTCATTAATCATAAAAAAAAATGTGATGAGCTTTTTTTTTTTTTTAACTATAGTCTTAGGTAGAGGTGATCATTTTTGGCCCGTCCCGTTTTTGGGCCGGATTTTGGACAGAATTTTTCGGCCCACGGGCCAAGCCGGGCCCACCCGTATTCTTTTTGGCTTTGGACGGGCCAAAAACGACTTTTTAGTCTATTTTTTGGCCCGGTCCGTTTTGACCCACAAAAGCCCGCTAATTTAGGCCCAAAATAGCGGGCTTTGGACCCAAAGACATTCAGCCCGAATTTTGACCCGATCAGGCCCGACCAATGGGAAATTTTTTTTGCCGCGACCCGGCCCGGCCCGGCCCATAATCACCTCTGGTCCTAGTTCTCATACTAGTACTATACTACTACATAAAGTTTCCAATATAGAGATTTTACTTCAAACAGTGATGTGTGATATTATTAGTCCTTTGTTGACAAATTGGTTGTTGCATATGAATCTCTGATCAAATATTCAGAGCACATAATTTGATGAAATGATTTCTTGGGTGGACCCCCACACAAATTGGAAAAGGACAAACCATCTAATACTACTCCTATTGAACAGTGGTGGTGATGGTTATCACTTGCTTAAAATAGAAAATCTTGATGACCTAATGGGATACTTTATTAAGTAGCTTTACCCATTTTAGAAGGTCGAATAGTCCTTTTTCAGCCTTCTCAGTTCTCACCTATTGAACTTGTTTCAGAATTTGATTCTTCACTACCATTTTTTCTATTTTTTCGAAAGCTACTAATACTTTTTTTTTTTTTACTTGCTATATTTTTTTAGATTATTATTTTATTCTTACTTGATACATTATTTAAATTTTTTTGATTTAGAATACTTAACTTATCGGAAAGTAATAAATTTTTATTATATTTTGTATTTTTTCTAGTAGTAAAAGATTTTTTTTAACTACTTTTACCATCAAAAAGTAAGACTCCCAAGTCCCACCTCATTTAATGCTAAAAGAGTAAAAAGTACACCAAAAAAATTGAAAGGAATATCTCCTAAAAATAGTGAATACAACAGTGTAACAAGTAAAAAAAGTCGAGGAAGTACCTCCTTATGGACCAGGTTACTCTGTAGTTCTACATGGAGTAGTTGCATCTTTCCTCTCAATTGTCTAAATGGTACTTCTATATCAATATTCTCTTATAGATATTGGACTATTTTTGAATTTTGATATATTTTGGGTGTTACACAATTTGATCATGTATCTTTCAAATTAGAGTCCATTGGTTATTGTTTTTGTTTTGATATTTTGGAATATTAAAAATTGAAGCAAGACATTATTTAAGTTCCAATTTTATTTATGGTTTTTCCGTTTCCAAAGTATATATGATTCGTATGACGTTTAAGCTCACATTACGACCTACATCATATTTATGATGTTTAAATTCAAAAACTAATAAGAACATTATATTAACAATGATATTATGATACAATCCCATAGCATTTTCATGGTTACAAGAAGCATTATATATTGTGACCATCTAATACTTCTTTTTGATAATTAAGTTTTCATTAATGTGCACAAAAAGGTCATTACAACCAGTGTAGACATATTGGTGAGTTATAATCCAAGAACACAACCCAAAACACAAAATGAAGAAATTACACATGAGAGCACAAAAATTACATCCATGCTACAAACTCATCTCTCGCTGGAGTCCTTGTTTGGCAAGCGTATCAGCAACCACATTGGTGGGTCTCCCCTTGTAAATGATAGAAATTCCACGACCACCATCTATTGCACTTCAAATAAAGTTGAGATCCCAAGGCCTCTGGCTACACCATTTGAAAGCATTGACCGAATCTGATTCAATGAGAGGCCATAATTTTTGAAATTATCACAAGAAGAGAAGATCTTGATTGCTCGGTGAATGGTAAATGAAGAAAACCGGTCACAAAAATTGAAAAGAAACTTTTGACTCGCCACCTATAATAATATGCTCATCTCCTTTTGGGTGTGATTTAATTCAATAGAAAAAGGAAAAGTAAATAGGAGTAATTTTAACAATTATACAAATTAATACACCTTTACTTGTACAAAGGAGAGACGCTCCTAAATTTTATTGCTTATCTTAGGAAGTAGGAACTAGAGTCATGAATAGACGAAGTCTACAATATTAAGATTAATCAATGATTTAGACGAAATGATCTAATAGTTCTCGATCATAAAAATTATCTTAAAACCATATTGGTCAGCATCTAGTACCATCAAATAGTCTTTCGTATGATTTTGCATATAGCAATATAACAATCCAACCTTTTGGTAAGCTAAAATAATGAAATATTGGACTCGACATATTATACTAGATGACAAGTGCTCATTTAATCACATTGTTTACGCAAATGAAGACCGACAACTTCCCGTCTCCCGCGACAGTGCAACTATGCAAGTGCTAATTTTTGTGTTCACATCAGAAAATTACATGTGATCGAGGGCTCCATATTTTGAATGTTTGCTGAATTCTTGCCTTAGTCCTTGGGTGGACGTCGAACGTTAAATATTTGGTTGAACATGCGCATACGCAAGTTGTATGGTTTAGTTCCGAAGATTTGGGAATTTTAAGGATGTCTTCTCTATATTATCTACTTCAAATGCCTCCTTAATCATCATCTCATCATGTATTATGTACTATTATTGGAGTATTATGTACTATTATTGGAGTATTATGTACTATTATTGGAGTATTGGGGGTAATCTAGTAACTTTCTTTATTCTAGTCTCATCAATTACGCTTCAAAAACATATGTTAGACGTTATTATTGGTGGAATAAAATTTTGTATCTAGCTAGACACTTGGTATCAAACTCTTTTATCATACAAAATCAACTCGGATGCTGCTGTGTTTTTTTTTTTGATAATTTTCTCATTTCATTGATAAAAAATTCAAGCAATTGTACAGGATCCTACATGAGAGAAATGGAACATGAAACATTTGGTAGTCTAGAGAACTATAACCAGGCAACAAAATCAGAATTTCTATGAAGCCCTTGCTTCGCCAAAGAGTCAGCCACAATGTTCGAACTGCGTAATTGGTGATGGATTGAGATACACAATCCCCTTGATAGTGTTGGTGATGTTATAGGGTCTACTTGTCTTTTTGTGGAGGGGTACCGGTGTTATGAGATCGATGTGGCAGAAGTTATAGCTTCTCGCCACACTTTGTCAATTGCTCTGGAAGCTGGATTATGGAGGTTGGTGTTCGAAAGTGATTGTCTCAAGCTCATCAATCTTCAATCATATGAAGAAAGGAACAAATTAAAGGAGAATACTAGTTTCGGCAACATTGTTTTGTAATATCATTTTGCTGGCTAAAGACTAAAGAGTGTCTTAGTATTTCGTTTAATCATGTTGGTAGAAATGGGACAAGGCTACCACAAACTTGCCCATACGAGTCGTAGATTTAGTGAAATGCAAGGCTGGCTAAAAGAAGTGCCTTTAGAGGCTCAAACTCTTGTAAACTCGAACTTAATTTTGGTTAAATAAATTTGGGGTGTGCTAAATACAGCACAAAAAAAGAAGGCTAAATACAACATCTAATATTTTATAGAATTTAACCATAGTTAATTTTACCTTTTTTTATAGTTAAAAAACATGAGATGCTATTATAACTTCTTACTTATATTATTTGTTGTACCTAGCTACCCATTATAGAATAACAGTAGTACATAATATTACCAATAGATCATAGCATATTACAATATTAGCCGATCATTTTTTTCCGGATTATAATAAAAATAATAACAGCAGTTCGGTGAGTACTTAATTGTGTAATCTCAAATTTAGGAAGACTATTCAAAGGTGTTGTTTGGTTGGAAGCTATTTCCCTTAAAAATACAAATTTCTGGGAAATAAATTATGGGTGTTGTGTTTGGTTGGAGGGAAATGGGAGAAGCATAGGAAATACAAATTCCAAGGGAAATAGAATTTTCCATGAAACATGGGAAATCACTCACCAAGCCTCCCCCTTGGTGAGTAATTTCCTAGGAAATGCAATTTCCTATGGTGTCAACTGTCAACCAAACAATTTTGTCTAATTCTTAGAAAATTAACAAGGGAAAGAATTTCACATAAAATGTAAATTTCCATGAAAAATTACTTCCCATGTGAACCAAACGAGGCCAAAGTATAGTAGGAGATCATTTTTTTTTCGAATTAAGGGGTCAGTTGTCCTACATGATTTCCCTACGAGGGGGTCGATTGTCATAGATGAACCCTCTACATGAGATCATTTGTCATAGATGACCCTCCTATAAGGGGGGGTCATTTGTCATGGATGACCCCTATCATGTTTAGTATGATTATAAACTTCTCATAAGAGATAGGTTAGTCTTTTACTCTCTTTTTTTATTGTATTTAACCTCTTCTTTTTTTACTGTATATAGCACTTAGGATAAATTTCTTGAGTTTTCTTGTAAAAAACTTTATCATAAAAATAAAAAAGTGACTTTGTTTTTTTATTTATACATGATGGGGATTTGGCTCGAAATTGTATTAACCTTTTACGGGTTAATGTGTAAACTATCAACAACTCCTCATAACCTCTTATGGCGGCCTCCAGTAGAAATAGAACACTTGTCAATAAAAGAGCGGTAGTTCAAAGTCTTACCGCCTAAATTAACATCTTGCAAAGTGAACTAACATTATGTATCATCAATGTAGGTTCACCAATATGCATAATGCCAATAGGCGAAAATGCAATTTTAAGTGTCAAACACCATAAGACCTTGTTCACCTCACTTTGAAAAATAACGTTATGTAAGTAAGTTTTATTTATCAAATATCAATGTGAATCTATAACAAATACTTTCAATAAGCCCAATTAGTAAAAATCAATCAATTGCACAAAAATAAATGTGAAAGTATTGGGTCAGACTGTCTGACCCAATATGTTCGTCGGACGAAGCTGCGAGAACGGCGCGGCGACAACGACCGACAAACTGCAGCAAAGTTAGTCTACTAAATGAAACTCAACTGAATTTCTGTTCCTTTTAGTAATAAAGCTCGATTGGGCATTTGATTTTCACCCAAATATATCGCATATATACTCATGGAGAGAAAAGATAGTGATTTGGAAGATAACAACGAGAAAGTAGATGATGATGATGGGGTTTATGAGGATTCTTTTTTGGAGGTTTCTATTGAGGAAGATGGAATAAACTCAGGAATTATTCATTGTTGAAAATGGAATACACTCAACAGCGAATGAAATTGGTGTGTTTTTTTTTTTCCAGTTGATTATTGTATTCTTTCGGTTGGTGTGTAAATTCTTTCAACTTGTGTTGTTTTTCTTTCATTTGGTCTTCTGTGTTCTTTCAGTTGGTGTGTAAATTCTTTCAGCTTGTGTTATTTTTCTTTCATTTGGTCTTCTGTGTTCTTTCAGTTGGTGTGTAAATTCTTTCAGCTTGTGTTGTTTTTCTTTCATTTGGTCTTCTGTGTTCTTTCAGTTGGTGTGTAAATTCTTTCAGCTTGTGTTGTTTTTTTTTTCATTTGGTCTTCTGAACAAAAAATGAAACCAATTGAATTTTTTTTGAAACCAACTGAAAGTCGTCCGACCAAATTTATGGCCGGACGCGTCTGACCCAATAGCTTCTCAAAATAAATACACTAGAGAATAGAGATCAACAAAATCAATTGTAATTAGGAAAAATCAGATTTAATAATAAAAATCACTTTCAGTAAAAAAAATAATCCAATTTTAACATGTAAATATACTTTCAAGTTTTCAACCTAGTAAAAACAAGATGAAGTGAAGAGGGAGGGATTGGGGGGAGGATATAACAACATAGAAGATCATGGACGTTTACCTGATATGTCTCTATTATCTTTTACCAAACAAACCGGTAATGTGATTTTTTTTGGGTGTAAATGTGCAACTAAGCGCAGTGATGTAGACAAAATTCGATCGTTAGATACAATCTTCACAAGACTTTACCAACTAAGCTAGATGACATCTACTATTACTAACGTAGAAATTATAGCCATACAAACCTAGGGTTTCATTTCCATAATACTTCCATATTATCCATGAACAAAATAATTGGGCCACAAGTTTATGAATTTTAATAGTTTCTCTTTTTTGGGCTTGTAGCCTAAACCAACCCCCAAATTCGCTCCAATTCAAACAATGTTTTTTTTTTTTGACGAGAATCATATGCTTAGTGAATGATAAACCCCATACTACATTAATGGAAGCCACACAACCACACCGTATACAACCCGGTCATTCTAAAGGAAGCAAATATCACATCAATACATTGTTATGGCAACAAGTCTCAAAACCCAAGATTTGATGTAATCACATGTGACGCTCAAACCATCTCGCTCTAGCACAAGAGGGTTAACTCAAACAATGTTGCATAAACCGTTATTACATTCACAACTGTGGAGAGAGAGAAAAAAAAAAGCAAGGAAAAATGGCGGGAGTAGCAGGGCTTCACCGGAAAATGCAGCTATTACCACCTCCACCAAATACACTTCCTCGTCGTTCCTTCTCCGTCGATCGCGAAAAGGTTCTTTTTTGTTCTAGGGTTTCTTCTGCATTTTTATTTTGTGTTTTAAAATTTGATTCATCGATTGCTACTTTTAATTTGTTTACTTGAGTTCAATTTTTTTTCTCTGAATTGTTCGATTTTATAGTTAATCACAGTTCATTCGAACTAGAAAAAATTACTGTTGATTTACTCTCTGTTCTTGGACTTTGGAGTTTGGATTGTGAAGTTGTTACTTGTTAGTATTACTTAGCACTTACTCAATATTCAATTACTCATAGAATGAATTTGTTGCTTTATGAATTTTAGATTTAAATGTTGAATTAATGAATGTGGATTGTAGACTTTGGACTTTGGATTGTGATTTGTGAATGTTGAATAAATTTTCAATGAATGATTGTGGATTGTGGATTGTGGATTGTGGATGAATGAATGATTAATGTGATTGAACTTTGTAGTGTCTAGACTCATGGAGTTGAAATTTCTTGCTTGTGTTATTGTGTAGATTGTATTGTGACTATGAAGGGTTTATTGATTTAATGTAATGAATTAACATTCTATTTAGCTATTGTAGTTTGATATTTGAATTAATGTATTGAACTTTGATTGAATGAATGTATTTTTTTTACGGACTCTGAACCCATAGGGTTGGAATCCTGGATACGCCACTGGCAACAATGTAGTGTTTGAGAGTTAAAATTGTATTCAGATTTCTAGGTTTGCTTAAAATTCTTGTAAGAAAATAGAATTGGACTTGTTTTTTTTTTTTTAGCTTATGTGATTTGATTTTTGTATGCCTTGTGTACTTTTTTTCTGGATTTTTTTCCCTAGGGTTATTAATGTGAGATTTGAGGTTGTTTCTGACAAAATTTTGGACTTTTTTCATTTTTCATGTCTGATTAGAAGGTATTCTCTATATTTATTTACTGTAGGTCTACAATAGTCCTTCCTTTACTTGGGCTTGTTTGACATAACATTTTATGAGGTTCAAATCATTCTGAAGTGTTCGTCGAATGGGATGTGATGTTGTTAATTTATAAGTGCATCTTAAGAAATGTATTCAGTGCTGTAATGTTCATGTTGTTAATGTATAAGTGCATCACATGTTTACATGTTGCAACGAGTGGGGTGAGCTGGTGTGTTGTGCGGTGGTTCAGTCTACCGTGAGCTGGGATACTCGCGTAGCCAAAGCGAAGGCGGTGCTTGAGGGTTTGATCGTGGCAAAAGAACAGGGGTGCTCGAGAGTGTTCTTGGAGAGTGATAGCTTACAAGTTATTCAAGCATTGCAAAAGGGTGGTGGTGGCTCTAGTGATTTTCAGTGTTAGATGATATTACAGTGTTATCTTATTATTTTGAGTCGGTAGTTTGGTCTTTTGTTAAGAAAGCGGGGAATAGTGTTACCCATGCTTTAGCTCATTTCCAACCTATGGAAATTGGTAAAAGGTGTTGGGAGGATGACTTTCCGGACTCTATTGTTTATTTTGCTTCTAATGATTTAATAAATTTGTCCCTTTTGGGTTACCTTGAAAAAAAAATTAGTGATGGATTTTTGAATTCCGTTTACTATATTAATATTCATGTTGGTAATACATTATCTCATTGTGGTTGCAGACTTGTCCTTTGCTGCTTCGGGTTTTCACTAAGGTAATTTTCCAATTTTTCACCTTTTGTGTTTATCGCTATGTAACTACGTTGCATTTCCAGGAATTTTTCTTTTCTGTGTCATTCTATATAGGAAGCATAAATGATGCCGTTTCTATTTGTGTTTCCTGAAACTTGCTAAAATTGTTAGATTTTTCTTTTGATTTTTGCATTTAGGGTTGGACTTTCTGATTTAGCAGATGTGGTGCTATTGTTGTTGCTATCAGCCTCTTATCTGTAAATTTATGGCTTGATTGTGGATAGCTTTAGCCAAGTAGTCTTTGGTTGCACCGGTCCAGTCATGGTTTAGACTTCTTGCCTCATCTTTCTTGATTGAATACCAGTGGAATTCCCGAAAGAGTAGCAAAGTTTTCGATCTAATTTGAAGTAATTCTACTCTCCAAATTGTCAGAGTAAGGCAGGAGTTTCAACTGAGTGAGCTGCTATTAGCCCAGCCAGGACAAATCTCTTTTTTGAGCCTAGATTTGAATGGCAGGAAGAAGAAATCATGTAAAGAAGAGGATTCTTATCTGTTGGGCCTGAGTTTCTTTTGATCAACGTGGAGGCCCACCCTTGTTGAGCAGGGGGTAAGGATAGTCATTCGAAGAGCACAGTTCTGCAACTCGTTTCTTTTTAGGGGTGAACACCATTCTAATTACAAACCCCATTCCAATAGCTAGGAAATGAGATTAAGGCCCAAAGTGACCACAAATAAAATCTCTCCCATCTGTGATGTTTGGCTCTGTGAGATTTGAATACCCAAGCTCATGGATTGGGTGGACACTGGGTCTGGGAGCTTTACAAAGTAGCTCCTACGTGGTTCTTAACATACTTTGTGTAAAGTAGTCTTAAATGGTGGTCTAAAATTTTGCAGATTGGCAGTCATCATAGCAAGGAGGACTTTGCAGTCAGAGGAAAGGAGCCCAAAAATGAATTTCAAATCTATACATGGAAGGATGCTACTCTTCGGGAGTTGACTGATCTGGTTTGTTTAATATTTTCAATCTTTACCTGTATCCATGCATGGCATATGGGCTCCTTTTTGTTCCATTTCATTTATTCGTTTATATTCCTTCAATGGTTGTAGTGGTGGGTTGCGGCTTCAACTTGTTGTTCTAACTTCCAACACTACTAAAGCTGCAAAAAAACTGTGTAATGTGAAAACTTGTAAAGGACTAAGCAAATTGCTCTTTTTAGATTTTGCTCAACTGACAACTCAACCCCATTATAGACCATGTTCATTTTATCTCAAGATACAATCCAAAAGCTTGTATATACCATGAACTCAAGTATTACCCATGTTCAATTTTGTTACGATGTTTTGGGTCCACTAGAAATCAGAATATATGAATTTCCTTAACAAGAGTATATGAGTTCTGAAATTGGTTTATGCATCATCATTTAGTTCATGAGAGGATCACTTCTTTTCAGTTGTAACAGTCATGTCAAACATTTTTGTCTGAAAGCTATGAGTTTAACGCGTTTGTATAATGTATTCCACCAATCTTCTGTTCCTGGGATGATTTCCAGATTTTTTGTGAAGTGTGGTTCTTGTGTTGAATGTTTTTTGGCTGTTTGTGCATGGGGGCTGATAGATGGATCCCAGGGATTGGCAAAGTTTTGCTATTTCAAACATTACAAGCTCCTAACTTACCAGCCTTACAATTCTGTAAGAAGAGGCTGTTTTGCAATGTCTGTTTATGCCTAGGAGAGCTTTTTAACCTTTTACAACTCATCTGACAGGTGACTAGGTGGTAATATATAGTGGTAATAGTTATGAATCTATTATTTTGTGAAGAGTTCTGCTATGAATTAACATAGCTTCGACACCATTAATAGCATAGATTAAGGAAGAAATAGAAGATTTGATTTATAAACTGAAATTAAAACAATAAAAAGGATAATTTCAAGCTTTCAAGAGGCTTGTTCTCTCCCATTGAACTCTTAAAAGCTCACCCAATTTTCTTATCAATATTTAACATATCTTTTTTCTTTCTTAATGTTCTCTTATTTATAGTATTACTCCTATAACTAACTCACTTATCTTTCTCCTCAAGATATTACTTGTTGCACTACCTAATATGCCCTTCCTACTAATATTGATTCATAGCAAGTTCTATGCTAATGTGCATAGTAAATGCTTGTCTACCATAAATGCCTCTTTTTCTTCTAATTCATGATCATCCATTATGACTTTAGATGTGGTATTGAGTGGTAATGAATACTTGTGAAAAAAAGATATGTTTAGAATGAAGCTCCATTGCCATGGACATTGACATGAAACTTTCTGTATCGAATTACTTATAAATTCATTTCCGTTATTAAGAATAATTATCGGCTACTAATAGGCTGTTAGTTCTTTGTGCTTCTGGTAATTAAGAGAAGAGACCCCTTGAGTGATGATTATTAATCTATGAAGAAGAGTTATAAAGAAGCTTGACGACCTTGTATTTTTTGAGGTAGCATTGTAAGTGGAGTAAGCATATCTCGTTTCATATGAGAGACTACTTAGTATGTGTTGTTGTACCTGCATTTGTAGCAGTTTGTTCAATTTGCTTCTGTTGTAATCTTGTATTGCGTATACTACCTAGCATGGTCTAATGCTCTATGAAGATGTATGTTAATTGTCAAACTCTATAGTGAAGACGATATCGAGTTAGCCCACCCAAAACCAAATGAAAGGGTAATGGAAAATGTGACATGTGGACCTGTAAGCTGAAGGCTTTTTTTTATCTTGCAGTTAAATTTTAAATGATTGCATTTACTGTTCTCTCTTCCTTTCTCGATTTTATGGTCTTATGTTGACTCCAATTCCGTTTTGATTTCTTAAAGGTAAAGGAGGTAACCCCGGAAGCTAAAAGGAGACATACAAGGTTGTCTTTTGCTTTTGTGTTCCCTGAGAAACTTGGCCATTTCGTGGTTAGGCCGGTAATTTCTCAACCATCTTCCTAGTCTGATGTACTTCTCCCACTAGTATCCATGCATATTATACCTGTTTTTTGTACTTCAAATGAAATCAATGTTTGTAGTAACTACCATACTATGCTTTATTGTACTACTGTTTCAGTGCCTCGAATGAGATTTACTCTTGGTGCAGAGTTGGTTAGGTGTGGGGGGTTTCAGTTCTTAGTAAGCAATTGAGCATTGCCATCAACTAGAACTAGCAATCTCTTACTCAACCCAATAACTGGAACCGAAAACCTGACTCAACTTGACATATCTGTCATGTTGAGGTGACCCAAAAAAATAGGAAAAAAAGAAGCTAAAAGAGCCTTCAAATGAAAAATAAAGTTAAAGGAGAAAAGAAGGCTGGTAGTGAAGCTTATCCTAGCAAATTCTTTACAGATAAGTAGTGTTGCAGGCGTGCGGCTATTTTGGTGAGATTCCAAAGCTGCTCCCCTGGTGATAAGCCAATCAAGAAGCTTATGACAGATACTTTTTTTTTTTTTTGAATGGATGAAAGATTTTTATTCGTGCTCATCTATTATTACGCTTAGGCATCAAATCATTGTGTAATATATGCCACATGGTGGTTCCCCTTATGCGGTTTTGATGCCTGTTGTTGCTTTTTGTGTCATGAACTCATGATTCTTGTAGGTAGGAGAAACATTCGCATATGGTAACAGAAAGGTAGATGATGACAAGCCATTGGCTCAACTTGGTTTTCAGGTAATTTAGTAACTTTTATTTAGCTATAGATCGCTTAAAGCACTACAAAAGATGCGCTTCTTGCATCTGATAAACTCCTGCTACTTATCACTCGATAATCGTATACTCTCTTACATGGTTGTAGATTGGTGACTATTTGGACGTGGCAATTTTCTAGACTGATATCGCCAACAACATTATTGAAGTTGCTAACAAAAGTGAAATATATATATCACAGCAAAGATTATCTAAGCTTGGTATTCGACTGGATAATTTTAGGGTGCTCATACTAATCAGTCTTTTTGGAAGCTTAAAAGCTTATCTGTAGACTTACTGTCCTGTTTGAAGAGTATGCAGAGCTCATAATCTCTAAAGATGCTTATTTTGGCTGTGCATATTTTGAGTATTAACATTAGATGCTGGCATTGGTTTGGTCTAAGCTTCGGAGAATGGTATCAGTGTTTAACCTTGTAGATTATGGCCTGTGGGCGGAATGCCGATTTTGGTTCTGAAGTTTGTTACATTTTGTACTAGTCATTCATCAATCTCAGAAGTCAGAATCATATCGTTCGACATAACTGCTTGTTTTTAGTTTTTTGTTTCAACTTTTGAAAGTTGTATGAAATAAGTTTTACTTTCTCTGTTTTTGTTTAGATGCTACACTTTTTTAAAAGATGTGTTTCAAATTAGATGCATCACTTTCTTTTTCGAGAAATAAATCATCTTTATCTCTCACCTATCACATGGGTCCTCATTTTTCTTTCTTTCTTTCTATTTCTCTCATCTTCAAAAATTGACAAGGAGTTCGCAGTTCAAAAGTGTAACATGTAAAAAGAAATGAAAGAAGTATAATAAATTTAAGATATTCATGTAAATTAGTTGTGTAATATTTGAAAACAAACAACAAATTGCCATTTTATTTGGTTCTAATTTTGGAAATCTTGTTTTCAGTTTTTTAAAAAGACAGAATTCATAATAATATTTTTTTGTGATCAGCATGAGACATGCAGTCTTATATGTCAAGTCAAAGCAAGCTCATACAAGCCGCAAATTAGATCCTACACCAAGGTGTAGGATGAGCATCCTACACCTTGTCCAAAATTACGTCGTTTTGATGGTTTTAGGGGAGCCAAAATTTGGCAGGCTTTTGGCAGTATTTATGAAAGTGGGTCAGCTCTTTCTCTCTCATCACTCACTCATTCCTCCCTTTCTCTCTCATTTATTTTTCAAGAACCATTTCAATTATCTCTCTCATTTATTTTGTTCTTCATTTATTTCTCCCTTATTTTCATTCATTTGTATTATAAATTTCCAAATGTTAGATATTTGATTTTATTTTCTGTTTTGCATTTTTAAAACTTTTTTTTATTGTACAAATGCATATGGTTTGATGTACAATAATATACGAGTGTACATTTGGGGATTTTCAGTGATCAAAGTAATGACCATCAGTGTACATTGTGATTTATCCTTATTTACGTTGGTTGCGGTACTTTTTTTATTATTATTAGCTCCACCTACAGTTGCATGTACATGCACGTATCTAGCATGTACACTTTGTTGACATTCATGTACATTAACTGGGTTACAATCATGTTGTTATGTGTTGACCTTTTGTTTTAATACCCATATTGAGTTTTTTTTGTTTTGTTTGTGTCTATTGAATATGTTATGCATGCATGTTAGTGAAGCTAATGTATATTTAGTCATACACAGTGAACATTGACGCAACTTTAATGTACACAGAACAAAGTCAGCTCTATAAAATAACTTGAACATCCAATCATAACAACATTGTACATTCAGGCTTAGTAATTGAACAATCTTGCTAGAAATTTGTACATTGAGTCATATCCAGTGAACATTCAATCAAAAATAATGTATCCTTATTTTTGTGATCAAAGTAATGACCATCAGTGTACATAGTGATTTATCATTCTTTACGTTGATTGTGGTACCTTTTTATTATTATTAGCTCCACATACATTTGCATGTACATGCACGTACCTTGCATGTACACTTTGTTGACATTCATGTACATTAACTGGTTACAATCATGTTGTTATGTTACCTTTTGTTTTAAATACCCATATTGATGTTTTTTTTTGTGGCACCTGGAGCACTATGAGGTATAGGACTGTAATTGTACATATTGAATTTCATTAGTGAACAAACATCAACACACCAGTGTACAAAGATTGCAAATTACTCACTTGACATCAGCTTTAGGAATTGGGTTACTTTTATTCTATTATGTTTCTTTGTACATTCTTGGCTTCGTGGTTGTTCATTAACAAAATCAAAATGTACAATGACAGCCCCCCATAAAATCGTCAATAACACACAATGAATAATAATAGACATCCAAAGTACAATCCTTGTGATATAGTGAAAATGTGATAACACACAATGAACATAACAGACATTCAAGTAGAGGTTCAGATATTTCTTCATATTTTTTCTCTTTGTTCTCAAAAGGGTGGCCAATGGTATTTCTTCACTTTGTGTTCTTGCAACCTCAAAAAAATTAGTAACTAGAGGATGAAATTTAAAAAACCAAAATCATTAAACATGGAAGGAGGTTGAGTGTGGACAAGAGAGAAGTGGTGAACAATATATGTGGGGAAATGATGGCAGTTGACATCAAATCAGTTATTAAATGGTGAACAGTAACTGTCAAATCATTTACTTTTTGAATTTTCGACATGTACATTGGATGTAAGGGGAATGTACATTGGCTGTCAAATCAATTACTTTTTGCATGTTGAATGGTGCGTTTTATTCTGCTTGCCTTGCGTTTTGGAGCTAGTGTAGGATGCTCATCCTACACCTCTGTGCACCATCTACTTATTGCATACATCTACTTATTGCATACAAGCAGTCAGTTTGAACTTTGACGGCATGTTTGGTTTTGGAACTAAGGCTAGGTTTAGTTCACCTGAAATTTTCTGATATGAACTTATCTGATCTGATCTGAACTTATTTTTTCTGATCTGATCTGATTTGATTACAAGATCTTATTTTTTAGATTTTTCTCAATATATAAGAAAAAATATAGTCACGTGGAGTCTTGTTTGATTCGTCTCAATGAGTACTTTATTAATATTCAATTATTATAATTTTTACTAATATGTAATGAAAGATATAATGATTTTTAAATATAAGCATGATCTGAACTGATCTGATCTGAACTTATTTTTTCTGATCTGATCTGATTAGATCAGAAATAAGCAAAAATAAGGTGAATTGAACATAGCCTAAATTATGGGAATGATAATACTTTTTAGTGCAAGTTTGTGAAGACATTCCAATGTTAACATTTATGGTAATGAAACTTGATGTCAACACATGTGTTTTCTTTTATAAAATTTTATTACCACCCAATACCACCTTATCAAGTAGTAATGGATGACTTGAATTTTTAGGAAGAAAATATGTGTTTAAGGATAAACTTGCATTATCATGGATGTTGACATGATAACGCCTTCACAAATTTGCATTAAAAATCGTTACCATTATGACTATTTAGTACCACTAACCAAAAGAGCCGTGAAGGGAATGAAAGAGCTGACATATTTTTATAAAGAATTTCCTACTTATTGATTTGAAGTGCAAGATCCATCCAGCTACATCATAATCTTGCTTTAGGACTGAACACGTAATCAACACTAATTGACTAATGCAATATTTAGGCTAATGAGGCTTGAATTATTATTAATTACTTTACCCACTATTATTTAGCTTCAGACACAATATTCTTTTATTATTGGTTTTGGCCGAAGAAGATGACGAACTGGCGAAGAATTGAACCTTATTTAGTGTTAGAAGATGATGGTTCATTGATTTCACTTGTATCTTGCTGCTTCTTGCTCAATCACATATGACATGTTACATCAATATCCAAGAAAGATCACTTAAAATCTTATCCCAAGAGGATATATTCAACTATATATATTCGACAGTTAAGTTTATTCCCATTCCTTTTTTTTAATCTCTTTTATCAACACGAATAAATTGAATGGAGTACATTCTATTATTACACAAATAACAGAATATATAAAAAAAATTATGCGACCCAAATGGCCAAAATTAATGCCAATTCTCAATTTTTGTTTTTAATATTTTTATACTCACAAATTAATTATAAGTTATATAGTGATCGAAAAAAAAGAAATCATAGTTAAACTAATTATGGTTATTTTGAAAATTGATAATATAACTAAATAAAAATCATATATCAATTTTTGCTATTCATATTAACTAATAACAATAAGGAAAAATGGAAAATAATAATCCCACCTTTTGGTGGTCTGCTCATAATAGTCCCACATTCATTTAATATCAGAACAATCCTAACTTTATGCCCCATCTTCTCAAAATGAGTCTTTTACCTGTTTCTGAAATTGGTAACTTGTTTTAGAAGGTGACTTGCCACATGTCACCTTGTGATTGGTTTTTTTTTAATTTTTTAAAAAACAAAGAAAATAAACCCCTCTCACTCCTTTCTCTTTCTCATCACTCACCAGTCATCACCATTCACCACCATTTCCTCTCCACATTACCAGTTACCACACCACCATCTCCCCTGCCCAAAGCGTCACCACCACCACCCACAATATCAACCACAATTAGCACCACAAAAATCATGAAAATAAGGAAGCACCACTACCGCAAGCAAGCAACCAACCACCACCATTAAAACCACCCAAAAATCACGCCACCATCTCCACCAAAAATCACGCCACATTACCACGCCACCATCTCCTCTCCTTATCACTCCATCATAGCCACCATCTCCCATCTTACCATTACCACCCATCTCTTCCAAGTTTTCTTTTCTTTTCTCTTTTCCCCGACATCCCACTATTCACTGCGAAGGTGAATAGAACGGGATGGTGATGGTGGCGTCGGCTCAAGAGGGGGATGTGGTGGACTGGCGGTTGAGGATGGTGGGTCTTTACGGTTGGGGTTTCTGACTAGTGTAGTGGGTTTGATTCGAGGTGGTGGGTGTCGTGGTAAGGTGGGGTGGGTTTTGGTCAAGTGGGGTGGGTTTTGGTCTAGTGGGGGTGGGGTGGAAGGGGGTAGGATTTCGGGGTGGCAATGAAGGTGGGGTGGAGTTCAGTTTAGGTGGCCGTGGGAGGAGAGAGAAAGGGTGGCTGAGGGGACAAGTTTGGGAAATGGTGGTGGAGGGACCTTGTTGGTGGCAGGGATGGAAAAAGATGGAGGGAGGCAGTTTCTGACTAGTGGGGTGGGTTTCAGTTCGAGGTGGTGGGTGTCGGGGTGAGGTGGGGTTTCGTTCTGGTGGGTGGGGTCTTGGTCTAGTGAGGGTGGGGGTCAGATGGAAGGGGGTAGGATTTCAGGGTGGTGATGAGGTGGTGCCAGTGGTGCGTGGTGATGCCATGAAACAAGGTTGTGAGGTGGGAGGAGAGATTAAAGGGGAAAAAAATAAAAATCTAGCCTGTTAAACAGGTTGGAGGTAAAAAGACTCATTTTGAAAAGATGGGGCATAAAGTTAGGATTGTTCTGATATTAAGTGAATGTGGGACTATTATGAGCAGACCATCAAAAGGTGGGATTATTATTTTCCATTTTTCCTAACAATAATGAACACACTCCTAAAAAGATCAAATTGATGATCATCAACATTGATAATAATATACAAAATGACAAAATAATACCTCTACGTAACATTTCAGTATATGAGAAGTAGTGAAACTGGAAACCCGTTTTATTTATTCTGATGTACTAAATAATAATAAAAAGAATTACTATTCTACAACAGTGTATAATAATGTATTGGAGATTTAGAGTATTAGATGTATTGTTTATATGTCACGTGGTTTTGAGTCGCAATGGTTATGGTGGCGTGACTCGAATCAACATGAGTTATAGAATTCATTAATGTATTTAATACATTGATGAAGGAGCGTTCGCTCGGTTTAGAGCGAGCGATTAGATTTGGCGGGGATTTTAAGAATGCGAAAAACTGACAACACTGCGTATTTTCGCGTCTCTTCGGTTGGTTTCTGACGGTTACTCGTCATATAATACCAAATGTTCCTCTGTTTCAAAGGACTCTAATTCATTATCCTATATATGCTTATGAAAGCAACAAGAGAAAACTCTCTCTATTGAACAACACAAGTTCGTTGTTCATCACATCAAATTCTTTCACACACTTATTCTCATTTAACGATTATCATAGTGAGCGTGATCATCGTTGTTTCTTCTTTGTATCTCGATAGTGAATTCCGTGTAACCCGTGCTCAAAGTAAGGGTCGGAATATTGCTTTTGAGAAAGCGTATCGCGCCTAAAAGATTGTTCATTGTTGTTTCTAGTAGTCAAATTCGTGATCCTTGTAACATCTTTGTAACATTTCTAACATAATGTATACGTGTTACACTCAAATAAAGAATCTGATGCAAACAAATTAAAGAGAAAAGTAAAGAATATATGATGCAAACAAATCAAAATATCAAAGTATTAACATGATGAGTAAAAGGGATGTGAGTATAAATACCATATAGTCCTTTGCCATTTCTTGCAGCACACAAGCCGTGTCCAATAAAACATATCCCCGAAAAAAGGAACAACAACCTACTATTGTGTTGGACTATGCAAGAGGCATATGGATTTAATGCATGGGGTGATCATGCTAATTACCATCATGGCCATGATGATGGTCATAGATCAAGGGATTGTAAGCCGCCACCATATGGTCTACAAGAATCACTTGAAATGAATGTATGGGGGAGGGAACATCCGCATCATGCTCCTTATGATTGCGAAGGTGGTGGTAATAGACACACCCATGTCAGCGGTAATGGTTACTATGGCCATAATGATCACCATGTGATGCATGCTAGTGGTGGTTATGGACATGGTTATTATCATTAACAACGTTTCATACAAGTGTGCATGACGACCATTAAAATTTATAGTGTTCTTAAGAATGAAGTAGTCTATGTTATTACTAGTTTACTACTTCATAGTTTGGGGCATATGTACGTGGAGGATTGGTATCCTATTGTTAAAAATTAATAAATAAAGAGATAGAATTGAATATTTTGTCATATGTAGTTTGTACTCTACCAAGGTTAAGTATAAACTACCTCTTCTCTTATGGTTATGATCCAATCCAACTTTGTCAAGATGGTTTCATCATTCAAAGTTAGTTTATCAAGGTGCTATCTGCATGCTTATTTATTTTCTAGGGAGAAGTGGGGATTATGTATATGTAATTACACTAGGTTGTGGGTTATGTCTTAACCCCTCTTGTTTTAATAGGGACGCTCCATTTAAACCTTACCAACAACCGAGAGCAAAATATCATGGTTAATTGTATCGTTCGCATTGTCAGTAAGGGTTACAATTTCATCCTCCTTTGTAATTGTCAAATTCAAACACCGTTGAATAAGATCATCAACCATGAGGCTGTAATCAACCCCAACGAGGGACGATGGTCACATCTCATGAAACGTCAAGTAAAACACTCAAACCCTACCAGAGCACGGGATCTACTCTTTCTTTTAAGCAAATTCGTACTTCGGATATGATCAATTTGAAAAAATATTAAGTGAAAGTATCGGGTCGGACCGTCTGACCAATGCTTACTGTCAGATGGGCTAAGCCCAAAACTAGTTCTCGTCACTGATGCTGCCAATTCTCTTTCCCTCGCTCTTCAGGATGGCAAACTTCGCGTAGAAATTGATTTCCCGTAATCACTTTCTTACCCATCTCATTTATTTTTCCATCTCCACTTTATTTCAATTATTAACCAGTTCTGATTAAACCCCCAGTTTTATTGCTAAAATTATGTCGTATGATTAACATTCTGTTTGCGGTCATTGAAAATATCAACTATCATTGTACTCCACTCTCATAAATGATAAATTGCTACCTATAACAATCAACTTTACATGTTTATTATTTTGTTTTCTACAGACCTCTACCCAGCGATATTTCTTCTTACTGGCGTATTTTACGTGAAACGGTATCGTACTGGTTTCTGAACATCTTCCACAATTTTGATTCTTTTTTTCAGTTAATGCTTATAATGGTTCAGTTGATGTTTTTTTTTTATTTCAGCTGATGTCTTTCACTTGTTTTTTACAGTTTCAGTTAATTGATTTATTATTTCAGTTCATTGGTCTATTCTTTCAATTGGTTGGTTTATCCTCTTATTTGATGTTGTTTTTCTTTTATTTAGGCATTTCTACCTTTCATTTGGTATTTTTGATTTTGTTTTTTGATTTTTTGATGTTTTCAGTTGATTATTGTATTCTTTCAGTTGAAACCAACTTAACAAAAATCGAAACCAACTAAAAAAATTTGAAACCAACTGAATAAAAATTGAAACCGATTGAATTTTTTTTGAAACCAACTTAAAGTCGTCCGACCAAATATTATGGTCAGACGTGTCTGACCCAATACCTTCTCAAATATTAATTAGTCTTGTACTCCCTCCGTTTCCTAAAGATCTTGTTACCGTTCCTACAGATACCAAGGAGAATTCATTTGTGTGGGGTATGAGGTGAATAAAGTAGGAGAGAGAAAGGAGATTAAGATAAATAAACAAATAAAAAGGGGTTAAAGTAGGAGAGAGAAATGGGGTAAAATTGAATTAATAATGTAATGGTGGACTATATGATAGGGACATGAGAGGGTATAAAGGGAAAAAAATTCCAAATAAGGAATAAAGTAAAAGAGGAAAGATCTTTTGGAAGCGCACTTAAACGGAAAGAGGGAAGATATTTAGGAAACGAAGGGAGTAATTGAAAAACTTATGTGAGTTGTAAAAAATCGAAAAACAAAAACAGAAAGTTTTGAAGGGTTAATAAAGAAAATCAGTAGTCCTACACTCCTACGGTCCTACTGATTATATTTCGAGAAAAAGGAAAGTTTATGATTGTAAAATCTTTATTATATAAGTCAAGGGATGAGGTGTGGTGTCCTCTTTTGAAGTGACTAAAATACCCTCTAATAATTTAAAATAATTTTTTCTTTTTATAAAAAATTGAAAAATGGGAATCAATGAAACTTGCCATATGAGTAGGTCAAAAATGAAATAGGCAATAAGATTAATAACTTGACAAGCTAGATTGACACAATCAATTCACGAAATCAATTAGAATCTTCAACCAACAAAAGTTAGCCATATATCGTGATACCATAATATTTCATATTTACAAAGTTCAAACAATATGGTTTATTAACATTTATAATTGTTAAAGAACTTTACTAAAGTCGTTGAAAAGTAAATTATTAATTCATCGACCAAATTTTACCCTAACAGTATTGAACAGTTAAAAATCATTTACCTTTAGTTTAAAAGAACCTCAATAAATTACATCACTATCAAAATAATTTTAAATAAAAACATGTCAATTTGTATATAATAACTATATACGATTGTCGACGCACGCATCGCGTGCATATGCAACTAGTAAACTAATAAAGTGATGATCTTGACGCCAAACAAAAAATATGTGTCTGTTGTGAGAAATAGAGAGAGAAGTTATGTAAATATATCAGAGAGTATTGTATTGCCTTGATGTTCGGTGTATTCACAAATGGTAGTATTTATAGGCACAAATCTTACTGTGTATTTGCATAAATCAACAATAACGGCAAGAAAAACTTACCATGCATTAAATGCATGGCAGTGGACTTCACTGTGTTCAACAGTGGAATTGGTCATTCCACTGTTTTCACAACACTCCCCCTTGAATGTCCACTGATAACTCATAACAGATGTTGTCCTATTTAAATGCTGTTAGGAAAATCCCTGTGGGAAAAATCCATAACTAGGGAAAGGAGTATAACTATAATATATCCTTATATGCTTAAAATTAACTGCCTCATTAAAAACCTTGTCAGGAAAAACCCAGTGGGATAAAAACCTGATCGAAGGGAAAAAGAGTGCAGGCATATAATACTCCCCTGAATCTAGCTATATCATGAAGATGACGCATTCCAATTTTTCGGACTAATTCTTCAAATTTCTTCGCCGGAAGGGATTTGGTGAATAAATCTGCAAGATTCTCACATGATTGGATTTGTCGATGTTGATCGTCCCTTCCTTTTGGAGGTCATGAGTGAAGAAGAGCTTTGGTGATAAATGTTTAGTTCTGTCTCCTTTGATGTACCCTTCGCTTACTTGGGTGATGCATGCAGTATTGTCTTCGTAGATGATAGTTGGATTTGTTGTTATTGTTTCCATCCCGCATTCTTCTTGGATATTCTTGATCATTGACCTTAGCCATACACATTCCCTTCCAGCTTCATAAAGAGCAATTAATTCTGCATGATTTGATGAT
This sequence comes from Beta vulgaris subsp. vulgaris, assembly GCF_026745355.1. NCBI lineage: Eukaryota > Viridiplantae > Streptophyta > Magnoliopsida > Caryophyllales > Amaranthaceae > Beta > Beta vulgaris. The sequence goes on from NC_079202.1 coordinate 51,745,439, forward strand.
GTGGCCGTCAAAGTCTGCTTCGTGGATTTCCAAGATATTGCAGTACCTCCATAAGTGAAACAATATCCGGATTGAGACTTAGCCTTTGTGGTCTGAAGGTAGCCAGCATCTGCATATCCAATGAGTGACGCATTGGTCTTGACTGATAGAATAATCCGAGATCTTGTGTTCCTCGAAGATAACGTAATAAGTGTCTGACTCCATTCCAATGTCTCTTGGTTGGTGCATTGCTGTATCTAGCTAACAAGTTTACTGAAAAAGCTATGTCAGGTCGAGTATTGTTAGCCAAGTACATTAAAGCACCAATTGCACTTAGATATGGTACTTCAGGACCAAGAATCTCTCGTTTTCTTCTCGTGGTCTGAATGGATCATCTTTCTCATTCAGGGAACGCACTACCATTGGAGAACTTATTGGGTGGGCTTTGTCCATGAAAAAACGTTTCAGGATTTTTTCTGTATAATTTGATTGATGGACAAAAATCCCATTTCTTAGATGTTCCATTTGCAGGCCAAGGCAAAATTTTGTCTTCCCGAGATCTTTCATCTCAAATTCTTTCATCAAGTATTTTGCAGTCGCTTCAAGTTCTCTAGGAGTTCCGATAATGTTCAAATCATCGACATATACAGCAATGATCGCGAATCCTGATTTAGATCGCTTAATGAAAACACAGGGACTGATTTGATTATTTTTGAATCCTTCTTTCAATAGGTATTCACTAAGACGATTATACCACATTCTTCCAGATTGTTTTAACCCATAGAGTGATTTTCTCAATTTTATTGAGAACATCTCTTTGGGCATGCAATTTTCTGGTAGTTTTAGTCCTTCAGGAACTTTCATATAAATATCTGTGTCAAGTGAGCCATACAAATATGCGGTCACTACATCCATCAATCTCATTTGCAATCCTTTCGAAACTGATAAATTACCAGAAATCTTAGTGTAGTTGCATCGACTACTGGAGAATATGTCTCATCATAATCAATCCCTGACATTTGCGAAAGCCTTGGGCTACTAATCTTGCCTTATATCTAGTAACCTCATTTTTCTCATTTCGTTTTCTCACGAATACCCATTTGTACCCAACTGGTTTTACACCTTTTGGTATTTGGGTTATTTGACCGAATACTTCACGTTTTTCAAGTGATCTCAATTCTGCTTGAATTGCCTCTTTCCATTTTGGCCAATCTTTTCTACGGCGACATTCATCAACTGTATTTGGCTCTACATCATTTTCATCGTATGTCATTTCAACCGCTATCGAGTAAGCAAAAATTTCATTCAAGACAACATCTTTTCGATTCCATTGTCTCTTTGTAGAAACATAATTAATTGAAGTTTCATTGTTGTCTACGCTTTCATGTTCCTTTTCTTCTGGAACACGTTTCTCTTCATTTTTGTTTTCATCATGCTCTGTTGGGAGATTTATATTAATTTCGTTCGTTGTCTCCCCTTGCCTTTTCATTTTTCTCGGTTTTAAATCTTTAGAACCGGGTGGTCTGCCACGTTTTCGACGTGCTATTGACTCATTTTCAATTGCCTTATTGTCATTAGGAATTTCAATCCGTTCCGGAGCATTCGCAGCAGGTACATGTGACTTTGTCACTTTCTTAGAATCTGTGAATGCATCTGGCAATTGGTTTGCAATACTTTGCAGATGAACAATTTTCTTGACTTCTTGTTCACATGAATTTGTTCTCGGGTCCAGAAACGACATTTGCGATGCGTTCCATGTAATTTCCGATTTTATATTTTGTGGGTCCACTTTCTCTCCCCCTAAGGATGGGAATACCGACTCATTAAAATGACAGTCGGCAAATCGAGCCGTAAATAGATCACCAGTTGTTGGCTCTAAATATTTGATAATTGATGGAGATTCAAATCCAACATATATTCCCATCCTTCTTTGTGGACCCATTTTAGTACGTTGGGGCGGAGCAATAGGTACATGTACAGCGCACCCAAAAATTCTCAAATGTGAGATATTCGGTTCTCGACCAGATACTAATTGTAATGGTGAGAATTTGTGATAGGCTGTCGGCCTTAATCTTATCAATGTTGCCGCATGTAATATAGCATGACCCCAAGTAGTAGATGGCAATTTTGACCTCATTATTAATGGTCTTGCAATTAATTGTAGTCTTTTGATTAATGATTCAGCAAGACCATTTTGTGTATGTACATGAGGTACAGGGTGCTCAACAATAATCCCAATAGACATGCAATAGTCATTAAATGTTTGGGATGTAAATTCCCCAGCATTGTCTAATCTTATTTTCTTTATTGTATGATCTGGGAATTGAGTTCTTAATCGAATTATTTGAGCCAAAAGTTTTGCAAATGCAACATTTCTGCTTGACAGAAGGCTCACATGTGACCATCGAGTAGAGGCATCAATTAATACCATGAAATAACGAAATGGTCCACATGCAGGATGAATAGGCCCACAAATATCTCCTTGAATTCTTTCTAAAAACATTGGAGATTCAGTGGCAATCTTATTTATAGATGGCTGATTATCAATTTGCCAAGTGAGCATGCAGAGCATGTTAATTCATTTGACCGAGGAATTTTGACATTCTTTATAGAGTGTCCATTTGAGTTTTCAATGATTCTATGCATCATTCCTGTGCCAGGATGGCCTAATCGGTCATGCCATAGAGTAAATGATTTTCTATTATCTAACTTCTGGTTAGATATCATATTAATTTCAATCGGACGTATATCTATGCGATATAGTCCCGAGGAAATTGCTGGCAATTTTTCATAGATGTATTTCTTGCCGTTTTCTCTGCCGTTAGGCATATGAATTCCTCTTTGTTCACCGTCATTGTTTCCAAATGGTAACCATTCTGACGTACATCTTTGAAACTTATGAGGTTCCTTCGAGATTTACTCGAATATAATGCGTCATTAATTATCAATTTTGTCCCATTTGGAAATATAATGCAAGCTTTTCCAGAGCCTTCAATTAGCTTGGCTGTCCCAGAAATTGTACTAACATTTGCTTGGAATATTGTAAGTTTTGAAAAATACTCTTTATTTTTCAATATGGTGTGTGTTGTCCCACTGTCCAGGAGACATTGTTCTTTGTTCCAACTTCTGATGAATTCATATCTTCATAAATAATAAATACGATGATTAGTATAAGAAAAATATATATTTTTATTAATAATAAGGAACAAATACATGAAAGTGGATATTGAAGCAGTTTAAATAAACTAAGCACATTAATCGATTGTGATCTAAACAAACTTATTTTCAACTTCAGCATCATCCATAAAAAAATCTGAAACATCAAGGCTGGGCATGGATGTAGTGGCTTCATTAACAAAGTTTGCTTCAGCATTTTTTCCTTTGTTTTTTATTGAAGCTTGATATAGATCTACCAAATGTTTGGCAGTACGACATGTGCGGCCCCAGTGCCCAGTCATGCCACATCTATGGCAAGTATCATTTCCTTTATAGGACGTCTGCCTCTGATTTCCAGATGATTGTCCCCAATTTTTATCAGAATGTTTAAAATTATTATTTCTTGGGGAAAATCGGCCTCTTCCACGTCCACGCCCTCGGCCACGGTAATTACCACGTCCTCTCCCACGACCGTTGTAATTACCGCGTCCACCACTATGTATAGCATTTGCTTCTGGTGGATTAGAGCTTTCTATTGCATTTATCTCATGAGTGGCTGAAGACCCCGTAGGTCTAAGATTATGATTTTTCAGCAAAAGATCATTATTTTGTTCAGCCACAAGTAGTACTGAGATTAGCTCAGAGTACTTTTTGAAAGCTCTGAACCTGTATTGTTCTGCCAATATGATATTAGAGGCGTGGAAAGTGGAGAGCGTTTTGTTTATCATTTGCTCTTCTGTGATGGGATGATCACAATATCTTAACAATGATACAATTCTAAACAATGTTGAATTGTAATCACTGACCGTTTTAAAATCCTGGAACCTCAGATTGGTCCAGTCATAATGTGCCTTTGGGAGAAGCACATTTTTGTGATGCCCATATCTTTCATTTAGGCTATCCCATAGTTCTTTTGGATCATCCACAAGTAGATATTCACTTTTTAAACTTTCATGTAAATGATGTCTTAGGAGGACTAAGGCTTTTGCCTTTTCTTGTACAGTCGCAATTTTAACTGATGCGCTGTTGTAGTTGCATCCCCTTGTTGGGTTGTCACATCTTTAATTGTATGTTCCAGTCCTTGGGCCTTTAAATTCATTTGGGCGTCCACCGTCCATTCTAAAAACTTTTGCCCAGATAGATCTAGTATGTTAAATTGTCTTTTCACTAGATCTCCCATTCTTTTGACTACAAATAGGTAAATATTTGAAATTAGTAATGATGATAAATCACATATATATATTATCTCCCCCTGATTTATATCATTATTATTATAGATAAATAATACAAAAAAAAAAACTAAAAATAGCGTACAACAATAATGAAGCTAAGCAAAAAAAAACAAGAAAATACCAAAAATAGAAACAAAATACAACAAGTGAATAAACAAAAAAAACTTCCTAAAATGCACTTAAAGACAAAAAAAATTGATATTCATGTGCATTTTTCGCCATTCTTCCGGGGGAATTTTTTTTTTGTCTCCTATTTATGTATTAGGAGATATATCATTAATGCCATGAGGAGGAAAAAGAAACCGGCTATAAGAAATAAGTAGAGTTTTATTTTCCTAAAATCCTCTTCAAAAGAGGAAGATGAGGGTGGAGGACGGTTGTCGTCGGCGTTAAACATGGTGGCCGGAAGGTTGAGGAAGAAGGAAAAAAAATTTGTGGGTTTAGAGAAAAAAAATCGGAAGAAGATAAGGGATGTGTGGTGAAAATGGGGATGGTAATCCGCTTTTATAGAGGGTTATCCCTAACGTGCAGTTCATATACAGTTAAAAAATATACAACGCAATAAAATTCTAATATTGACAAATATATATTAGAGCATGCTAGTAAATTGGTAATATAATATATGTAACTATAAATGCAAAAAAAGTAGAAGATTAGAGACAATAATATATAATAATGTTCTGAATGCTTGTTCCCTGCATACATACGACATTATTGCACATATAAGACATAATAATGCTATCACTTCACTAGGCCGTCCATATAGGTGGCAATAAAAAAATTAACCTGTCCATATAGGCGGTTTAAGAGCAGATAAAATAAAATAACGTAAATAAAATGTCCTTGCCCTCCATGAAGGTGGCGTTAAAATTATTTGTTTTTCTGCGTTAGTAGTATGGTGACGTTTACTACTAGTTTCTTCCTGTTCATCTCTATCTCTTTTATTACTGGGCGGAGGTTGATTTTCAGCTGGTTGTATAGGGGGTTATTATTGGTGTTGGGAACAGGGGTTTGTGGGTTTTCTCTGGTATGAGTATTTGTACCGTTGTTACGGTTACTGGGTCGGGGCTGTATTACAGTTCCCCTCGCTGGGTTGGTAGTGAATGGCACATTGTTTCGCTCTATCCAAAAATAAATACCCGAGACAGAGACATTGTGTAAAACAATGTTAATCCCGTTACTTTGTTGGTCCATGTTCGGGTAGTAAAAGGGTTGGGCTTGGAGAAAAAAATTTAAACTTAAAAACAAAATGGATGTAAAAATTTTAAAGATACCTTAAAAAAAATTTCCGGTAGAACACTCGTGCTGATAACGTGTTGTGAGAAATAGAGAGAGAAGTTATGAAATATATCAGAGAGTATTGTATTGCTTGATGTTCGGTGTATTCACAAATGGTAGTATTTATAGGCACAAATCTTACTGTGTATTTGCATAAATCAACAATAACGGCAAGAAAAACTTACCATGCATTGAATGCATGGCAGTGGACTTCACTGTGTTCAACAGTGGAATTGGTCATTCCACTGTTTTCACAACAGTGTCCTCACACCTATGCAGCCAAAATAAAAAAAAATCTCCTCGTCGTTTTCATAACTTGTTGTATTGGCTTATTGCCTATTTGCCTTAATCAATCAAAGGCCATAAAATAAACTAGTAGTTCCCTTGATTTGTGGCGTAACACGTTTTTGAATATATAAACACTGCCGACAATAAGTAGCTTATGTTAGGTTGATTACGACGTCGTTCCTCTAATTGGCTCAAGCCTTGATTTGATAACAAGAATCACGCTACTAGGCTAAGAATCTTGCACAGATTAAATACAATTCTAACTTTACAAGTTAGACTAGTAATTTTTTTTTTTAAAAAAGTTAGATTAATTAATATCAATGATGTCTTGACCTAATGATTAAAATTGATGTGCAGTGAAGTGTGAACAATAAGTCATAGGTTCGGATCTTCTCGTCCCCTTCTTTGTACATTTTGTACTATCTTTGTGGCTCATATGGATAAAAAAGTTAGACTAACTAATGGAACAAGGATATTATAAGACCTATCTTAATAGCCAAATTCAAACTCATTACTCTTTATGTCGGAATTCCTACCACTACTACTCTCCGCTAGAAAAAAAACCTATTACTTAGTAATTGTACTATTTGATTGAATATAGAAATTTTCAAAAGGATAACCATAGAAATTACTCCTATATGATTGACCATACATATTCATAGTAAATTCGCATCGAAATTACTACTTCTTTCTTTTTTTTCAATTGTAATTTATATTTTTGTGATCAAACTTGACAAACTTTAACTGCTAGGAGTATATGTGTATCAGGATAAGGGTCTAAAACTTAAAGCGGTTGTGGACATAAGTTGTTTGTAGACCTGGTCTTCGATAGTTACAACTTACAATAGGTGGTTGATTACGGTGTATTGTTTTGTGAAGGGCAAGGGTGTGCGATTTTTTCATGACAAAAAATAGCTATAGTGGTCATGCTGGCTAGTTTTGGAGGTTGCGAGGGATGATTGTTAGTGTAAGTGATGATAGCTCAGCTACATTGACAAATTAGTATTGCTTTTAAAATATAGATTATAGGATTACATAGTTAAGTCAATTTCAATAGCTAACCCTTCAGAAAAACACTTATGAACTTTGGGTCACAAACTTAAATCTTTAGCAAAATACAAGTCTATAATAGATAGACTATTCACTAGACTATAGGTCTATAGTTATTGTTTTCCCCACCATTATTAAGTTACAATAAACTTCAATATAATAGCGTTTAAACTGAAGACAATTTATACTTGGTCGAACCTTTTTTTTTTTTTTACAAGATACTTGATCGAGCTTGCATTACTATAACATTGGAATTTCTTACAAAACTACACATAAAACTTATTTTTTTTGCGTCCGCTTCCGCTTAGTAAGAAAAAATTCCACTGGACTATCCTCGCCCCTCGGCCCTCGCACAGAGTCACTCATCCACATGCCCAATATATACTAGAGTCTATCAAAGCATGATCTTTAATTTTTTTTTTTTTGTTGACGAATTGGAATTTTTCTACCTTCCTAATGAATCCAAATCCCCTATTTATTATTTCATAATCCAAATTTACACTCTTCTTTCCTCTTTCTTCACCTTCCTTATTTGAATTCAATTCAATTTGACACACTTCTGTTAACATCATCATCAGATCTTTCCCCCATTTTCTCTCTCCTCCTTCGTCAATCGCCGCATCTTTATGCGCATTCCTAAATTTATCACCAATTATCTTCGATTTCACAGAAATCTGGGTAAAACTCAAATTTCTCCCTTATTTTTTCTGATAAGGTCACATTAATGGCGATGAAAAGGGGGTTATTGAGTACAAGCGTTCCCAGGAGTAGAACCAATGCATCTTGCTTATCTACTTCCTCCATTGTTGTTTTCTTCCTTCTTCTCTTTATTTTCCCTCTTTATTTCTTTGTCGGTCGTGGCCTCCATGTCTCGTCTACCTCTGGTTAGTCTCACTCTTTTTCTTCTTCGAAGTTTAGTTTGATTTCTAGGTTAGATCTGTTTCAACTTTTTTTTTGTTTCCAATGGTGAAGATTGGTTGATTTTTGTCGATTAGGGTTTCAATTGGTTGTTAATTATGATGTGTAATGTAGTAGAATGATAGTTGATAACCTAGAATTTTGTATTGGAATCGTTCAAGTTGGGAGTAATTGAAGAACCCTAGAATTTGATAATTTTGTGTGTTGTTTTAGATTATTTGGGTGCTAGTGAAAGTCAGTGCGTTTTTTCTTTAGCTTCTTTTGGAATTGAATTTGCTTAAGTTTTGATGCATTTATGGTATTGAAATGCATCCTACGATGGTGAATTGGTTGATTTATTTCATCGATTAGGGTTTCAATTGGTTGCTAATTGTCTGTAATGTAGTAGAATAATAGTTGATAACCTAGAATTTTGTATTGAAATTGTTCAAGTGGGGAGAAATTGAATTACCCTAGAATATGATGAATTTGTGTCTTGTTTTAGGTTATTGGGATGCTTTCTTTAGCTTCGTTGGGTACTTGGGTATTGAATTCGCTTAAGTTTTGATGCCTTTATGGATATTGAAATGCATTGAAGTTGTAGTATTTCTGTACCGGGGTAGGCTGGTTGATAGTAGAGCAATTCGGATTGCCATAATTTAGAAGACTTATAGTATTGGTGATGGTACTAGATTATGAACTGCTTTCGTCGGTTTATCATGGCGGCGATGCAGTTGGTTGTAACTTGTAAGAAAAGTCTTAGGAGAAGTTTGGATTATGGATAGAAATTTGTCATTTTCGCTTGAAAAATAAACTCTTTGCTGCTTTACTTTTCATGGGTTAGAGGTAATGCTTCATGTATTGTGGAGATCTTGTGTTTATGGAGAAGACTGAGAGTAGTGTGGAGTTTATGAGAGATTTTATTTGTGTGAAATAATGCTCTTATTAAATTTATTTGCATTCTCTATGTGTAAGGTTCCTTTTGCTGCTTCTTTTGGTGTTTGTCTTTTTTCTCTTCTGTGGTTTCTTGGTTTATTATTAGCCATTGCTGCATTCTTTTGGCTGTGATTGATGCATAGAGGGGGATATGGTTGTATTTGTTGGAGTAAACTGTTTTTCGTTTGCTTTATGTTCGTCAAAATAATGGTTCTGAAGTTCTTCATAGTCCCAAACTATGTTGGTTTATTTATTTGAAAGTATTGGTAAATATGGAATTATCAAATGTAAATTTTGGTGATGGAGCTAGATTGAGTTCTTCGTACTTTGTTAAAGAGGTCAGATTTCTCACTGTGTAGACACTTGGATATAGAAATTATATTTGAATAAAAATGTATAGATGTCTAGAAAACTTAGGGAGAAGAGTAAGTTATGTGCTTGATGATGTAGATGTTGGTTCTCTACATTATGCATCTTGATTCAACTTTTCATGCACTTTTTGCTATGTTACTCAGAGACACGGATTGAGTGTCTACTCGGATACGGGGGTCCAAGTATCCGACTCGGCTATTTTGTAGAAAAAAGTCAAGTTTTTAGTTTAAAATGAAGTATCCAAGTAAAGTGTCGTGTCAGACACGACACGACACCCCGTTTTTGAGGTAAATGAAGGAGTCGGAGTAACACTGATTTTTTGTATTTTTTGCGATCTCAATTTCATGCATCAGATTCATATGGTGCTGTGTCTTTCCTTTGTTTGCAAATGGGATTGGATTTTCTTCCTGATATTGTCTATTGACGAAATTTTTCTGTCTGCAGGGTCTAAAAATTCGTTTGATTCAATTAAAAAGGTTGCTTACATATCTGTTACTTCTTCTCCAACTATTGTAATGCTGGTTTTTCCACCTTGCCTGACAAACTTTTAATATGATTGTTTGATTGTTGCAGAATATAGATTGGAGAGAAAGGCTCATATTGCAACATTTGAAGCCATTCTTCTCAAAAGAGGCATGTCATATTAATTTTTGGGTTAATGTTGCTGGATTTGGCTGTCACTTTTATTGCTGATTATATGTATGTTGCAGAACGTTGATGTCATCTCAGCAAATGTGAAGGACTTGGGGCCATTGAGCCTTGATTCTTTTAAAAGAAACAATGGTTCTGCATCATGGAAGGTTGTTGGTCTTGGTCAGGAGAATTCTGATGATGCTTCTCTTGAGGTTGGTTATTCTGTAACAAAATCTTTTGTTATTTATTTTATTTTATTTGTTGCTGGTGCTGTTGCTACAACTTTGCTCAATGCTATTATGGTAGCCATCTTCTAATCTTTTTTGTGTTTAACTTTGTAATTGTCTAAAGGCAAAGCATGTGGGCTCAAATGTGAAACAAGATAAGTCAAAGAGCAAACAAGATACCACATCAGGTAATTGTCATACTGCTCTTTTCAGGTTGTTATTGGCTTAGAGTTCATGATACCCTCAATGCTTGCTTGTCGCTTACATGTGTTTGGTGACTCTTTTTCTTGCTCTTTATGTCAAGCAGATGATCACCCTGATGTAGTGGATTCACCAGCTGTACAGATGCGACGGGTAATTTTTAGGTTAAAGATTTCTGAAGAATTGCATTGCAAAAATTAACTTCTGTTCTCCACTTAATTTTGTGAAGTTTTGGTTCACTTGCAGCGGTTAAGAGAGAAGAGACGTGAGAAACGAGCAGCTGATTTGGTGAAGCAGGATGATGAAACTATTATGAAACTTGAAAATGCTGCCATTCAGCGCTCTAGATCAGTTGACTCTGCAGTTTTAGGAAAATATAATATCTGGAGGAGAGAAAATGACAATGAGAACGCTGATTCTACTGTACGCTTGATGCGGGATCAAAATATTATGGCAAGAGTGTATATTAGCCTTGCTAAGATGAAGAATAAGCTAGATTTGTCTAGAGAACTTCAGATAAGGCTTAAAGAGAGCCAGCGTGCCTTAGGAGAGGCAACTACCGATGCTGATCTTTCTCGCAGGTAAGAGATTGGTGGAATTAGATTGCTCATATTAGTCACTACATTGTTCATCTATATCATTACGCGGGCTGTTCTGATGAATGCCAGCACTAATTTCAGTGCACCTGAGAAAATTAAAGCGATGGGCCAAGTTCTTTCAAGAGCTAAAGAACAATTGTATGATTGCAAGCTGGTTACAGGAAAGTTGAGAGCCATGCTTCAATCTGCTGAGGAGCAAGTGAGGAGCTTGAAAAAACAGAGCACATTTCTCAGCCAGTTGGCAGCCAAGACTATTCCAAATGGGATCCATTGTCTGGCTATGCGCTTGACGATAGATTACTACCTTCTACCTTTAGAGAAGAGAAAGTTCCCTAATAGTGAAAATTTGGAAAATTCCAAACTTTATCACTATGCACTTTTTTCTGACAATGTTCTTGCCGCATCTGTTGTCGTGAACTCCACTATTATGAATGCTAAAGTAAGTTTGCTGAGCTGCTGATTTTTATTTTTTTTCAAAGTTCCTTTTTTGTCATATAGGTGATTTACTATGCTGATTGCTGACCTCTCCTTCTGTGGCCTAACAGGGGGGGGGGGGTATCTCTTTCTTCCCTGTTTCCAAGACTTAGAAGAACCAGTTTTCATAGAACTCCAGCTGTTTAGGAGAAATTTGTGAAGAAAAATTATGTTAAGAAATTTTTTTCTTTTTGCCTCTATTGTTCCCTTGTCTGGGGTATCCCAGGGGAAGAGAAAGGGTCTGGTTGTTGATTTGTGATTCAAGATTTTAACTCGTTTTAGATTCAGGAACCAGGATCATCTATTCATTTTCCTCATGTACCTTTATATGGGGTTGGTTGTAAATAATTGTAATAGCACCAAAGCATCCATCAAGTTGCTTAGTATATATACCATCTGTTAGAAGTCACCTATTGGTTGCAGTTTCTATGGCAAAATTAGTATTTGACAAATACATGCTCTTTGTTACTTGCCTCATTTGATGTTATCTTTTGGAATACATTACAGGAGCCAGGGAAACATGTTTTCCATCTTGTTACTGATAAGCTCAATTTCGGTGCAATGAACATGTGGTTCCTCCTGAACCCTCCTGGAAAAGCCACTATCCACGTTGAAAATGTTGATGAATTTAAGTGGCTGAACTCGTCGTATTGCCCAGTTCTGCGTCAGCTTGAGTCTGCTGCCATGAAGGAATATTATTTCAAGGCAGATCATCCTACTACAATTTCATCCGGGGCATCAAATCTGAAGTATAGAAACCCAAAATACCTATCAATGCTTAACCACTTAAGGTTCTATCTTCCACAGATCTATCCAAAATTAGACAAGATATTGTTTTTAGATGATGACATTGTTGTTCAAAAAGACTTGAGTCCATTGTGGTCAGTGGACCTTCATGGAAAAGTTAATGGTGCTGTCGAAACTTGTGGGGAGAGCTTTCATCGGTTTGATAAATATTTGAACTTTTCCAACCCGCACATATCCAGAAACTTCGATCCTAGTGCGTGTGGATGGGCATATGGCATGAATCTTTTTGATCTCAAGGAGTGGAAAAAGAAGGATATCACTGGCATATATCACAAGTGGCAGAATATGGTAAAATTTGTTCCTTTCTTTTTCTTTTCCATTCATATATTACCTCAGCTCCCCCTTATTTTCTTGCCTCCGCTACTAATATTGGGCTAAAGAAAGAGAATTTGTGCTCGATGAGACTTGGTTTAGTTACTGGAACTAAAATTATGACCAGCCTTTTACGGCTCATTTGGTAGTTGGTCACAAATGGTGGTAATGGTAATGAATTTGTATGTAAATTTGTGAAGAAAATCATTGTTCATTCCCATGGTAATGCTAATTTACCCTAAAGTGTATTTTTTTCTTTTTATATTTCCATTCCCATTCAATACCACCTTGTATGTGGGTAAATGAGTGGTAATAAAAATTGCTTCCCTTTAGAGAAAAAAACACAACCTTAGGGGTGAGATTGATTCCCCATGGAGAAAAAAACACAAACTTGGGGTTGGAATTGTCTTCCCATGGACGTTTTAAGGGTACTTCCCTTGCAACATTACACTTAAAATTCATTTCCATTACTGCCATTTATTAACGACTACCAAACAGGCCGCTAAAGTTATAGTATATGCCCTTAGTAGCTTTAGTGTTAAGTGTCATATTTATTTCACTATGATCTGTTAGAATGTCACGTCTATTTTGAAGTGCTTCCGGAATCACGTTAATGCTATATTTTGAACTTAAGATTCTGTAGAGCATCATCATGTGATCTGGAGAATACTTGAGAAACAAATTCTTTATTTTTCTAGATTAGATGTATTGGGCGTGGTTGCCAAAATCTTTGTGTGGCTCCAACTCTGAAAGGAACTTAACACATGATGTATTGTACAGAATGAAGATCGGACACTTTGGAAGCTGGGCACATTGCCTCCCGGACTAATTACATTTTATGGACTGACACACCCACTTGAGAAGACTTGGCATGTCCTTGGTTTGGGATATAATCCAAGTATTGACAAGTCAGAGATTGAAAAGGCAGCAGTTGTGCATTACAATGGTAACATGAAGCCATGGTTGGAGATTGCAATGACTAAATACAGATCAGTTTGGACTAAGTACATCAAGTATGACCACCCTTATCTCCGGAGATGCAACTTGAGTGAGTGAAAACATGATAAGTTGCATAGTGATAGTAAAAGTCGGTACACGTGCTTGTTCGTGCTGTCATTGGCCTCTAATGGAGAATTTTGTGTGGTTTATATCTCGAAGGTCTCGATGAGGTTACTCGCACCAGAAGGGGCATGCTTCAGTTTTTGGGAGCTGCATATCCTTCTCTGTTCCCACATTGTTTATTCTTTTATCTAATTTACTCAAATATGTACTCCATTGTTCTGTATTATCTGTGGATTAAGTCTGAGAGCTCTATTGTGTCATTAATCAGTAAGGGAAAATGTCTTATTTTATGTTATTCCATAGTTGGTCTTAAGATTAGGACCAGAACAGGATATGCTGTATTCTTTGAACATTGCACATTAGATTTGTAGATCTTATAAATGTCTCACCATGATATTATTTTCCTTTATTTCTGAACTTATTGTGAAAGTCTTCGATCATCAGATATGACAGGAACCTAGTTTTCCTTGCGCGTGTATGGATCGAAAGTTGAGATTACTTGACGTTCGGTCACTTGAGAGCCCTATATGGCTATATGCTATTTACAAAGTTCAAACGACATGGTTCACCAATAAAGCAGCTGATAAGGAATTAAATCATTGATCAAATTTTTTAGTCACGATTTTGAACAGTTAAAAATCAGTCACTTTTAATTTAAAAAGATAATAGTAAAATCTATAAAAGAACTTCAATAATTTACATTACTACTAAAATAATTTTAGATTAAAAAATATGTTCATTCATACATATAGCTACATAAGGTTGTTGATGCACGTATTGCGTGCATGTACGACTAGTTAGTAACTAAACCAACCCATGAGCCCAAAAATATAGGCCAATCCAGCTCAGCCCACTTCGTGGGCTGTTTAGGTTGAGTCCATGAAAACCCCGGTCCAATCTGACTCGAATTGGAAATTGATGGATGGGTCATGAGCCGGGTTTTTCTGAACCCAGACTACGGAAGTTCGCTACTAAAACTGCCAGCTCGAACCACGAAACCGGTCCATAAATCGAACCAGCCCAAGACAAGTAATTATTCAACCAAATTGTATGCATCTTAATCAAATTGCATATATTATAATTCAATCAAATTCAAAAATTATGAAATTATTCATTAATATTAATAATTGTATATGTTTTAATTAATTTAAAAGGTTTTATGTAACAGTAATGAATAATCCCAACGATTAATAACTTAGAAAAAACAAAAAAATCTTATGCCATTCTGGTCCAGCCCGCTAGGCCCACGAACCACTAGAATCGCTTGTCAAATCGGTGTGGGCCAAGATTTTTCAACCCGCGGACCAGCCCGTCCAAACCATGAAATCTCAGTCCGACCCGCCAGTCCGCACTAGTGGTCATCACTACTTTGATGTACAAAGTTTGTACATTAAGGGATATTATTGTAAATAAGATGTCTCAAAATTTGTACATCAAGGAATATTATCGTAAATAAATATTGTTAATATTAAGTCGTACTCCCTCTGTTTTTTTTTATCTTTCTCACTTAGAATCTTGACACTATTCATACTTAGAGAGAATCTTCTCAATTGTTTTCAATCTATAAGAAAAAATATAGTCATGTGGGGTCTTGTTTGATTCGTCTCAATTAATACATTATTAATATTCAATTGTTATAATTTTTACTAATATATAATGAAAGATATTTAAGTTCAAAGAAGTGCATTGGGAGACGCGTACAGAGAAAGTGAGAATGATAAAAAACAGAGAGAGTATAGGTTAGGTATTAAGTTGCGTTTTTAGAAAAATAAAATAAAAAGAAGTCGTGATTGGATATTTGACCATATGATTTAATTTTAGTGATATACTGAATAAGTATATTATTTACAATAATTCCCCTTATTTGGGTTCCTATTATATCCAACGTGAAATTTAATGCAATCATTTTTTTTTTTATTAATTTGTCAATAATCTAATATAAATAAATCTGAATATGTGTTTTTTGGCACAATTACGTTGACAATCAATACCAATATGTCGAGAATAACAAGTTCATCTCGCGGATATGTGTAGACTAACATATCAACTTATCAAGTGACATTTTTGTGATAAACCTAAAGTTGTATGCTATCGTATTGATTAAATACACTTATTTACAACTCGTGCAAAAAAAAAAATACTATTTATAATTAAATTTTTTCCGTTTATTTATATAAAAACTTTAATTTATGAGAGTGTAAGTAGTATGTTTAGTCAATACGATAGGGTATTATTTTGGGTTTATTATGCCACTTGATCATGTGCTGTTGTATATATACATATCTCCGAGATCTAATACTTTCACTTAATTAATTCGTATTGTGTCGGACTGGTCCGACACAATATTCTCGTCGGACGACTTCAGTTAGAAGCACTTGTGCTTCAGTTAGACTTACTTGAGTTTCAGTTGGTCTTTATTTTTTTTCAGGTAGTCTTCATTTTTGTTTCAGGTAGTCTTCATTTTTTTTCAGTTGGTTCTTCTGCTTCAGTTAGACTTACATGGGTTTCAGTTGGTCTTTATTTTTTTCAGGTAGTCTTCATTTTTTTTCAGGTAGTCTTCATTTTTTTTCAGTTGGTTCTTCTACTTCAGTTAGACTTACTTAGGTTTCAGTTGGTCTTTATTTTTTTTCAAGTAGTCTTCATTTTGTTTCAGTTGGTCCATTATTTGTTTCAGTTGGTATACATATTACGAAACAAAGTCCAACTGAAACAAAACAAAGTCCAACTGAAACAAAACAAAGTCTAACTGAAACAAAACAAAGTCCAACTGAAACAAAAACAAAGTCCAACTGAAACAAAACAAAGTCCAATTGAAAATGGAAAATAGGAAAAGAATGAAGACTGAAATTAAGAATTTCATGAAGAAAACTTCTAACCTCAATTTGTTGTGAATGGTGGAAATCTCTTTTGCGTTTTCTCGGGAATTTTCGTTGTCACTGACTTTTGCGTTGTTTTGTTTCACATAAATCATAAAAAAAAAACCCTCTATGATTATGATCAAGATGATGATAATGAGATGTTGCTCGAAGGTATCGGTGATAGGGACGATTTGGTCTTTGGATGTAATTATGATAATAATCTTCTACTGATACTGAGTATTACATAACGTCATTCAAGGATTCACCTGAAGAAAATTTTACATGATATTGATGCTCCATGTCATAATGATGATGATGAGAAAGACATAAGTTTTGCAGATAACAAAGAAACCTCTTTTGGATGTGGAAGACAAAGAAGTAATAAAATTGATGACGAAGGTTATGATGATGATGATGTCGATGATGTTAATGATGTAAAAAGTACAGTTGCAGGAGACAACAATAGCTTGATGTTGATGAACACTACTGCAGTGTTGAAGAAGAGAGGAGGATGAGGGAGAATTTTAGTATTGGGTTGGGCTCGTCTGACCATAACTTATGGTCAGACGGTCTGACCTAATACTTTCACTTAATAGAAATACCATTTGTGTCAACTATTGTCCCTAATCTTATTTTGCCTTCTCGAATTTTGGGTTTATTAAGCATTTCCCAATTGATTTCTTTCTTTTCAATAGAGAATTTTCCAACACTCATTTGACTTTGATTAAAAATTCATTAATATATTTCCTTAATCCATCCTGCATAATATCACTATCCTGTACTACAACCCTTTAATTTTTATTTTATTATCCTTCATTTTCACCATCCTTGAGTCTAGTTTTCCGTATACCTTCTCATAATACAAGTTTGACTTGGTCTTTCGAATAACTTTGTGTGCCTCCTAAGGTCAAGTAGCATTCTTTATTTTATTTAATCGTGTTTTTATGTTCTTGATCCACTAGGGCCATTTCTCCCCATCTTATTTTCAGTTCAGTTCAATTCAGTTCAGTTCAGTTCAGCTCAGCTCAATTCTTTTATAACCATTATTTATTTATTTATTTATTTATTTATTATTATTATTATTATTATTATTATTGTTTCTATATATTATTTTGTTTATTATAGCTTTACTCATTATTATTACTATTATTATTAGGAGGAACATGGTTTAGATCAAAACACAAATAAACCCAGGTTTTTTAGCCCATAAACCAATCAAATCGCGTCAAAACGGTTTATGATGCAATTTTCGCGGTCCGATCCAATCATTATTTTTATTAGTAAATATTATTATATTATTAAATCTAATTTTTAAAATAGTAATATTAATTTACTTCTTAGATATTATTGTTATTATATAATCATCATCAAGTATTAATAAATTAATACAAATAATATAAAATAATAATTATTAATTATCATTATTATCATTAATTATTATTATTATTATTATTATTATTAATTTACTATTATTAATATTATTTATTTATAACTATCATTTAAAAATATCCAAAATACTATTATTATTATTATTATTATTCATTATTATTACTTATCATTATAATTATTATTTAATATTCATATTATTATTGTTTAAATATTATTTATATATTTATTACATTCAATTATATTTGTTATATTCAATTTAATTCAATTCAGTTCAATTCAATTCAATTCAATTCAATTCAATTCAGTTCAGCTGTTTTATGTCGAAGAGAACAAACCTTATGTCGTGCTTTTATGTAACGATGTTTTTTCTTTTTTATTCTCTTAGGCATTGTTATTAAAATCCCGATCCGAATCTTACGATTCTACGATTTTACGATCCTGGAGGACCTCACCGATCCCGATCCTACGTAGGATCTTAATTTTGTAGGATCTTTCGATCCTACTCAACCACAAAAAATCACATGGTAGGATCTTAACACGATTCTACGATCCTACGACTCTACGATACGATCCTACCATATAAAAATCATAAAGTAATTTCACATATTATATTTCTCCTATTAGATTTTGATTGCATGTTACTTCAATCTTATTGTATTGAAAAACTATCATCATTTGCTAACTAAGAAAATTATTATTAATATGTGTAAATTTTTAACATGAGGTTTTCACCATATTTTAGTATAATTATCTCTATTTCACCGAATTGTAGGATCTTACGATCCTACGATCCGATCCCACCGATTCGATTCTACCAGCCCCTACGATCCAAAGTAGGATCCCGATCCTGATAACATTGCTCTTAGGACTTTCTTTATCCATTAGATATTCTGTGAGCGAGTTCCAATTGGTTTCTTTAACCATTTAAAGAGAAATTTTTTTTTTAGATCCCCCAATCTTATTTTTGGCTACCTCGGAGATTTACCCTTCTAAAACTTGCCTTGATAGACAACTTAGCATCTATGATAGCGAAAGATCTAAAATAGTTTATCATCTTACATTCCTCCTTCCATATTAAAACCTTCACCCAGTACTTCCAAAACTATTGCGATTTGCCTCACATCCATTAAAATCTACACCAATACATATAGTTCGTAAGTGACAGGAACACATGGCTTCAGGTGCATATTATAAAATCCTTTTCAATAGGTTGATACTCCATATAATATATGACTTCAATGGATATGATTTCAGTCCATTTGGCAATAAAATGTCAGTTGACTCTAGGATCATAAATCATTTATAAAGGCTTCGATGTGATATTCTCCATAGGGTGATTTGGAATTGGGACACCCAAGAACTCCACTCATAGCAGTTGAGATTCTTAAAAAAGAAAGTTTTTGAGTGGGATCCAGACTAACTGCAAGAACTTAATTCCAAAAAATATAATCCTTTCATACAAGTGGTAGATTATGTTAGGTTTACCTATAACAATGCTGTGTGACCCTGCCGGTGAAAAGGGCATCAAAGACTGTTGACTTGCTGTTTACTTACTTCATGGCTTACAAGAACCATTCCCTCAAAAATGACATCATTCTTCATGTTCCATCTATTCTATTAGATGCTATTTCTAGGTCAGATTTTATGGTTAACTTTCACTGATTTAAATATTTAATATTATTATGTGACATTTCGAGTGAAACTTACACTTGTTTCAATGGAAAAAAAATTAATATTACTAGTGAAAAAAACAATAAACGAAATAATTAAACTAATTTGGATTATCCTGAACCGGATCAATTAAATTCAACTGACTTAGTGGCATGGGCTCCCATGCCTAGATTAGTGGAGTAATGGGTTGGCCCATATAATAAACACCTCATTTATCTATCTCAAATCCTCTCCTCTCTCTCATTTCACGCGGAGGCTAGGTTCTCATCACTCCTCTATCCTCTCTTCACCCCGACGACCACTACACCACCTCTCTTTATCCTCTTATCACCAACAACAACGCGTCTTTGCCACCCATTAAATAACCACTGTTCTATTGTTTCAATCGCTAACCACCACCATCTCCGCCTTTTCGAGCTCAAGTCTTTGCCTCTCTCAGTCACGTGTACCCTCTTCGCCAACCACCACCATTTCCGCCTTGTTCTTCGCCAGTCACACATTTAATTCCCAGTCACATGTCTTCACGTTCTTCTTCATATTTTTTGAGTGATATTCACCATTGAAATTAGGGTCTAATCGCAATTTAGGATTTTTAATCTCAAATTGTTTGATTTAATCGCACTTTAGAATTTTTAACCTCATATTTTTTTTGCTTTAATCGCGATTTAGGGTTAAATTGCAATTTCATAAATTTTGGGGGTTTACTAAGGGTGCGTTCTCTTCACCTGAACTTACCTGAACTGGACTTATTGAACCTGAATCGAACTTATTGGACCTGAATTGAACTTATTAGACCTAATTCAACTTATTGGACCTGATTGAACCTTATTGGAACTTATTTGAAACTTATTGACCTGATTGAAACTTATTAGACCTTATTGGATATGATTGAAACTTATTAGACCTTATTAGACCTGATTGAAACTTATTAGACCTTATTGGACCTAATTGAAAGTTATTTCACCTTATTAGACAAAAAAATTGTTGAGCTATAGCATAAATACTAACCCTAACGTTCTACCCCTCAAAATTTATTATAAAATAACAATTATTAAAAAATTGCCTTTAAAAAATAATTATTATTAATTATCTCTTACGATAAACAATTTAATAAAAAAATATACTATTTATATACTTGCTTATGTACAACTTTCACCACTAATATATCTAATAGTCTTGTTGATAGTAACATGAATAATAAAATAATAGAAAATAATACAAGTATAATACTATACATTGTGGTACTTTAATTCAAAAAATTTAATAATAACATAATCAGTTAATAGTAATATGAATATTAAAATAATAGACAATGATACAAATATTTAATAAAGTAATAGACAATAATACAAGTATAATACGATACAATCATTGTGGTACTTTAATTAAAATTCTAATAATAACATAATCAACTAATAGTGATATGAATAATAAAATAATGGACAATAATACAAATATTTATTGATCATTGACTATTTGGACCTTAGTGAAACTTATTGGACCTGATTGCACCTGATTGAAACTTATTGCACCTGATTGAAACTTATTGGACCTTATTAAACCTGATTGGAACTTATTGCACCTGATTGAAACTTATTGGACATTATTAGACCTGATTGAAACTTATTGCCCTGATTGAAACTTATCTGAACTGAATTGAACTTATCTAAACTGAACTGAACTTATTGGACCTGAAACTTAATTTATTAAGGTGAAGAGAACGCACCCTAAAAATTATTATTAAATCATGTTATGGATGAATCATGTCGACTTGTCTGCTGAATGTTGTTGAAAATTGTTAATTAATGATAGATTTATTTGTATCTTTTTTTAATGTTAATTAATTATTGAAAAATGCTGGTGAAATTGTTAATCAAGTTACCACTTTTCTTTATTTAATCATGTTATGAGTGAATCATGTAATTTCGCGTTTTTGTTTATTTTTTTCAATAATTTTCTGTATAAGCCAGTTTATTTTTTTAGGGTTTCTGTAATTTTATGTTTGTTTCGATTTTTTTTCATAAATTTTTTCTATGTAATTTGGTGTACTTTTGTTTATTTTGGAATTTTGTGTATTTTTAATGTATAATTTTATCTGTATAATTTTGGTTACTTTTGTAATATTTTTTTTTTGAAAGAGAAATTTCATTAATTGAAGGCCAAACGGCATCTACAATAGATATTAAAGAAAAATAAGATACAATCAAACAAGGTTAAATCAAATTCGTCTTCGAAAAAACTATAATGAACCAGATCGAGCAATACAGCGCAACCCTCTTGTATTTGCTGAATCAAACAGCTATTGATGAGGAAGTCTATCATTCTGACATAGTTTGGGAAGAACATTCTTGATCGAGCCATATTTACCGCATCCAAGATTTCAATATCTTCATGTTGAGTCTTGAACTTCAACCAATGAGAACAATTTCCAATACCTAAAAACAACAAAACCCTACTCACAACTCCCATATGGGAGAAGGAGATCTCCAAAATAGAGACTAAAAAAATCCCATAAAGAGATACAAATTTATTGAATAAAACTAAAAACTGAAAATAAAAGGAGAAGAGGGGCTTACCATAGATGTAAACATCCATGGCAGCCCCTAACTGATGAAAAAGGGTAAAGGAGGCTAGGGTTTATAGAGAGAGAAAAGAGAGGGGGAGAAAGGGTTACTTTTGTAATATTATGCTTATTTAAAGGTAGATTATAGTTTGTGTGAAGGCAAATTTGTTTGTTTAGCATTTATCATTTTGCTTAAGACAATTTTTTTTTAATTCACCTATTCATCTAACTATTCTTGTGGAAGTTGAAAATCGGATTAGTTAGTGTAGCTAACTGGTACGATTTTCACCTTTTCCCGAATCAGTTATGTGCTAATTTGTTTGTGAACCAGATCAATTAATTTTTTCTACTACTCCGTCCCTAACTGATTCAGTTCATTTTCGTACCAATTAAAGCATATCCTAACCAGATCGGATGGGCTTATTTTCACTAGTGTATATATTTTCTTTGTTTCAAATTAAGTAGTTGCACCATTTTATTTTTTAACTTTTTGTATACCCCTCTTTTACCATATGAGTTTTACCAACATATAAAAGAACAATTATCATTCATGTGATACATGAAATTTGAATGGAGAGCGAAAACGAGAAAGCGAAAAGAGAAAGCGAAAAAGCGAAATGCTTGTCAAGTGAGGAAAATGACCTCCTTCAGAGGTCAAACAAGAAATTTAAGAGAATGGAGGTAGATTCTTTCATGGCAGAAGGAGATCGATCTTCGTCTCCTATGCGAGAAGATTCTGGAGAGGCGTCTTTTGTGGAGGAAACGTTGGGAACCCCAAACAAATCTCCCAAGAAAGTAACATATAGTCAAGCTGCCCGAGGATTGGGCCTTCAGAGTAATCCCCTCTATGTGAATGATTCCATAGAGGATGAAGAGATTTGATGATGATACCCCTTTAGAGTGCGACTCAGAGGATGAAAGTTGCCCAACAATATACCTCACAAAGGAGGAAAAAAGAAGAATTCGACAGCCTTGGCGAAACTCCCTTATAATCAAACTCTTTGATAGGAGACTGGGTTATGATATTCTGGTTCGCCGTCTGAAATACAAATGGAACCTTAAAGGTGACATAGCTTTAACAGATGTTGGCCATGCATACTATGTAGTCCGCTTTAACAACATGGAAGATTATGACTTTGTATTGACGCAAGGTCCTTGGCTCATAGGTGATAGTTACTTGACGATCAGAAAGTGGGTGCCGAACTTTGTGTCCGATCAAGAACCTATCAAAACGCTAACAGCCTGGGTGCGTATCCCTCACTTATCGGTGGAATACTTCGATAAGCAATTTCTGCACAAGATTGGATCGAAAATTGGAAAGGTGATAAAAATAGATAGAAATACTGAGTCTATGGATAGAGGACAGTACGTCCGTTTTTGCATTGAGGTTGATCTCTCTAAGCCTTTACTATCCAAATTTCGTCTGAATGGCAAGGTGTGGATTGTCCAGTATGAAGGTTTAAGATTAATTTGTTTCAAATGTGGTCACCTTGGGCACAAAGAAGACACTTGCAATGTCTTTAAAGCTCAACAGAAAGATAACACTGAGTCCAACATTAATGCAGCAGCCAATGGTGCGAATTACCAGCAAGTGGAAGAAAATCATGTCCCTCAAGAGGTTAGGGAGAAGTATGGCAACTGGATGATGGTCACTAGATCTGGTAAACGACCCTCAACCAAAGGTAAGGGCGTCCAAGAGAAACGAGGCCCTACTAAACCAGTTCAAATCCTGACGGAAGCTCCAAGCCCAGATGTGGCTCAGTCGTTGGTTAAGGAGAAGGTGCAGGGATCACGTTTTGAAATTCTGGACCCAGAACCGGTCCTCCCTATGGAGGAACAGAATAGGACCATTCAGTTGGAGGAGACGCTGGAAAGCAGCCTAGGCGGTCCTTCGGGTGAGGCCATAAATTTAGGCGAAAGTTCCGGACTCAGTTCTAACCAACTTGGTAAGCTCGAGAAAATTTCGGAAGGTAAAGGTTTGGCTATCGAGATTAATTCTCCTGTTGATTTAGGTATGTCTTCCTTTAAAGAAAAAGATGAGAATATAGACGATATTGTCTCCGTTAAATTAGGAAAATCTCATCCTTCCATTCCTAAAAATCTGTACCTTCCCAAAATTGTTCCGCAAGTGACTCCTAAGGAAACTCGAACTCCTTTGGGCACCCAAAATCGTTTTCATAATAAAAGCAACCCTAAATTCAAAAAAGGTGCTGCTAGACACAGTTCACTGGTAAAGTCGAGCTCGCTCGGCGGTAAAGAAAACTCAGGCATCCTTCGAAGATAGAGCAAGTCTCTATCTCAGACTCGTACGGATCACTCCAATTCGGTTAATTCGGTTGACGGATTCAGTCATGAATCCTCAACTCAGCCCAATCACTCTGATCTCCAGAATTCCTCCTTCGTGCGAGTTCTTCATAGACACTCCAACGGAAGGCCCTCGATGATAGAAGTCCACCCGCTAGCCAATCGGACCCTTCTCATAGTGGATACATACCTTCCCCCGGAACACAACCCTCCGGACATGATGATGACGTTTCAAATTCCGTATGTTACGGATGGACCAATGAGAGCCCTTAGGGAAGCATTCCTAGGAGTTCTTCCTAATGTTCTCGGAATATTTTTGACAGATTTCCCATCTTTCCAATGTTTAATATGTCGCTCAAAATTATGGTGTGGAATGTTCAAGGTGTTGGAACCAAGTTGACCATCTTAAGAGAGTTGATGAGAATCAATAACCCTACGGTTTTAGCATTGGTTGAAACTCATATAAGTGGAGATCAAGCTCAACGAATTTGTGATCGTATTGGATTTTCAGGACAAACAAGAGTGGAAGCCGAAGGTTTTAGAGGAGGAATTTGGTTATTCTGGAAATCTGAAGAGGTAACGGTCACCCCCTATGGTAGTCAGAGCCAACATTTAACGGTAGAAATCCGGCGCATTGGTGATGATCCCTGGCTCTTCTCTGCCATATATGCTAGGCCAGATTCTACCTTGAGAAAAGAGTTGTGGCGCTAGTTGGAACAAATTAAGAATCAGTATACGGGGCCCTGGCTCTTAGCTGGAGACTTTAATAAACATCTAGTCTGTGTGAAAGAAATGGTAGCGAATCTTCCGAGATGCAGCGCAGATGCAAAGATTTTGCAAATTGGATTGAAAATAATGCTCTTATTGACCTTAGTTTTACGGGCCCTGCTCATACTTGGTCGAGGGGTCTCTCTCCTACCACTTTCAAATCTGCTCACTTAGATAGAGGTCTCGCCAACTCTGAATGGAAACTTAAATTTACGGAGGGGGCCGTTCGCAACCTCCCCAAATCTCAATCGGATCATTGTCCGATACTGATCAATACTTCTGGGACCAAGAATTATTAAACCTTTTAGGTTTCAAGCAGCTTGGCTAAATCATCAAGTTTTTTGTGAGTTTGTTAGGAAAAATTGGAACGCGGATGCGCCTATTGTCCCCTTCCTAAAGTCCTTCGCTGACAAACTTAATAAATGGAACAAAGAAGAGTTCTATAATATTTTCCGAAAGAAATCAGAGTTATGGGCGAGAATTTCTGGTGTACAAGCGCTGCTATCCACAGGTAGGCAAAATCATCTCATCAAACTAGAAGCGAAGTTGAGAAGAAAGATGGATATAGTGCTAGATGATGAGGAAACCTTATGGTTCCAAAAATCTCGAATGGATGCTATTTGTGATCGAGACTGGAATACGCGTTATTTCCATCTCTCTACAATGATTCGAAGAAGTCGAAATCGGATCGACATGCTGCAAAATAATGATGGGGAGTGGATTTCGGATCCCATTGAAGTTAAGGCCATGGTTCTTAGTTATTGGAAACATCTTTTCTCGGAGGACAGTGTGCAATCCACCTACTGTCATCTCCCTAGGGATTATTTCCCCCAAATTGCTGCTGATGATTTCGAAAAAATGATGCGCCACTTAAGTGAAGTTGAGGTGACTCTTGCGCTAAAGAGTATGAAACCATTCAAGGCCCCACGCCCGGACGACTTTCAACCTTTATTCTATCAAAGATTATGGGATCTTGTGAAGCCCAACGTTATGCATTTGGTTTCTGAAATTCTGTCTGGTCGAGACTTTCCAGAAGGCTTTAATGACACTTTCATTGTCTTAATCCCTAAGATGGATATTCCGCAACTTGCAAAGCACTTTCGGCCTATTGGACTCTGCAATATAGTGTACAAAATTGTAACAAAGGTGATTGTCAATCGCCTCAAACCAATTATGCCCTCTTTAATATCGCCTACTCAGTGTAGTTTTGTCCCAAATCGTCAAATTACGGATAACGTCATCATTGTGCAAGAAATGTTGCATTCAATGCGTAACAAACAAGGAAAAAAGGGCTTCATGGCGGTGAAGATCGACTTTGAAAAAGCCTATGATAGGCTTAGATGGACTTTCATTCGTGAGTCGTTGATGGAGTTGCGGATTCCTCAACACCTTGTGGACATTGTCATGACTTGTGTTAGTTCAGCTAACCTCCATATTCTTTGGAATGGTGAACCCATGGAAAAATTTTGTCCAACTCGGGGAATACGTCAAGGAGACCCTTTGTCTCCGTATTTGTACGTTATTTGTATGGAGCGTCTTGCTCACTTGATTGATCAAGAGGTTACTAATGGTAACTGGAAACCAGTCAAGGCTAGCCGAAATGGTCCTCCTATCTCAAATCTGGCTTTCGCGGATGACCTCATTTTATTTTCGGAAGCCTCGGTAGAGCAAGCTCAAGTGATAAGATGGTGTCTTGATAGGTTCTGTGAAGCTTCGGGAAGCAAGGTAAATGCGGACAAATCAAAAATATACTTCTCGGCTAATACACATTTGGATATTAGGGATGCTATATGCAACACTTTAGCTATGGAAGCTACTGAGGACTTTGGAAAATATTTGGGAGTCCCTACAATTAATGGAAGGTCTTCTAAAAGGGAATACCAATACCTTGTTGATCGGATTAATGGAAAACTTGCTGGATGGAAGACAAAGACACTATCCATTGCAGGTAGAGCAACCCTCATCCAGTCGGCGCTTAGTTCGATCCCTTACTACACAATGCAATCGACTAAGCTCCCGCGCTCGACATGTGACGACATCGACAGAAAATCAAGAAGCTTTTTGTGGGGCGAACAAGAAGGTAAAAGGAGAGTTCACCTAGTTGCTTGGGAAAATATTTCCAAATCCAAAAAAGAAGGAGGTTTGGGTATTAGATCAATGAGACAAGCTAATTCAGCTTTTCTAGCTAAATTGGGGTGGCGACTTTTAGCGGAACCATCATCTCTTTGGTCTCGGATCCTGCGAGCCAAATATTGCGATAACCGTTGTGACATAGATATGTTTAAAGAGAAATCGATTGCATCGAGCACTTGGCGTGGTATTCTAAGCAGCATCGACATTGTTCGGAAGGGTATTAATTCTGCTGTAGGGAATGGTGCAAAAACATTTTTTTGGCACCATAGATGGGCTACTTCTGAGCCTCTAATCTCCCTGGCTAGTCCTATACCTCCTTTTGAACTCCAAGATGTTACAGTAAAAGAAATGTGGGACTTAGTTTCGGGATGGAAAGTGGATGTATTTGCGAATTATTTACCAGAGGCCACGTTGAAACTCATTGGTGCACATGAACTAATAGATGATGAAGAAGCGATAGATGATATCTATTGGAACGGATCCCCTTCTGGAGGTTTTACTATCGGGTCCGCAATGAATATCATTCGAAACGCGGAGCTAGCAAGTATGGATGCTCATCCCAAGTGGTCTGCTGTGTGGAGAATCCCAACCCCTCAGCGCGTCCGTTTCTTCATTTGGCTGGCGATTCAGGATCGTCTCATGACGAACAACAACCGTTTTTTTACGTAGGCTTACGGATGACCCAAGATGCTTGGTGTGTGGGGAAGTTGAGGAAAATACTGAACATATTTTGCGTCGCTGCCCTGTGGCTCAGATTTTATGGCGGAAACTAGGAATGTTGGGCGAACACAACAGGGAAGAAATGAGTCTCGACAGTTGGATTATTAAAAATCTTAGCGCGGATACGATGATGGGAAGTGAGTGGCCTAGGGTCTTTGCAGTTACATGTTGGTGGCTTTGGAGGTGGCGAAACGGCAGATGTTTCAACCGCAATCCTAGCATCCCTATTGACCAAGTTAGTTTCATCTTTGCGCGAGTGAAAGAAATTAAGGAAGCAA
Source organism: Beta vulgaris subsp. vulgaris (assembly GCF_026745355.1). Lineage (NCBI taxonomy): Eukaryota > Viridiplantae > Streptophyta > Magnoliopsida > Caryophyllales > Amaranthaceae > Beta > Beta vulgaris. The sequence goes on from NC_079202.1 coordinate 51,773,626, forward strand.
TGGACCACAATGATACCAACAAGATTCAGCACAGTGGGAGACACAAAGAAATTCTTGTGAGATGGCAATGCCCAAAAGAAGGCTGGGTTAAGCTTAATACTGATGGAGCTTCAAAGGGCAATCCTGGTCCAGCTGGTGGTGGAGGCCTAATCCGGGGTTCAAGAGGTGAAATCCATGAAGTATTCGCAATTAATTGCGGCAGCTGCTCATGCACTAAGGCGGAGTTACTTGCTGTATTGAGAGGGCTAATGATCGCCTGGGAAGGTAATCATAAACAGGTCATTGTGTCTGTTGATTCGGAGGTGGTAGCCAAGCTTCTTGTAAGCAATGCTCCTCCCTCCTCTCCGTATATTCATATCATTAATCGATGCCTTTCGCTCATTGCTCGCAAGGAGTGGAAGATAGTTATCGAGCACTGCTATAGAGAGACCAATCGGGCGGCGGACTGGCTTGCTAATATGGGTGTTTGTGCTGTTGAAAGAGTAGTCATGATTGAGGCGATCCCGAAGTATCTTCATGCTATTTTATTGGAGGACTTGAGTGGAGTAGCATGGACTAGAATGGTCCCGGTCTAGTCTCATGCTTAGTTTGCTTGGTAGTCTGTAGTAGTAGTGTTTTCTTAGTCTTTAGCTTGTTTTTATTTTTCCAAGTGTCTTTCTGTAGTTGTCTTGTTTTAGTCTTCTTGTTTCTGTTGTCTTCTTCCTTAGGTTTTTTCTTTGTTCCTTGTATTGGGTTTTTTGGCCCTCTTTTTCAACAAAAAAAAAAATCATTCATGTGATACATTATCGGATACTAACTTTATAATATTGCTAATAAATACTAAAAGTATTAATGATCAAAGTTGTACATTAACAAATGTGATAGTTAAAATAATGCAGCTAATATGAAATGAAGTACATATTTATAATTCTACTAATATGTAACCAAAGATATATATAATGGCTCTGTTTGGTATTACTAGCTGAAAATAAACTGAAACTAACAAGTTAACTGAAACTGATAAGATAAAGCTGAAACTGATAAGGTGCTGAAACTGATAAGGTATCTGATTAGTTTAACTGTTTGGCAAAATTAATTGATTAAGTTGATAAATTATTTTAGCAAAATTAGTTGTTGTCAAAATTTTGGAAAGATTTTCCAAAATTTCAGTCACCTGATTGTGAAAAGGTATATTTTTTAACTTATCAATTAAGTCATTTTAGCCACCTGAAATTTTATTTTTAGATGCTCCCCAAACACTACTAATCATTTTAGCACCTAAAATATGTTAGCACCTAAAATATGTTAGCACCTTATCATTTAAGGTAGCTAAAATGCTTCCCCAAACAGAGCCAATTACAACTTTGTATTTCTTTTTCATAGATAAGAAAAATATTACAATTAAGAGGCCTTTAGGGAACACCTAATTTATCTTTTTGAATAATCAAGAAGAGTTGTGGACTATTACAAGTATTGATAATACATGGAAGAATTTACAAGATTTCCTACATTAGTTATCCAGTCTGATGTTCTATTTCATTCACTATAGATTGTTATTAATTTCCTAATGATCGAAATGTTGAAGAAGTAGTTTGATGACGATGAAATACAATTTGGATTTTCCATGGAGTGTTCTAGTGACTTTTAACAGAGTTAATATTTCTAAATTGTTGCATAGGATTATAATTCTTGAGGTATTTTGACCGATTGCAACTTGGAGACCTTTGTGGAGTGCTAGTGCTTCAGTTAAATATGTTGCAGCAGTCCCGAGATTGAATATAAACGCCGTATTAGTATTGCCATTAGATTCACAAATGATGATACAACTGCAGAGACATTATGTTTACACAAGAAGTCGAAGTTGAATTTATGGATACTTGTTGGGGAGCATCCAACTTACCATGATGGAAGGATTGAGTTAATAATGAAGAAGTTGATGTGGGAGATGAAGAGGAAAACAAGGTGCATGTTCCTTTTAAGGAGCTTACCATCAATGTTATTAGGATCGGGATCCTAGATTGGATCGTAGGGATTGGTATGATCGAATTGATGAGATCGGATCGTAAGATCGTAAGATCCTACAATTTCGTAAAATAGAGATAATTGTGTTGGAATATGGTGAGAAACTCATGTTAAAAATTTATAGAAATTAATAATGACCTATATTTCATTAACAAATGGTGATATTTTGTCAATACTATAAGATTGTAGTAACATGCAATTGAAATCTAATAGGATAAATATAATACTTCCTCCGTTTCAAAATAGATGTTACATTGTTGACTAAAACGCTTGTCGATGCACTACTTTGACTACTAATATCTTTAATTATGTATTAGAGTAAATTATAAAATTTTGATTTTCTGAAAATATACATTAAGTCAAATCCAACAACATATTACATTATAACATTTGATTTTACCTAATAGTAAATAATGCATGGTCAAACCTCATTCATGAATAGTGGAAAAGTCAACAATGTAGCATCTATTTTGAAACGGAGGAAGTATGTGAAATTACTTTATGATTTTTTTTACGATAAGGTCGGATCGTGCAGTCGTAGGATCGTAGAATCGTATTAAGATCCTATCATGTGATTTTTGCGGTTGGGTAGGATCGAAAGATCCTACAAAATTAAGATCCTACGTAGGATCGGGATGGATGAGGTCCTTCCGGATCGTAAGATCCGGATAGGGATTTTAACAACAATGCTTACCATCACATGAGTTCACATTCACGGTGTGAGAAGGTAGCTCCATGAGAAACTGATAAAGGATAATTTTTATTGTTGTTGAATATGCACTCATTGTGCTTTTCAAATGCCCCAAAGCGCAAAAATTAGCTTGTAGATTATGCTCAAAGTGGTGACTTATATAAGTCAATTTGCGAAGAAGGATGATGCCCTGGCTTATGAGGCAATCAAAAATGGCCTTAACTAAAGTATGTTCCCAAACCATTCTTTAGATAGGCCAATTTATGAAGAGGTGATTTATAGTTTCATTGCTTTAGTTACAAAGATGGCATAAAGGTGTGGCGATGATGTGATGTTTGGCAAAAGTGTCACATACCAGTTTTATCATATTCAACATAAAAGTACTTTAAACTTTGAAGTGATATCTGACCTTCTGATCAAGTGGAAGGGCCATTTTTTAATGTTATTGGGGAGGTCTTAGCCTATCTAAGTTGCTGGTTTAAATGAGAAATTTTCAGAAGGCGTGTATTCTATATTGATTCATCATTTATGTTAGTTTTTTCTAGGGACTTTGTATAGAAAAAACATAAAAAAGAGCAAAAGGAGTGTATGTCACTCCCATGTCATGTACTTCTTTTCCGCATATGTCTATGATCCTATAAATCCATACGAATTCGGAAATATTTATTAATAATAATCCTTACTTAACTAATCAGTTGTATCGAATTTGAGCTTTTGGTGGCTTTGGAGAAGCCTAAAGTCGAGCTTGAATTTGCCTAGCTAGCTAGTTAGTTTTTGAGTACAGTCAGAGATTCAAGAAAATACATACATTTTCTTATTATGATATCCCTTGATCTACTTTAGCATATTCTTTGAGATCTTTGTAAGTAACTTGGTGAAGTGATCATGCAGACGAGGAGGGCCAAGTTGCATGCTTAGCTTACATGTCTCCGAGGTATACTATATAGTCTAATGGGAACTGGAAGTGACTTCAAACAAGATTATAAAGAGATCTATCTGGATTTTCAGAGGTGCTTAGAATAGTAAGTTAGTAACAACCTCACATTCATGTACTTCACATATCTTGATGCTTTAAGTTTGTTTGCCAATAAAAAATATTTAAGGAGCAAAGGTGGTACTTGAGAGCAAGTGGCTACGATCTGTCATGCCAATATATTGTTCTTGTCGTGCAATACTACTACGACTTTATTTTAGTTTCAACTTTATAAACGAGACTACTACACAATGGACACATCATTGATCATCCTTACTTCCTCTATTTTAGTAGTTAAATTATTGCCTACTACCAATATTTTGTTTATATATTAAATAAGGTCTTTATAAATTTGAAGGTGGTTAATAACTAGGTGAGAAGTTTAAGAGGTTAAATTATTGCCTCCTACTACTAATATCCTATTCACTTTCTATTATATATTTTTTCGTTTCCTTTTCTTTATTTAAAAAATCGACCATTCAACCAACACAAATATAAATTTTTGGCTTCGCACGACTAACAAGCATATATGAAAACGAATGAAATATCGTGGATTATTATATACCCATAATTTAATTTTAATTTGTAAAGTTTATAGTGTTTATTTCTCTTTAAAAAGTTTATAAAATTTGACTTTCATAAACTAACAAAAAATAAACGAAGTATGTTATAGATGATCCTATGAAAGTATAAAGCTTTGTATAGTTATGCTGTAAACATTAATTAGTAATTATAGAAGTATATATTTTGATTATCCTCCCTAGCTAATCTTGTACTATGTGGAACAAGTAGCTTATATATGGCCTTCATCCCCTCAATAATATAATTTGTGGGGAGACAATATTTGAATTGTTGTAAGGTCGATATGACAATATTGGCTCTAAATAATCTCAATTGTTGGTGTGTGTATAAAGTTTAGAGAACGTATTGTGTCGGACTCGTCCGACCATAATCTTTGGTCGGACGACTTTCAGGTGGTTCCAATTTTTTTTCAGTTAGTCTTAATTTTTTTTTCAGGTAGTCTTCATTTTTTTTCAGGTAGTCTTCATTTTGTTTTCAGTTAGTCTTCTTTTTTTTCAGTTGGTTTTTGTACTTCAGTTAGACTTACTTTGGATTTCAGTTGGTCTTTATTCTTTTTCAGTTAGTCTTCATTTTTTTCAGGTAGTCTTCATTTTTTTTCAGGTAGTCTTCATTTTGTTTTCAGTTAGTCTTCTTTTTTTTCAGTTGGTTTTTGTACTTCAGTTAGACTTACTTTGGATTTCAGTTGGTCTTTATTCTTTTTCAGGTAGTCTTCATTTTTTTTCAGGTAGTCTTCATTCTTTTTCAGGTAGTCTTCATTTTTTTTCAGGTAGTCCAACTGAAAAAAAACAAAGTCCAACTAAAACAAAACAAAGTCCAACTGAAAGAAACACAAAGTCCAACTGAAAGAAAACAAAGTCCAACTAAAACAAAACAAAGTCCAACTGAAAAACAAAACACTAACCTCTGCTTTCTCTCACTTTCTCCTTCTTCTGCATTCCTCTTAGCTTGATTCTCTCACCACGGCACCGCTCAAGGTACAGCTGCACCGCTCATTCCACCTGCCGCGAACCACCCCCGGCGTTAACTGTGTAAGTCACACTCATTATATCTAACCGCGCGAGTTTTTTTCCCCTTTTACTGCTACTTTGATAGAGTTGACAGTATAAACACTCAATTGATAGCATGTATTGATGGAAATAAAAAACTTCAGTGCCTAATTAGTTTGATATAGTCTCCTAATTTCTAAAGATTTCAATCCCCTACTTAAACTGTACATATAGGCTATAGCATACATTTCATGGATTCAAAATTCATGAAAATCCAGAGAAGAAGATGTATTGCAGCTCAAGAATGGACAAATTGTAGAAGTTGAAGAAGGAGAAAAAAAGAAGAAGAAACGATAAATTGGGATTATAAAAGGAGATTATGAAATTATTGCAGAAGAATCGAAACTGTGTGGATTATATGAAAATCCAGAGAAGAAGAAGAAAGAGGAGAGAGAATGTGACCTAAAAAGTGAAGCAGAGAGAAGATGTATTGGGCTCAGCCCGTCTGACAGTAAACAATACGTCAGACGGTCTGACCCAATACTTTCACTAAATTTTATCATACACCTAGGTTTATCATGAGCATGATACATCTAATATTATTTTTTACTCATTATTTATTTGAAATAGTTCAAATAAGCAAAATGTCAGGAAAAGTTTAATTGATGAATTGTTGATGAATTTTAAATTTTATCATATAGCCGAGTGTACGATTGATGAAATATTGACTAGGGCTCCAACTCTTGAATGCGCACTTTCCTTTTGTTTTCGTTTCACTATATCTTATGAATCTTGACTTTGGTTTGGCCCATCTCTATTGATGTTGTTGATTGTTGGTTGGTGAAATAGGAAGTAAGGAATGAGATGCTTTCATTGTTCCAACAAAGAAAAAGAAAGAAAGAAGAAGACAGTTATTTTGTAGCTTGGTTGTAGCATAGATCTTCGCAAGCCTCTAGCTTCCCATGTAAGCACAATGTAGCTCCCTCTCAAGACTCAAAATGTAAGGGCAGTTTCATACCATGCTGTATTAACAAATCCCCATGAAATAAAACAACTTCAATTATCAAAAAAAAAAAAAAGAAGAAGACAGTTATTGCATTGGGATTTTTGATCATGCATTGGAAGAATATATATATAGGAGAGAGAAGCTAAGGAGTTTCATCAATTTTGAAATCTATGGAAATAAATTTTAGTAGATTATTACGTTTCATTACAAAATCAATAAACTAGAATATTAAATAACAAATTGAGTCTGAATAATCTCTTATATTTCATCTCAAGTCACCGGCGTATTATTTAGCACAACTTACAAAAATTTGTGTTGCTATAACCAAATAGTTGAGTATTTATTATTTAGCACATACATGCTGATAATAGTTGCAATTTAAAACCAGTTACTCGAAAAATAATGTATGGAAGATTCATGTATCATAATTCATACAAAGCAACGTATTGGTCACGATTTGTTGCTATTAGATTATAAAGTAGCATCTTCTAATTGTTTTGCAGGGTGATAGATTATAATGAGAAGACAACTCTTAAATCATGATGACTTGCGTTTTTATTGCGTTTTTTTTTTTTTTGAAAGAATCTTTGGTTTATTTTGTCAAAGTAGACATAATAGACCATACAAATGTGGAAAGCGGAAACATAGTAAAGCTACATATAGGCTATAATATGTCCAATTTATCCTAATAGAACTCGCAAACTGTAAGAAAAATTTGGTATCCAAGGTAAAGGAATTGTTTTCAACGTTTTCTTTTGCTTTATCACACTCGATGCTAGACGAAGAAGGCCCCTCCACTTAACATTTAACAACGTAATTTTGAAGAGGCAACAGAAGCAAGTATATGACATATTCACATGACTACATTTATTTATTGAGTAGATTACCCACTCTTAATAGAAGATTTAAATATAACCGTTGATGGTAACAACCCATGAGTAAATGAAGTTTTACCCGCAAGCATAATCCTTCTATCAAGTGATACTAATACATATATGCTATGAAAATCATGTGGGAGCTTACTGGTTGGAGCTCCTACCTTCCAACTTTATGGTCAAGAGTTCAACTTCTATCAACCCCATATTTAGGGTGTTTGGGTGGATATTTGTTTTTGGGTATAAATTCTCAATTTGCAGTCTTTGAAAGTTTCCTTATGGGTTGAGATCCCCTTCTTACCTCCTAACTCATGAGGGCTGAGCCTATTTGGGCTAGTAAATTACCGAATTAAAAAAAATACATATATGCTATGGTTCTTATTTTAGTCTTTATTTAGCTTAACAATAAAACAATTCAGCTTTTGAATGCCATTGGGTATCGGATACCCAAAACTAAAATTGGTTTCTATTGATTCCAAGATGAATTATAGAAAGTCCCCTTGATCCAGTCAAAATCGAAATTATATCACACTTCCATAGAACAAGGTACCCGTTGTTGGGACTGGTCCCAATTGGTTCCAAGACCAATCCCAAAAGATTAAGACTTGGTCCAACCAATTCCAATTCCAAATTTTAGGAATCATATCTGACTTTGTTTGGATCCCATTCTCGAAATTTTGACCGAATATCCAGTTATGTTCATCCTTAAATAAAATCACATGAGAAAATTTAAACGAGCAAAATGTACTATTGTTAAGAAATCATACTCGAGAAATATAGGTTCACATGTGTTGCACCTTCTTTTTTCCACAAAACTAAATTAAAGAAAAATATCAATTAAAGGCAATGACCCGAAATATTACCTGGGCGAACAAATCAAATAACAATCAAAAAGAAACAAAGGTAGTATAACAATCATACTCCAATGGTGAGCATTAGGGACTTGCTAGCAAATAAAAAAAAGTTAAGCAATTAACCCAACCATTGGAGTGAGTAGCTAAAATTTCATTTGCTAGCCATTCTAGCTTAACTAAGCCAATTTGCTTGAGCTAATTAAAGATGTGGGCCCATGTGGGAATTTTGGTAAACAATTTATGTATAAAAAAAAATATCTTACTTCAAGTGGGACCTAGTCAAGCAACAGTATATTGGCTAACCATTGTGGGAGTTTTGGCTTAAAGTTGAGTTAGCTAGAAAAATCTATGTGGCACTCTACGCCAACTTCCATTTTGCTCTACCATTGGAGTTGCTCTCCGTTTTCATTCAAATGTTACTGTGCATGCAAAGATTTTAGGTACTAAAGAAAAATGTCAACAAGAGTCTGGAATTGTTCTTTAACAGATATAAAATATATAGTCCTGTATTTCCTATGATGCCTCACATGGTCAACTGATGAGTTAAGGATACAAAAAGGACCCAAACTATCAACTTTTTCATCATTCAGGACCTACAACTATTTTATGCACCCTTTGGGACCTGATGACAAGAATCCGACAAGTTAACTCATCGTTAACTCAATTGGGGTTAACTAGACCCAAAAAAAAGGGAAATTAAAATTCAAAAGTAACTGTTGGAATTTTTGGAACTTTTAGTTCATGAAATACAGTTTCACAATATGCGCTATACAAAGAAACCCAAAAAAAAAAGCAGGGGAATGTTCTTATGTCCCAAAACATATTAAGAAGCCAAAAAAACAGAAAACAAGCAAAACTCCATTGGTCAGCCTCTTCAATCAGCAATCACCATCACCAATAAAACTGAAAAAAAGCAAAACTCCATCTGCAAAGAACATGTATTTCAATGAGGTGCTCTGTGGTTGTGGCAGAGTAGCAAAGAAAAGAGTTTCTAAAACTATGAGAAATCTGATAGAATTTGTAACAGGCGCATGCGGAAACTTAATGGACCAATTTTGTAATTTATGAATTTTCATTGATTGGAATAATTTGTTACAAACTTGGGAGAGATACATATGATATTTGATATGCAAGGTTCCATAAGAGAACTCTTGCTTATGAATGTGGTGGGAAGTACATATGACTCCACACTCCTACATACAATGCTAACACATATTTATAGGAGTGGTATATCTTAATCTACAATGTCTACACTAATCTTATATTATCTAATAATATCTGATGCTAGATTATTCTAGATTCTTCATTCCTAGATTTTTCTATAATATGCCTTAATTACAATAGATATTTGTTTAGATAACTCTAGAATTCATCTTGATTTTTACACTAGATTTATCTAGATTACTATTTCTAACAAAATCCTTTTATGAGATTTTATATTTGTGAAAATTATAAAACAAGAAGGGGTTGCCAATTCTTTGAGTGGATTGACAATCCTCATCCTCTTGAAATAAGGGATGAGATGGTAGCTTTCACTAGAAGCAAGATGGAAGTAGAAGATGAAGTGGAAGATATCAACAAGAAGCTAATGAAATGTAGGATTGTATAACACCCCTAAATTTCTCTTTTGGCAAACTCTTTTTAATATAAAACTCTTTCAGAAACTTGAGAGTATTACAGACTATCCCCCTTAAAAGAAGTTTCGTCCTCGAAACTTGAAACAAGCAAGTAAGAGATAAAACAAATAATTAACATAAATACCAAAAATTTTCTATTAAAGTAAGTTGGCTCACTTAATAACTCATAAAATAAGTCAAAATTAGGTCAAAAATAGCATTTTAAGTTAAAAGCGCGAAACTCTATCGCATTCTACCTCCCTTGAAAGGAGTTACGCCCACATAACTCGCTAAGGCTTAAAACTTTATTTAAAATCATTTACCAACTTTGTAATACAAAATCAATACAAAAATCGTTGTTGGAAATGTAATAATAAAATCACTAGAGATAATAACACTTTTAAAAATAACTTTTAGGTTTCAAAAAAAGAATAACCTCTATTTCAAGGTATTAAGAATATAAATAAATGCCTTCAATAATAGATCAACATAATAAAGAAAGTATTTAAATAAGTACAAAAGGGTAGTTTATGACAAACTAAAAAGATTATATAATTTGAGTAGGAAAATTTTCCAAATTCTTGATATAATAAAGAATTACATACTGATACTAAAGACAAGTTTTGTACGAAAACTATTTGAGCAAATACTAATATATTATCAATATACTATAGTATAGTGATAACAAAAGAACTTTATAAAACCTTTCGTAAGCTTTACTCGAAAATTCAATATTAAAACAACTTTTTTCTTTTGTTTGTAAAATACGTTTGCTTTCTCCTCAAAATGTAATCAGTTTCCCATAACTCATGAAGGTCTCACAATGAATATCATAAAAAAAATTACCCTTGATCCTACTTTATTACAAATCAAAATCAAATCAATTCATCATTATTCACAAGCAAAACTTTTTAGTATATATTACCACAACATATACTTGAAGAAAAAATAGACTTCCTTACTTAGGTCCTCAAAACTACAACTCCTCGAAATTCATCTTCAAAATTTTTCTTAAACTACCATAATTAATATTCTCCCAAAAATAAATAGTATGTAGTCAACTAGGACTTGAGATAGTAAATAAACAATCTTTTCCTGAAAATTCATACAATCTTCACTTCACTATAATTAACTCCTTCACATAATATAAACTCAATGCTTAAATCCATAATAAAAATATGACTATTCTTTCCAAAATCAATTACCTTGATTGACTAATTTCTTCCCTTTTTCTCCTTTATTAATCTCCAGATTTCTCCCAAAAAGAATATATTTCTTCTATTATTACAGTCACTCACCCAATTCTTATAATCACTCTATCTTTCATATTGCCAAAACAACAATTATTATGAATACTCTATCACTTAAGCAATAGTTTAAGACTACTCTCCAAAATAATACTCCTCTTGACACTCAATAATCTCCAAAATCAACTTAGAATACATTTAGAGAATCTTACTATCTTACACCTTTTAAAACAAAAATGATCTAAAGGAACCTGCTAAAGTTTCACATATGGTCTTACGTCGTACTTTCTTTGCCTAACTATAACAACAATAACTCCTTTTAAAATATTGCAATTCAGCATAGGGGAAAATTCCTTAATTAAATCCAGCTTCAAATATGGTATCTCATATACCTATAAGGTCCTCATTATATTCCTTATTTTGTCACCTTTTAAAGGTTATCTCTATATAATTACTAAGACGGTGTTGACTAAATCCATAAGCAAAATATATAACTTATCTAAATCTTAATAATTCCTCCAAGCTGGTATAAACCATTGACCTCCTACTTGTTTCCACAAATTATGAAATTTCTCTTCCTTACTCATGTCACTAAACATTAAAGATCATCCAACTACATAAAACTTCAAATAACTAATTTCACAATTCTTAGCACATAATATAATTTGCCTTCTTCACTCCTACTAAAACAAATAACTACTAAACTTCTTTCCTTCAAAGGAATAAACTAGAATAATTTTCACCTTTAATGGATCTCAAATAGTCAACTTGGCTTACTTTGAACTCATAGGTTCTCCTAACACTTATAAATCAATAAAATAAACATATTGATGCTTTACACAATGTATATAAATCACTTTGCATGAATTGGATCACATGCATACATGTCATATAAGACAATAAAAAACCCAAGTTCAACTCATAGAAAATATACATGCCAAAAAAAAATATCGTAAGAGATAGTAATCTCACAACTTGCAAGTAGCTTTTCTTAATAATATGTCATGAAACACAGAATGATAACTCAATTCTTATAATAAACACTTTCTTTTGCATAATAAGCACTTTCTTTTGCTTATGAAAAATACGAAGATTTTTCATATTAACTTGACAATAAGTCAAACTTCCTTAAAATATATTCAAAATAATCATATAACAAATAGAATAATAAACACTAAACAATTCTTTAAAAAAATCAATACTTTATAAAGAAGTTTTAGCTTTATAATTCGAATAAATATATATAGATTTATAAGATAAATACAGATTGCATGTTGAAATAATAGTCAAAATAAAAATATCATTTGAACTATTATTTGAAATGAATCGAAAAATAATTGAAATTCCTATAAAAAAATAAAAAAAAAATTTGTTTGATATCCTTGAAAAATACATGTATGTATATATGACCAAAAGAGTTGTTTATTTGAGTACTAGGCTTACTGTATGAATAATTAATCGAGTGAGTTCCCAGGAAAGAGAGGTGCGGCACAAACGACCAACTTAAGTACCAAGTCTTTCCTTAGCCAGAACTTTCCTCAGATTAATAAATCCACATACTTATTCCGTTCTTCAAAATATAAATCAGAAAATAATTATACTTGAAAATATAAGTATTTGCTTAAAAAGAAAGAAGTAATTTTTTTTCAACATAATATAAAATGTCAAAATAATGCAAATAGAATGCGAAACTCTAGCTTATATGCCCTTTCTAGGTCTACCCAAACTCTCATTGACTGCTTATTTTATTTTCAAAAAGAACCTGAAAAACTGATACCACTTTATAACACCCCCAAATTTCTCTTTTGGCAAACTCTTTTTAATATAAAACTCCTTGAAAAACTTGAGAGTATTACAGATTGTGTCTGGCAGTGTTAGTGTTTGTAATTTTCTTTTTGCTAATAAAAATGTAATATTATGTAATTAAGGGAAAGAAAATGCTTACATTGTAGTAGCCTTGGAATAATTGTGTTGCTACATAGTACAATGATCCAATTGAAGATATATTGGTTGTTCTACTTGTGTTGCTTGAGCTTGAGTAACTTTCATTGAACTGCAAGATATAAACACATTAGTTTCTAGAATTTGCAACTGTGAATGAATAAAAAATGTAGTTACAGAAATTGCATTACATTGGCTTGTCTTTGAAATCCTATGTTGTGCATAGGGACAGCTGAATGTGATTGTTGGGTTGGTGGAGTAGCAGTTCCTTGATTAGGTGCTGTAGGAACAGGACACTTTCTCTTGTTGTGTCCCTCCTCTCTACAATTGTTGCACCTCATTATAACCCCCTTCTTGGACAATCTTGTACCAACTACACCTCCGACAGATGGCTTTCTCTTGACAGTAGGCCTGTTATGTAGCTTTTTCACAGCAGGTGCAAGTATTGGGTTAAAAGTTGATTGAGGCCAAACAAACAAAATTTTAAAACTTAACCCAACCCCTGTTTTAACTAGTTTTTATAAGGGCATGAAAACATAAAAGTTCGAATTTTTCAACGAGATTTTATGATCAAAACATTCAACGACATCACAAACACATAGGAAAGCATAATTCAAACAACTTAACATCAACTTCTCACAGATATTTGATTTATAAAATTCGAAAACTAAACAAAACCCTAATTCATAAGTTTTTTTAAACATGAAGATTTAAGTGCATGAGATGAAAAAGAAAATTACCTTGAAGATTTTGATGTGTTTTACAGAAAAAATCTCCCCTAAAATCGCCTTCCTTCAATCCGACACAAAACTTGTACTGATAAGAGTGGAAGATGAAGAGTGTAAGAGTGAATGAGTACAGAGGTAGAGATAGTGGAAGTTATGTTTTGTGGCGCCAAGTTTATGAATACCGTACCAGTGCAACGAGTCGCCAAACGCTGCGTTTTTCCTCTGCTCCAAATACAACGAATCATTGCTTTTTGGGTTTTTTCCCAATTTATTACTATATTTGGGCCCCACGCTTAACTATAGTTACAATTTTGCAACGTCAATTAACATTAGGTCCTGAACGATGCATGAAAAAGTTCCAGGTCGTTAATGGTGAAAATCCTAATAGTTCAGGTCCTAAATGTACCCTTAACTCGTCAAATGATGAAGCCACAGTATTGATTTATCCCATGTATTCATCAATAGTACTTTAATTCATTTGTTATTAATTATTATTAGTTTTTCCATTTAACTTTTGTGATTATTACAAGTTTTCCTTTGACTATCTTGTATTATTTATATACAAGGAAAAAATAGTTATTGGAATCTTGTTGGATTTGTCTTGTTAGATATTTTCAAAATATCAACTTTTTATGATTTTACGTGTATATACATACTCAAAAATATACTTGTTCAAAATTGTGTGTTGGCAAATATGCATAAAAGATTTGGTAGAACTAAAAAAAGGAGGATAACCCCATATATGTTTAACAATAACTCTATATTAAATTTTGTAATTATTTCAATAGCTAGCCCCATATATGTATAGAGTAGTGATAAAATGCTCATTGTAAGTGGGCAGCTTGTCCATTCACAATATTTTTTTTTAATTATTTCCCCTAAAGTTACCTTTATGTAAAAAAAAAACTCTATGATTAAATTAAAAAATATATAAAAAGCAACTTTTTGTCAAAAAGTAAACACGACTCTGTCAAAAAGTAAAAAGTTGCGTCAACTTTTATGCATCGTCTAGCTTTTATCCCAAAAAATTACAATTGATAATTATTTATAAAAACCTTTGTTTATGTGTTCAAAACACTGATTATTGATAAATCAACCCCTATTATGTGTTTGATACACTAGTTATTGTTAAACTAACCTATGTTTGTGTATGTAAATATGTTGAAGTAACAATATTGTTCTGTTAAATATGTGATCTCTGCCAAAAAAGTAAAAATTTACATCAATTTGTGTGTCTCATTCAGCTTTTGTCCGCAAAAGTACAATTGATTATCTATAAGAACCCATATTTGTGTGTTCAAGATAATGATTATGGATAAATCAACCTATATTTTTGCATTTGATACACTTGTTATTGTTTAATCATCCCTTATCCTATGAGTGGACAAACTACCCGCTCACGGTGAATGTTTTATCATTTCTCTTTATATATATATATCACTAACCTCATTTAGCACAATATGTGCCCATATCACATATAAGAATTTATTTATGATCAGGCCTGACCCTCAGCATGTTTAAAGTGGGACATGGAATAGGGCCTCACTTTCAAAGGGCCTCCAAATTGAAAAAAAAAAAATTAAACATAAAACACTTGCTTGAAACTAATAGGCAAAATGTCTGTAAGTTTCTTAAATTCAGCTCTTCTTGGAATTTATCAAAAAACTTTGAAGAGAAAAACTTAATTTGATGCATTATTTACTTCCATAGTTTGTGGTTTTTTTGAGTTTTTTTTTTTTTTATATATATAGGAGCCTATTTTTCAATATTAGCACAAGACATCTATATTGTTGGGGCCGGGCTTGTTTATGATAAGGACATTAAAAAAAACATTTATTTAGAAATGCGCATATATCTATTAGAGTAAGGCTATGTTCAGTTCACCTTATTTTTGCTTATTTCAGATCAGATCAGAAAAAATAAGTTTAGATCAGATCGGAGCAGATCAGATTAGATAAGTTCAGATCAGATCATGCTTATATTTAAAAACTCATTATTACTACGAATACTATTATCTACTAGTACATTTGTTTAAAAGGATTATTATTGTTGTTGTTGTACTTATTAATTATTAATATCGGTAATTATTATCAATCTTGTTGTTATCATTATAAATGTCATTGTTATCATTATTTTAAGTTATTTTATTGTTATTAAATAATAGAAAATTAAAAGCCACGTATTAAGAACATAAGATTAGCGCAAAAATAAAAAATATGATAGCTCAAATTCATGACAAAGAAACTACTAATTAAGTTCGGATTACATTTCAAAATAAGCTAAGTGCGAGATACAAATTATAAATTTAGATCCGGTATACCTCTTCCTACCGAATTCCAAATCTATCTAGCTATTTGAAGTTGCACAATATCCATTTCTTTCTTGCGCAAGTCATTGCACATATCACAATCTGCTCTACTTGATGCAATATTTACGGTCCTTGAAATCGGTATATCCAACTCATACAATCAGATGAAATTTTGTAGTGTGAATGCATAAACCATAATAGCCAATTGATATGGGACATCCATGTTCTACATGTTTGACAATATTTTCCATCTGTTTTAAGGGTTCCAGAACATCTTTCAATTGTAGTACGGAGAGATGAATGACGATAATTAAAGTTTTCTAGCATGCCTTCTAGAGGGAGGCCATTTTGAAATTCTAGAATGTGATATCGTATATTTTTATCTTCAAATGGACTCAAGTATCTAATAGTATTTATTATTATTACGATTATAATTATTGTTGTTGTTATTATAATAATGATAATAATTATTATTATTAATAAAAGTTGTGTAAAAGTTGTGATAGAAATAAAATGATAATAATAGTAATACTATAAATAAGATCTTATAATGCATTTCATAGTTATGAATTACAAAGTAATAATATCATAGTAATAATATATTTTATGAAAGATAAGATCTCGTAAATCAGATTGGATCAAAAAAAATAAATTCAGTTCAAATCAGATCAGATCAAATTAGAAAAAATAAGTACAAATCAAATTAAATAAGTTCAAATAAAAAATTTAGCTAATAAGTTTAGATCAAATCACATCAGAAAAAATATGTACAAATCAAAATAAATAAGTTCAAATAAAAAATTTTCATGTGAACTAAACATAACTTAAGTCTAATATGAGTTGGATCCAATAAATGTCGAACACACGACATGACCCCCCATTTGAAAAACCAGTTTGAGTCAATATATACTTATATCTCATCTGTTATCCTTTTTACTTCCGAACATAAGAGTTCCCCCCCACACTGCACGACACGAGACTGAACAAGAACTAATCGTACACCTAACCTAATCCTGTCATGTGTCTTCTTACTTTTAGGGTGCGTTCTATTCAACTTATTGGACCTGAACTTATTGGAACTTATCTGAACTGAACTTATTGAACATGAACTGAACTTATTGGAACTTATTAAACCTGATTGGACCTGATTGTACCTGATTCAACTTATTGGACCTGATTGAACCTGATTGGAACTTATTGGACCTGATTGAACCTGATTGACCTTATTGGACCTTATTAGAACTTATTGACCCTGATTGAAACTTCTTAGACCTTATTGGACCTGATTGAAACTTATTAGACTTTATTGAACCTGATTGAAACTTATTTGACCTTATTAGACAAAAACATTGACCATGAATAACATAAATATTACCACTAACGTAAATACTACCCCTCAAAATTTTTTATGGAATAATAATTATTATAATTCGTCCTTTAAAAATAATGATTATTAATTATCTCTTATGATAATTAATTTAACAAAAAAATTACTATTTATATATTTGCCTATACATAACTTTCATCACTAATATATCTAATATTGTTGTTTTAATTTTATAAAACACTAGTAGAAAATCAAAAAATTAATTTTATAAAATA
This sequence comes from Beta vulgaris subsp. vulgaris, assembly GCF_026745355.1. Taxonomy (NCBI): domain Eukaryota; kingdom Viridiplantae; phylum Streptophyta; class Magnoliopsida; order Caryophyllales; family Amaranthaceae; genus Beta; species Beta vulgaris. The sequence goes on from NC_079202.1 coordinate 51,791,036, forward strand.
CTAGTAGTTACTAATCTAAGCTGAGCAAAAGGCAGTGAACTTTTATTGTAAAGGGCTTGATTATGGGCCTGATTCTCCTTGTCCTAATCAATGAAAATAAGCTGAACATTTATTGCTAACAACAACTCCTTCATTCATTTCTTCAGCTTTCTTCACCTTTCATTTATTTGAATGTTACTAGAAGAAAGAGAAAAAAATAGATGGAAGATTCTAAGAATGATGCCGAAGATGGATGATGCTTACCAGTTGGCTATCATCGTGGCAACATGCACGCTACATAATTTTATTCGTTTACATGATTTAGGAATTCCAGTTTCGCAAGTAGTTGAAACCATGGAACCAAGAGCTGATTTAAATTTGACTGACAAGACGAGAACAAAGAATATGGAGATAACTCGGGCGAAAATTGCAGATTAAATATGGTTGGCTGTTGATGAAAAAAACGTATTGATTGAAGAGGATGATGTAAAAGATGAAGAAAGATACTCCAGTGATGATAATGAAGCAATCAATTGATAACATTTATATCTTTCATAGTTATTAGTAACGAAAACATGTTATGTCTAGTTATTTAAAGACGAATTGCAAAATATTGTAATTATAATTATTATTATTATTGTTAACCTTAATTATTTGACCATGATTATAATATTATTCAATAGCAATATAAATAATCAAATAAGACAATAAATATAAGTAAATACTATACATTGTGGTACTTTAATAAAAAATTCTAATAAATAACAGCTAATAGTAATATGAATAATAAAATAATAGACATAATACAAATAAATAATAAAATAATAGACATAATACAAATAAATAATAAAATAATAGACACTAATACAAGTATATACTATATAATTATTGTGGTACTTTAACTAAAATTCTAATAATAACATAATCCGCTAATAGTGATATGAAATTATGAATAACAAAATAGTGGACAATAATACAAATGTTTATTAAACATTGACTATTTGGACTTTATTGGACCTTATTAGACCTGATTGGAACTTATTGGACCTTATTAGACCTGATTGGAACTTATTGCACCTGATTGGAACTTATTGCACCTGATTGGAACTTATTGGACCTTATTAGACCTTATTGGAACTTATTGCACTTATTAGACCTTATTGCAACTTATCTGAACTTATCTGAACTTATCTGAACTTATTGGACCTGAAACTTAATTTTTTAAGTTGAACAGAACGCACCCTTACTATTAGAGAATAGAGATGTTACCTCAGAATCCATCAAACATGCAATCTGATCTTTTGATTCCATATCTTGGCTCTACAATATTAAACCCCAATTTCCTTTTTTCATTTTTGATTATCGACCAGCTAGTGCTAAATATACTGATGATAAGTTCATTAGTTCCTTCTATTATTTTTCTCCCTCAAATTTATTTATTTATATGAAGTTTTTCCTGAAATTTACTGGTGAACTTACTAGTTTTTTAGATATGAATAAGTAATAACTGAATAATACTCCTTAAACTTAATACTCCATGCATTGTTCAAATTTATTTTTACTACTTAGGGTGAGTTAATCCCTCAAACTCAATCCCAAATTTCAGACTGTGCCACATCCACTTTTCATTATTTTTTACGGTTTTTTCACCAAATACCCCTGACAAAAAAATTTATTCACCAAATAACCCATCTTTTTTCAAAATTCACCAGATACCCCTAACTTTTTAAAAAATTCACCAGATACCCCAATTTTTTTTAAAAATGACAAATAATGCCCTTAATGACTAACGACAGTTAACTCCGTTAGTCATTAGTGTTAATTAACCCTAAAAAAACCTAAAAAACTCTAATTAATCTAAAACAAACCCTAAAAACCCTAACTAACCTAACCCCCTCTCTCCCCTCTAACCCACCACCCCCAACAACCCCAGCCCAACCACCCAGCCCCCCTCCCCTTCCCTGCCAGTTGCGCCGCCACCTTCCCCACCACCAGTCGCGCCGCCCCCCTCCTCTTCCCCGTCCTTCGCGCAACCCCCTTCCCCTCCCCGTCCCTTCGCGCAGTCTGATTTCCCTCCCTCACGCACCGAAACTTCCTCCCTCCCTCACGCACCGGGACTTCCTCCTCGTCGCAACGGAACTTCCTCCTCCTCGTCGCAAGACTCGGTCGACGCAACATCCACCGGCGGTGCTTCAGATCTCCATCAACACCGGCGAAGAACGAACGAGTGTTTTAGGATAAATCTTTTAGATCTGGGGTTGATGCGAGCCACTAATGCGCCTTTCTGGGGTTGTCGGCATTTGCGGGAGAAGGGGAGGGGAGGGGGGTGCTGTGCAGTTGCAGGGGAAGGGGCTACGGGGGGTGGGGAAAGGGGGGAGGGGGTGCTGCGGCAGGGGAAGGGGCTACGGGGGATGGGGAAAGGCGGAGCGGGGTGCTGCGGGGGGTGGTGAGTGTGGTGGGGGGGAAGGGGTGGGGTGGGGGAGGGGATGTGGGTGAGTGGTGGGGAAGGGGAGGTGGGGTGGTGGGTTAGGGTTAATTAGGTTGACTTAGGGCTAATTAGTTTGACTTAGGGCAAACTTGTAAATAAACACTAACGGTGACTAACGTCCGTTAACTTTTGGGGTATCTGGTGAATTTTTTAAAAAGTTAGGGGTATCTGGTGAATTTTGAAAAAAGTTGGGGTATTTGTTGAATAAATTTTTTTGTCAGGGGTATTTGGTGAAAAAACCGTACTTTTTAATTCTACAGACTCTTGTCAATTTTATACTTTATCCCTCAAATTCTCTACTGACTCACTCTATATTACTTTAAATTTATTTTATGCATTTTCTTTAATTTCATTTTTTTTTTGTTTTCAATATTATGAAAATTTCATTAATTTGAATGACTACCAATAAATAATTAGTTAAATGTAAAAAAATATTTAGTTAATTATTTAAAATTTTAAACTGATATTAATGTTATAAAATTTATAGATCACCAAGTAAAATCAAAACTTTGATTTGGATCCACTAAAAATAAAATCAAAAATTTGGTAAAATGCAATTTAAAAATAAAAAGAAGACAAGTGGCATGTTTTTAGTGGACATTAATCCATTAATTGCATGACCAAACCCACCCCAAGACTTGGTGCTTTATGTTCTAACAATAACGCTGATTCTTATAAAGACTCCTTGCAAGACTCTATATGCAAGACTCTCCACAAGACCTGCGATAAGCCGATAATGATACCCTTAGATGTCATTTGGTTGTCATCAAAAGGACAATTTTCTAAGAAGGAATTTTTTCCCCACATATAAGCATTTTCTAGGAGGTGGGAAATGTTGTTTAGTTAAACATAAAAAGTTAATTTACATGGTAAGATCCACTCACCTAAGGGGGTCTAGATAGGAACCAATTTTCTCAATTTTGTTAGAAGTGACTAGGAAGTATGACTTTTCATGTTTTAATACCAATATCTTCCACTTCCTAGGAAAATACTTCTGTCGTTTTTTTATGTCAACCAAACAAAACCTTAGTGTATACTCCCTCTGTTTTTTTTTTATCATTCTCACTTTTCTATACACGTCTCCCAATGCATCTCTTTAAGCTTAAATATCTTTTATTATATAATAGTAAAAATTATAACGATTGAATATTAATAATGTACTAATTGAGACGAATCAAACAAGATCCCACATGACTATGTTTTTTCTTATAAATTGTGAAACAATTAGAAGATTCTCTCTAAGTATGAATAGTGCCAAGATTCTAAGTGAGAAAGATAAAAAAAAACAGAGGGAGTACTAAAAAGTATGGTTTAAGTGGAAAATATCTTTTTTTAAAAAAAATTGAAAAAAAAAGAATTACTCCTTTTGTATTTTTTGTTCTTCCTACTTTAATTGTGGACATTAGTTAATTGCATGCCTTTTCCAATGCATGAGTGCTCCTTCAAGGGACTCCTATTGCCTTGGGATGCACCTCATTGCATCGGTGCTGAGTGTTCCTTCAAGGGCCTCCCATGGCCTTGGGATGCACCTCATTGGCATCAGTGCCTACGTCCTATGGGACTTCGGAGCCGTGGACTATAATCCACACTTTTTCAGTTTTTGAGCTATTTGACTTTCCCGGGCTCGACGAATTTCTTCCTCCCGGATATTCCTAGAGCCACGAGGTACCTAATGATGCCCCCGAATGCCTCATACCTTCTTTCCTTATCCAGTCTTGACTTCAATGGGGTCGCTTGACACTGCCCTCACTAGGCACCGAAGGGACTCCGGATGGCACCGTTATCCCTTCCAAGGCACTAGATAGTGTGCCTTTAAAAGGACTCACACAGCCTTGGGGTGCACCCCAAGGGGACCGGTGCCCGAGCCCCGCGTGTCAAGGAGCCGTGGACTATAATCTACACCATTTCCAATTTCCGTGCTATTTTTAGATTTCCTAGGTCCCAACAACTTTTTTCGCCCCAAACAGTCGTAGGGATCATGGGGTGCCTAAGGATACTCCCGATGTCTCAGACATTCCTTCCTTTCCTACTCTTTCCTTCCATTGGCTCGCTTGGCACTACCCTCGCTAGGTACCGAAAGGCCTCCAAATATCATCGCGTTTCCCTTCCAAAGAACGACAAGTGTACCTTTAAATTGCCTTGCACGACCCTAGGGTGCACCCCATAGGCACTGGTGCCCAGGCTCCACAGGTGACCAGAGCCATGGACTGTAGTTCACGCTTTTCTAGTTTTTCGGCATTTTATTTGAATTCCTAGGATTCTGAGACGTTTTTCGTCCCAGACCTTCCTAGGGCTTTCGAGGTGCCTAAACATGCCTCGTGTGCTTTGGACATTTTTTTACTTGCCCCTTTTTATATGCTCTTGGCTCACTTGTGTCGCACTACTAGGTTACGATGGGCCTTCGGATGGAAGGCACGAGTGTGCCTCCAAAGGGCCTTCTATAGCCTTTGGGGTGCACCCCATAACCCATGGGCACCGATGTCTGGATCCCACGAGTGGCCGGAGCCATGAACTAATCCACGTTTTTTCTAGTTTTCGAATTATTTTTCTACTTTTCGGGTCCCGACGATTTTTTTCGTCGTAACCCTTCCTAGGGCCGAGGTGCCTCAGACCTTTCTTCCTTGTCCACTTTTTCCTTTTCTTGAAGGGCCTTTTGGAAGATATGTGTTCCCCTTCCAAGGTATGAGTGCCCTTTCAAAGGGTCTTATTTTTCTTAACTCGTGTGAGCTTATTCATAATTTTTCTAGACTTTTATGAACACTTTTGAATATTCAAACTCCTTTTGAAGTCGTTGAGTTATATTTAATTTTTCTTCAACTTTTCTTAATCTTTTTGGATTTTTCGAGAAATAACTTGAATAGAGTTCACCATAAGAGATTCTTTTTTCTTCCACAAATTGAACTGAACCGAATTGAACTATACTGAAGTGAGCTTAGTAAGCTCTCTATTACTCGCAAAATATTGACATGTCAGGATAAAGGTTTTTTTTTCTATAGCACCTTATACCTCTTCTTGGTCCTTGTGTATATGTTGATGGTGCGAGTATAAAGAAACAGATGAAGTATCAACACAAAAAAAACAATAATTTAAACAGTTAGAAATAAAGGAAAGGATATAAGTTGACATGACTCCCAAAGTGTTGCCCATCTCATTTAAACCCCTCCATTCCACAACTTAATTACAATAAGCTTGCTTGAATTTCCTTTCTCCCTCCTCCTTTCTTTCCTTTATATATCCTTTCTAACACCATTTGATCTTGCTTCAACATTGCATACATTGCTACCAAAGGATTAATAAAATAAGAAAACGAAATGCAAGCACTTCTTACAGTTCCAACCCCTGTTCCAGAATTTAATACATCAATTCTTAAACATGAACATAACATACCAACCCAATTTATATGGCCAGATGATGAAAAGCCAGGCTCTCAAACTCCTCCAGAGCTTCAAGTTCCTCCCATTGATCTAGGTGGGTTTCTCTCTGGAGACCCAGTTGCAGTATCTAATTCTACTAGACTTGCCAATGAAGCATGCAAGAAGCATGGATTCTTCTTGGTTTTCAATCATGGCGTCGATTCGAAGCTCTTAGCGAAAGCTCATGAAGCCATGGACGTCTTCTTCGAACAGCCGTTTTCTCAGAAACAGAGAGCTCTGAGAAAACAGGGTGATCATTGTGGTTATGCTAGTAGTTTTGTTGGTAGATTTGCCACAAAACTCCCATGGAAAGAGACACTTTCCTTTCCATATTCTGCTGATCATAAGTCCTCAAATATGGTTGAAGATTATTTCTTCAACAAAATGGGGAGTGAGTTTCAAGAATTTGGGTAAGAAAATTGCTAAATTGAACTATAATACTTCCTTGTCTCTATATATGTTATATTTCTATTTTAAGCTGACTTTAGAGAATAATATGTCACTTTCTAAATTTAGTAAGCTTACCTAACTAACATGTTAATTTCTAACTTTAGTAAGGTTTGTGCATGTTACCCTAATAAAAGGAGTTCGAATGAAAACTTCCCTATATAATATTGAAGTTGGAAGTTTTTTTTTTCCTACTATAAAAGTTTTCCAATGTCTTTGGTAAGTGGATTAATTTTTCGTAGGAGTTTGCTGTTTGCATGGGTGGAAGGGCACTATCCCTCCTAGCTGAAATTTTTTCCATACGCAAGGCTCGAACCCGAGACCTTGGTTAAGGAGCGAGAGACCCTTAACTACTCACGCCAACCCCAGTTAATTTGAAGTTGGAAGTTGTGTATGAATTACAAATCATTACAAAATTTCAATCCAAACTAAATACTTAAGTAAACTCCATTCAAATTAATGTGGTTGACTATTTAGCGACATAACGAGTATATTTTTTTATAATTTTGTCATCTTATTCCTAACACTTTTTGTGTTTGTTTTATAGGAAGGTATATCAAGAATATTGTAAGGCTATGAGCAACTTGTCTCTTGGGATCATGGAGCTCTTGGGAATGAGTTTAGGAGTTGAAAGAAGCCATTTCAGAGATTTTTTTGAAGAAAATGAGTCAATCATGAGATTAAACTATTACCCACCATGTCTAAAACCTGATTTAACTCTTGGCACAGGGCCTCATTGTGATCCCACATCACTCACTATTCTTCATCAGGATCATGTAGGAGGCCTTGAAGTGTTCGTAGACCAAAAATGGTACTCCATCCGTCCCAATTCCGAAGCATTTGTCGTCAACATTGGTGATACCTTCATGGTAATTAATTAGCAAGACCTTACCATATCTAATTAGTATGTGATTATTTAACGTTAGTTATTTTCTTTGTGCCAACAATGTTGCACACTTTACATTGTTTGTCCAGACAATCCGATCCAGTTCACAATAGTTTTTTTTATTAGTCTAGGACTCTAATATAATATAGTTACCATAACTCTAATACACAACGTGTTAGTCTATCCAAATCTGTTCTCTAGTTTATAGAATTTCTTGATTTAGGGTTTTTGGTCTTGACCTAAAACAGGGTACTAATCTAAAAGTTCATGTGATCGTTCTTTTTGGAAAAATCCAATATGTCATAACCCATCAAATTAAATATACTTCCTTTCTCTTGTAATGGTTCCAACTTTTGACTTTCACACTTATAAAAAGTTAAAATCTTGTAGATATATTTGGAAATTACATAATTATAACGTCTTACATGAAAAAACATTACAATGACATGTTTTCAAAGTTAGAGTAATGAAATCCTACTGTCTAATTAATTAAGAAAGGTGCACGTATTTATTGTTCCACTAATGGAGAGAAGTGTGCAGAATAATATGCAACAAACCTGACATTTAATTTATTGCATGGAACCAAAGTATTTATATTGACATTATAAAACAAAAATGAAACTTTTTTTTGTAGGCTTTGTCAAATGGAATATACAAGAGTTGCCTACACAGGGCAGTGGTAAATAGTGAAACACCAAGAAAATCACTAGCATTCTTTTTATGTCCAAGGGGAGACAAAGTGATTAGCCCACCAAATGAATTGATGGAAGACTTGAAGTCTCTAAGGGTATATCCGGACTTTACATGGCAACTTTTTCTAGAATTTACACAAAAACATTATAGGGCAGACATGAAAACTCTAGATACTTTTACAAAGTGGCTTCAAAACAGAAGAGAGCAATAAGAGTTATCTATCTAATACAGCAGAAGATTGTTTAAGCCACTAGAGATGGTTATTGGTAATTGGTAATTGGTAATTGGTAAAGAAGAGAGGAGATCAGATGTGATGCATTGCGACAAGACAACTTAAGTTCAAACAAAAAGGGAGCAAAGCTTAACTAGTTTGGATTTTCTGTTTTCATGGTCCTACAACAATATTTCAGAGAATCTTGTAATGTATTGTAAACCTATCAAGTAAAAGGTTTATATTTTTTTCAAGGAATAAAGTGTTGATTAATTGCTTTTTACATCTCAATCTTTAAATTTATTATTACTTCTATCTTTCTAAAGTTAATGTACTACTATTAATTTACTATTGTCCAAAAACCAACTTAACCAAAAGCTTTATTTAGCGTCAGGTATGAGAAAGGTTTGTGCTGCATCCACACTTTAAGCCCCATAAATATATATAGATCTATACTCTATCAGTGCAAAAGCTACAATATGATAGTATATATCTGACAAACGAAAATTAATGTTAATTTTTGTTTATTTAGGGTTTAGGCCATATTTTTTTTTTATATGTTTTTTCTGACCTCTCACTTGAATCACTTCATATAAACAGATAAGAAACTATGGTTGAATATGTCACGAGAAACTCATAATAGTTTTTAATGCTACATAGAAGCCCCGAGACACTCATAACAAAGATAAGATTACATCATAGGTTTTTATGCAAATTAAAGAGGGACTTACACTAGGTTAGTTAAAAAAAAATTACACCATGTCTTAGTTTTAGTCCACCATTAGTAATGCTATAGTGGATCAAAAAATAAAAAAATTAATAATGCTATAGTTGCCCATATTAAGAAGTGGTATAGACATTCTTACTTTGATCATATCCTCTTCTAGATATATTTTTCAAGAGGCTCATGTACAATTTACTGCATCATCGTATAGTTCCTTCATATGAAATAAATTAAGGTATTATGAAGTATTACTTAAAAATATGTAAATATTATTTTTGTGACTCCTAAAATAGTAACAATTTGATTATATTAGATTTTCTATTACATCTGTATGTTACTTGAATTGTGGGGATAGAATAATTATTAGAAGTTGATATAATATGGTGTTTTTACCCGACTTTCTTAAACTAATTAACTTAATAATATTGGACTTAGTTGGCCTTAATTTTATTTTATGACACTAGTTTTGAAACTAATGTTTTTAGATGAAGAAGGCAACCACAATATAACAACAAATTTCAAAAGGAGGGAGTAAATTAGGGCTGGGAATTTGGGTCAGTAAGTCGTGTCCGTATTTTTACGTGGATTGTCACCCAAATGTATAAAAAATAATATAAAAAATGAAATAGTTGCATAATATGATAAATATAATTAATTAAAATGATTTTATGTCATTCATGTTCGTATTCGTATCATATTCGTATTTCTCTTAGTAACTTCAGATCGAATTCGTGACTTAGTGTTGTGTTATTAACTCCTCTCAGGAATTGCTAGCCCAGTAAATGTCATATCACATCACTTACAAAGTAATCTGATCATCTTTTGTGAAGTTCCATTGCATCACTTTTGACTGGATGACTGACATACCACAAACAGTTAAGAAACGAGAAATCTGACACAGTACTATCATAACCTAGTCAATAGTGGAGGCTTTCTAAACAATGGCACGGTCATAATTGTATGAACTGAAAACTCTTGTAAATTGTTACTAGCATTTTCTCTCAACTGTGAGTGGAGCCACCCAGCCAAGAGTTGTGAAGAAAAACATCCTATTGAAAGTAATTATTATAAATAGTACAATAAGCGGAGCCAAATAACTGAGAATAGTGCTAATTATATACGTGGATCATTGAAAATAATTACTATGAATAGTACCATAAGTGGAGCCAAATAACTGAGAATAGTGCTAATTATATATTAATTGTCAACAACGGTTATAGGTTAGATGGCCCACAACTAGAGTTGTTAATGAGCCTAGTTGGCTCGCAAACTATTCGAGTTTGGCATGAAATTTTCTAAAGCCGAGAATAGCAAAGTTCGACTTGAAAAGTTCATGAGTAAGCTCGAAATATGTGTAGTTATATTATATTTCATATTATAGAATTTAAATGAAAAGTAATTAAATTGTGAATAATACTTGTGGAAAAGCTCAACGAAAGTAGCTTAAACCTATTCACGGAAAATGTTGTAAAATAATTTTCTAACTCCAGTTAAGTTATAAGGTAGAATGAACTATAAAATTAATTTAAACTCGAAAAAGCTCGAGACTCCGCTTGAGTTCGAGAAAAGTATTACGAGTTAAGCCGAGCAACCCTAAAATCAATCCTGATTCGACTCAAGAACACCCTTACCCACCACTTTAACATCAATGATAGTGCAAGGGACAACTATAGTTGATCTCCAATACAGCAGTAGTGGGTAACTAGGTATAAGCACTGCTTATGCCAAAAACTAGGTATAAGCACTGCTTATGCCAAATTCCACCTAGGTCGGCTAGGTGACGAATTTAACCGGAAAGTTGTGACTACATTATAAACGAGTAAATGTAAACAAAATTGTTGATGACAATAATAAAGAGACAATTGATGAAGCAAAAATTCAAAGAAAATGGGTGAAAATTGTGAGTGGCAATGAGTCCTTGAATAGTTCAATATAGAAGTATTATAAATATTGACATCAACACTCGTGTTAGGTCGTTACAAGTACAAAAGACTGTTATGCCTCTTTCAATAATGAACCTAAGGAAAAGTTATATTTGCTTTAAATTCGAAAATTGAAGTAAATAGGATATTGTGCGGAGGAATGATAAACACCCAACAGGTAGATATGTTAAATACAAGTTTTCGTGTAATAAATATTATTTTTATATATAATAAATATTGTTTATGTTCTTTTTCCTTTATTTGTTATACAAAACACAAACAATATTTTCACATACACAAACAACATTTGTCCCTCAAAAACTTATATTAGATACATCTAACTGGTTAGAGATTTATCAAACCTCTGTTGTAGCTTGATGTCTTGATATAGATTTGTATTTTTGCATAGGTGTCTGTCTTTCCAACACCCCGTCCCCCCCTCCCCTTTGGACAACAACCTAGGTGTCATTTTATAGATAGGTTTCTGCCCATTACTACATTAGTCATCAATTATTAAAGGTTTTACTATTCATCTTCCCAAAATTTCTTATTATCTTCTTAAATACGTATTTTGTACGATACTAGTTATTAGGGTCAGGTTATATCTGAGTAAGAAAAATTTTCATTTATTAATAGGAAAAATTCACATGAATAATCCGAACTATGAGCGATCTTCCAATAATAATCCCAACTATGGATTATTATAGTATAATCTAAACTAATTGCAACTCTTCCAATTTTGATCCCACTTGACCTGCAACCTGTTAATCAAGTTAATCAAATGATTAAACTTAAGTTTTTTTTATTATTATATTTAACAAATTTAATTTAGTAAAAATTAAAAAATCAGAAATTAAAAAATAAAAACAAAAATCAGAAAAAAAAGATCAAAATCTAATTAAACCCCAACCCTCTCTCCCCCTCACTCTTTCTCCTCACCGTCTCTCTCTTCCCCCAACCACCTCCGCCACCACCACCAAACCGGCAGTCCTCCCCACTCTCTCTCCTCCTCGCGTCACCACCGGCACCACCACAGACCTCCTCTCTTCTTCTTCTTTTTTTTCTGGATGGGTTTGAATGGGTTTTGGGGTTGGGGTTCGAATGGGTTTTTGAATGGGTTCGACGGTGGGCGGGATCGGGGTTCGAATGGGTTCGACGGTGGGCGGGGTGGGGGTGCGATTTGACGGGATGAGGTGGCGGTTTGTGGGTTCGATGCGGGTGGTGGTGGTTTGAAGGTGGAGGTGGTGCAATTTGAATGGGTGGGTTGTTTGGGGTTGATTTGGGTCGATTAGAGGTGGTGGTTCAAAATCGCCGGGAAACCGCTACCCAAAAACCCCACTCAGAACCCCTGCTTTTTTTTCGCAACCCTCTCTCTCACCCCTCTGCTTTCGTTCAGCCACCACAGCAACCACCCTACACCGACGTCCATCACCACTACCACCTGTGATGCCGCCTGCTTCTGTGCTAACCAAACCACCGCACCGCCAACCAAGTCGTGTTCCTTCTCCGTCGCTCAGCCTCCTCTCTCTCTCTCGCCCAGTTCTTTCTCTCTCCTCTGCTTGGCCTGCGCTACCCGCGTGCACCGCCGACCCATCGCCGTGGCGCCACCCTCGCCTCGCCTTCTGTCGCCGGAGCTCCGAATCCTCCGCCACTGTCCTGCTCCTGTGGTATGAAGCAGAGGTATGTTAAAACATACCTCTACCCTTTATATACTTAATCCTTAGTTTGATGGTGGCTAGGGGGTTCGAAGGGTGTGGCGGTGCGGGTGGTGTCGGTGTGTGGTTCTGGTGGTGTCGGTGTGTGGTGGTGCTGGTGGTGTCGGTGTGTGGTGCTGTGGTGGTGCTGTAGTGGTGGTGTTGGTGCGTGGGGTTGGTGTGTGATGCTGGTGCGGTGGTGGTGCTGGTGCGTGGTGCAGTGGTGTTGGTTGGGGGTGGAGCCGTGGTGTGGTGGTGGTGGACTGGTGATGATGATTTATGATTGATGATGATGATTTATGATGATTGAATAATTAGATAAAAAGAAAAGAAAAAAAGGAAAATGAATTTAACCTGTTATAACAAGTTACAATAGGTAAATGGAGTGATATGGGAAGGTAAATGCTTTAGTTAGGATTATACTAGAATAACTCATAGTTAGGATTATTATTGGAAGATGCTCAATAGTTAGGATTATTCATGTGAATTTTTCCTTATTAATATAATACTTTATGATAGTAACACTAAATACAACCTAGTCTAGTGGTTAAAACTTTAGTATATGTACTTGAGGTCTCAGGATCAAACCCTATACTATGCAATTTCTTAAATTTTTTTATTGTACATGGATTATATGAACTAAAACTCCTTAGGGAGAACGCCACATGACACAATTTCTTATTTTCGCACGCCTTTTAGTATACTTGTATAGATTTGTATACTTTACCACAGTGCTAACGAATTGAGGAGATTTTTCCTACCAAAGTTTCCCGAAAGGAGGCCCACAAAAAAAACTCAAATTATTAAACTATAGGGCTCGATCAATGAAAATTAGGCTCATTACCCGTCATGGAGATAGGATAAAGCTGAGCTTGTCCTTGACCGTTCATCATTTTAACTTGAAAACGAATCTCCCATTGTGAGCTGAGCCTGAGGTGAACCACTAATGATCCTCCGTAACTTATTGCTAGAATACACAAGTAAATGATAAGAGCAACTCCAATGGTTGCTCTTAAGTCCTAGCTTGCAATTTTCCAAAAGTTAGAGCTACTAGCTCTATTGTTGGAGAGAAAACAATCTTGTTGCTTTGTGAAGCCAAGTAGCTCCACAAAGCTACTTGCTTTGTCAATTTTTTGTGGGCCTCACTTTCACTTTACTCTTTCACATTTAAAATTATTGTATGGTGATAACATGTGGGACCTACAAAAACTACAAGTGGTTGTAGTTTTCCAATGGAAAAAGTTGTAGCTTAGGAATGTTGTAGTTTGAAAATCTGATGTGGCACACTAAGCTACAAGTAGTTGTTGCTTGCCATTGTGGGTGCTCTAACAATGTTATCATTCACTCCTTGTGTCAACATCAATAGCTAGCCAGCCTCAACATTCGGCATGTGTCATTGAAATTGTTTTATACTACTTCCTCCGTTTCATAATAAGTGAAACATTTACTATTTTAGAACATTTCAAAATAAGTGAAACATACCTTAAATGGAAAAAAGAAAGTGACAAAATGACAAGAATACCCATCATAAACTTGTGTAGTTTGCTTTTCTCTCTCCTACTTTTGATAACATAAAAGAGTATTCTATGCCTTTTTGGCTTTTAAAAGTGATGTTTATTAAGTCTTGTACCCAATGCCTATATTTCACTTATTATGAAACGGATGAAGTATATGTTTTTGTGTCAAACCTTGATAGAGAGCCTTTAAGAAAATAAGCATACTCCTAAAAATTGAAGTTTGAGAATGGCTTAATGAATTACTGTTTCCTTCCTCCTCATAGCCATGCTTAAAATCAAAGTGGAACAAATAAGGAAAATAAAGGGAGTATCTTATTACTTTTCTCTAAATATATATGTGGTAAAATAAATAAGGGTCGTAGTTGTGGGTGTACAAAAAGCCCCTTTGCACAGGACTCCAAGTCCCAAATTTTTCGATTTTATTTGACAGGGCCTAATTTGTAAATGACTGATGCTTTGAGAATTCTTGTGTAGACGATATAGATGTCATACCATAATGTATTCGAAAGTGATAATTATGAAGAAAGGCGAAAGCAAAGTAGTTTGTGAAAATTTATATATATAACTTTATGGAGTTAAAAGTAACCCACGACAACTGAAAAGATAATCAAAACACATAATTGGAATTTACTAGTCTAACCAAAAACTAACGCCCGTTGATAAAAGTAAATTTCACATCTATCTATATTAATATATTGAAAAGCATCCCTGAACAACGAATTGTGCCACGTGAGATTCTCCCTCAAAGTGTTTGCTTCATATATTTCACACAATAAAAAGTTAAAAAATGCATGGTATAAGATTTGATCTCATGACTTGCTTCAAGCTCATATACTAAAGTCTTAACCACTAAAAATTCACGTTATCACCTATCATCCTCCTCAATCTCTTCCACCAAAAATTCAAACTTTCTAATTAACTTCTTTCTTCAGATATTGTCATCAATTCTTTTTCATAATTATTATTAAAAATGAAACCAATCCATCAATTAGTATTGATTCTCTATATACTCTCCATGAAAAATTGTGGTTTTTTTCCTCACTAATGGGAAAGAAAGACCCCAATTTTCATTTTAAAATAGGACCCTATAAATCTCCATGACGGCTTGGTAAATCACTTTCCAGTGTGCAAAATGTTTTTGGTCCAACTGTTGAAGTGAGGCATTTTAGCCCATCCTAGTGCAATGTAATGTTCTAGGCCCAATCTTATTTCCCTAGGATGTTTCTCTCTTTATTGTTGCTGCGTCAGCTTATATTTTTTGTCTGTTTGCTAAGATACTTTGTCTAGGTGTCTCCTTGCTACTTGGTGCTATTATTTTAGACCTAGGGATCTGTAATTGATGCTGCCTTATATAAGGCTAAAAATTCCTGCATTGAAGGCAGTGATTGAATGAATGAGAGAAAATATCACCTAAGAGAAAATGGTGTATCTTTATGCTGAAACTATAAACATGACATTGCTACAAAAATATCATCATGGTATCAGGGCATGAGGTTCGAGTATTCTATGTAGTTTGGTTTCAGCAAAAAACCCTCCTGGTAAGAAAGCTTCGTTTTTTTGTTATTTTTTTCCTTAGTAAAAATCCTGTCTTTCCTTTAAATATCAGTGTCAAATGAATACATGATAAAACTGCTGCGTAGGAAGGAAAAGCTTAAGTGTTTAAAATGGCCCAGGTATTGATAGTAGTAGTCCATTATATCTTCACCCCTCAGATGGAAGTAGTTCTATTAATGTTGAGAAACTCCAGGGATCAGGGAACTATAGGTCCTGGAAAAGGTCATTGGAGATAGGTTGGCCTCAAAAAGGAAACTTGGGTTTGTTACTGGCATTGTGAAGAGAGATAGCAGTGATGCTGTGAAACAAGAAGCATGGGATACCTGCAATAGCATGGTTATCTCATGGATTCTAGGGAGTGTGAATGAACCTATAAAGAAATCTATAATGTTCTTGAACAACTCAACTGAGATCTGGAGATAACTTGAAAAGAAATATGTTGTCACTAATGGCTCTAGAAAATATAAGTTGAGTAAGGAAATATATGAAACCAAGCAAGGAGATAAATCTGTAACATATTATTACACTGAAATGAGAGGATTGTGGGAGGAGCTTGAGTCCTTGAGTAACTTGCCTCCTATCACAACAATGACCCCTGAAATCAATGCTTTCATTAAGGCTTTAGCAACAAGAGGAGCAGAAGTTGTTCCAACTTCTTAATGGGCTTGATGAAGCTTATCAAGTGCAGAGGAGCCATCTTCTGTTGATGTAGCTTGTAGCTATTTGCACCAAGAAGAAAGTCAAAAAGAAATCTTGAAGCCAATGAAAGAAGAGAATGAAGCAATTGCCATGTTGAGTAAGAGCACTGATCACACTTGTGGAGAGTGTGGAAAAGTAGGACACACAAGAGAGAAGTGCTAGAGAATTATAAGATACCCTAGTAGGCATCCTAAGGCTCAGAGAGATGAAAAAGAAAGAGTGAGAGACACATGGAATAATGCAAGAGGAGGAAGATGAACAGAGGTGGAAGATTCAGTAGAGGTGGAAGAAGTGCAGCACATGTAAAAAGCAATTTAGACGGTGGATCGTCTGCTAGCAGTGGCACAACTATTAATAGCACAACAACTTGAACAACTTATGAAGCTTCTCCCTACTCCATCTAAAGCTCCTGGGTTTAATACTGAAGAAGAGATGAACTATAGTTATGCTGGCATGGTTAGTTGTAACCTTGCAGATGTTGTGAAGGATGGGTGGATTATTGATTCAGGAGCATCAGACCACATGTCTGGATGCCTAAGCATGTTTAAAAATGCCACCAAGGTGAGCAAAGAGCAGAAAATCAACCTTCCTACCGGTGAGACAATAGTGATCTCACTCACTGGAGATGCAAAACTAAGTAATGAAATGCAACTTAAAAATGTGCTATACATACCTACATTTAAGCACAATCTGCTCTCAGTGCAGAAATTGACATCAAATGGAGGATGCAAGGTGAACTTCCATCCTGAGTTTTGCATCATAGAAGAAGAAAAAAGTGGTAAGGTGTTAGGTGTTGGGAAAGCTGAACATGGCTTATACTACCTAATTGACAGGCCTCTTGATGACATTGTGAAGTCTTATCAAGGGAAGAATGATGAATGCAGGAAGATGGAAACATGGAAGAAAAAGAAAAAAGGTGTGAAGGCTATGAATGCTGAAAATGAAGTGGAGATCCCCTAACACCATAATTGATGTGTCTAATGTGTCTGAAACTACTCTCTGGCACTGGAGTTGGGTCATGCCCCTCTAAGAAAGCTGGACAAGATTAAGAACCTACAAGGGTTCAAGCGTGAAGCTACTGAAATTTGCATTACTTGTCCTTTGCAAGGTTTACAAAGCTGCCAAGCAGGCCTAGCAGATCAAGAGCAGCAGGATTGTTTGAACTAATCCACATTGATATCTGGGGGTATACAAACTTGCCACCAGACACAATCATAGGTACTTCATTACTATAGTTGATGACTATAGTAGAACCACATGGGTTCACTTGCTAAAACACAAATCAGATGCCTTTGAAGCCATTCAGAACTTTGTTTGTATGGGAATAACTCAATTTGAAAAAAATGTTAAGATCATCAGAAGTGACAATGCTCTTGAGTTTGATGATAAACAATGTAAACTCTTATTTGCCAACCTTGGGATAATGCATCAAACAAGCTGTGTTGACAGGCTTGAGCAAAATGGAAGGGTGGAAAGGAAGCATAGGAACATCCTAGAGATGGCAAGGGCTTTAAGGTTTCAAAGTGGTCTTCCTATGCAATTTTGGGGAAACTGTGTGCTATGTGCAGTCTACATCACCAACAAGCTTCCTAACATAGTGCTCAACAACATCACACCCTATGAGGTACTTTATAACACTGCTCATGTTTACAAACACTTGAAACCATTTGGTTGTTTAGCTCTTTCTTATAATCCATGTAGAACTAAAGGTAAATTCAATGCTAAAGTTGTGCCATGTGTATTCATGGGATACCCCTACACCCAAAGAGGATACAAATTCTTAAATTTAACTAACAATAGCACATTTGTTAGCAAGGATGTGAAGTTCCTATGAAATAATTTTTCCATACAAACGGTTTCATTCTCCTGTTAGTATTAAAGAGTCGCCTGTTGTGAGTACTAAGTGTACAGATGTTGAGGAGGAAGACCATGTGAATATTAACATAGATGAACCTGAAGGTGAGAGAGTTGAGGATGTTGTAGAACCTAAGAGATCCACTAGAACACATAAAGCACCCAGTTGGCAAAAAGACTACATTACAGCTAACACCACTCAAATAAATAAGCCTCACAAAATTAACCAAACCACTCAAATAGAAACTAGCTACCCCCTCATTATCATGTTTCCTTGCAAATCTCTCACTCAACATGAACCTAAACACTTTAAAGAAGTCATTACTGACCCTAAGTGGGTGCAGGCTATGAATGAAGAACTCCAAGCCCTTGAGCAAAATAGTACCTGGACTATCATTGAATTGCTAGAGGAAAAAAAGGCAATTGGTAGTAAATGGCTGTATAAAGTAAAATACAACAGTGATGGGAGTATAAGTAGGTACAAGTCAAGACTTGTGATCTTAGGAAATAGGCAAAGGTATGGGATAGACTATGACCAAACCTTTGCCCCAGTTGCAAAAATGGCAACTGTTAGGTCTCTTCTTGCTGTTGCTTCCATAAAATATTGGCATTTACACTAAATGGATGCTAAGAATGCCTTTCTCCATGGTGAATTGCAGGAAAATGTCTACATGATACTTCCACCAGGTTATCTAGGTGAAGGTCACAGACTTGAAGTTCAAAGAGAAGGTGTTTGTGTGCCTAATATGGGGAGTTCTAAAGTGTGCAAACTGAACAAGTCCTTGTATGGACTTAAACAGGCCCCAAGGCAATGGTTTGCCAAACTAAACAATGCTTTGAAATCTCATGGCTTTGTTCAATCAAAGTCTGACTATACCTTGTTCAGCAAAGAAGATGCTAAAAGATTCCTAGTGATCCTTGTATATGTAGATGATTTGATCTTGGCAAGCAACTGTTCAGCTGCCATTTCTCATACCAAAGAATTTCTAAATCTATCTTTACATATGAAGGATATGGGCATACTCAGGTACTTCTTAGGTATACAAGTGGATCATTGCAATCAGGGACTATTCTTGTCTCAGAAGAAGTATGTTCAAGATCTCCTCACTGAGTATGGCATGGACAATTCTAAACCTGTCAAACTACCTATGGACAACCATACCAAACTCTCCTCTCACACTGGTACTCCTCTCTCTCACTTTGAACCATACCAAAAACTAGTAGGCAAATTAATATATCCTCCCTACAAGGCCAGACATCATCTTTTACAGTCCATGTCTTGAGTAGGTTCATGCATCAACCTACTAGTGTGCATATGCAAGCTGCCAAGAGAGTTCTGAAATACCTTGCAGGGTCTACAAGTTAGGGCATCCTTCTTGCTAACAATTCAAGTGCTAAACTTCAGGCCTTCTGTGACAGTGACTGGGGTGGTTGTCCAAGCACTAGAAGATCAACATCTGGCTTCTGTGTGCTTCTTGGGAACTCTCCTATATCCTGGAAATCAAAGAGACAGTTAGTGGTGTCTAGGAGTAGTGATGAAGCTGAATACAGATCAATGGCATTAACCATTTGTGAAGTAATGTGGCTGCATCATCTCCTTAAAGACTTAGGAGCGAAAAGTGTTGGCCAAACCTCTATATTCTGTGACAACCAGGCTGCACTAGCTATTGCATCCAATCCGGTTCACCAAGAACGAACCAAACATGTGGACATGATTGCCACTTTATGAGGGACAAGACTAATGAAGGTGTGGTTGCTTCTACTTACATTCCCACAAAGCAACAACTTGCTGATGTGTTTACAAAGCTTCTTCCTACCCATTAGCACCAATACCTTCTGTCCAAGCTGGGAGTTCAGTCTACACCTCACTCTCAGCTTGAGGGGGAGTGTTGAAGTGAGGCATTTTAGCCCATCCTAGTGCAATGTAATGTTCTAGGCCCAATCTTAATTATTTCCCTAGGATATTTCTCTCTTTATTGCTGCTGCATCAGCTTATATTTTTTGTCTGTTTGCTAAGATACTTTGTCTAGGTGTCTCCTTATATTCCTGCATTGAAGGCAGTGATTGAATAAATGAGAGAAAATATCACCTGAGAGAAAATGGTGTATCTTTACGCTGAAACTGTAAACATGACATTGCTACACAAATATCATCACCAACTAAACAATGCCTTATCACCGTTTTAAAAAACCATACTATATGTATAGCGGTATAGGGTTACTTAAGCATTTGAGCTAGGGCCTATATCGAATCAGGTTAAGTCACCCAACCAAAGTTAGAATACATAATATTATTGCCACTGTTCATACTTGAAACAATTACCGATGCTACAATATGCTAACACTAGTAAATATGCACGTGATGCATGCCTGGTTATTTTATTTTTCAAGCAAAAATTATAACCTTTTTAGACATTAATAAGGGTAAAATTTTGACAATTAGACATTTATTTGGCTAAATTTCATAGGATAAATCTCTATCACTTAATACTTAGCTTGTTTTATTATTTTCTTTTTACTTATTATTTCGTTTAGGTTTTTAAAATTAAACTTGATGAACCATAAAAGAATATTAAGTGAATTTATTTAGAATTTCTTATGTTGTATTAACATAGTCATTTGTGTTAAATAGATCATTTCACTTTGTTATGTGATTGAATTTTCCATTTTGATGTAATACATGATTGTGTTTGTGAATTGATTGATAAGATATTTGATTAATGTAATATTCCTTTTTATTTATTTATTTTAGCATAAATGTACTAAATCTTATAGTCAATATTATTTATTTTCTGGGTGGCTCAATTATAACATGATTTTCTCCAACATTTAAGTTAATTTTTTATTGCTATATTTGAGTTTGCTTTTTTTTTCTTTTTTTTTGGTAATTGATTTACTAATGGGTAATTAAGTAAATTTATAAGGGGAACCATATCTACCCCCTCCTTTATATAATAGAGATATGAAATAGTAGACAATGTTGATTGGATGAACTTGGAGACAATCATCCCATATAGACATATAGTAGACCATGTTAATTGGATGAACTTGGAGACAATCATCCCATCCAATTAATTGCATACATAAACTTATACAAACACACTCCTGGCTACATGCACAAATCTGTATGTTTGTGTGAACCTCATTGATTATGACTCAAGGACTATGACATTGTACACTAGCATAAAACAAAAGGCATCAAGTCTAGCTTTTTAGTTAGAAGGTTATAGAAAGCCCTAACACTAAAGTCTAAGGATTATAATGTAGAAGTAGAATTCTTATATATGCTATTATGCAAACACTTAAACTATGTGACTATGACAAGAAGAGGGAACCCCATCTTTCACAAAGGCCCTAGCTACAGGTTTGGTGTTGATCATATATGTTTTTAAGTGAACATCTTTGATGGGTTATTTTTATATGTTATGGTGCTTTATTTGATTTGAGTTCACATGTACAACATGTGATGTGGGCTCTAGTTTGTTAATGTCTCCTTTGAAGCAAACACAATATGACTCCCTAGACGCCAAGAGCATGAATTGGTTACTCGTTGACAAATAAAAAAAAAAAAGTAAGAGATATCCACTATAAGTTTCTGGATAGAAAGTACAAACCACGCACTAAAATAGTATCTTGATGCTCTTTGCTATTTTGGGAAATAGGAGTGTATTACCTTTTACTTGGGAAAATTTTCTACGCACGGGTTATATTATGTGGTAATACAATTTCTTATATCCCTATTTCTTACAACACTGCAAATACAATATTTTATTTTTCTTAAGTAAAATGAAGGGGATTGACTAACTTGAGAGGATAAGGGGAAATCCTCAAATGAATCTCATGAGGTTTGATTTATAGACCTTAGGAATATGAGATGTGAATTGAAGGTGATGTCACTATTTCACCACCTCAACCTCACTGCAAATACAATATGTACGTCTTTGGATTTCGTCTCATATAATATACAAATGTTATATACTATAATTACAGTTATCATCAAGGACGGATTCACTATGGGTTCAATTGAACCCATAGTGGATGAGTGTATTTTCTTGCTTTACTGTATCAATGAAGGAGCTTTGCCGGGTGACCATGTGTCATGTCGCTTGTGCGTGTGGACTATAGCTATAAGCTATGTTCTATCTACTTTTAAATTTTAGTGTTTATTGTACTCCTATAATACCAAATGTTATATTATTTCGCTATTTCATCTTATTAATTATCTCGGAATTATTGCTCAAATACAAATGTTTTACATTACATATATTAAAATTATTTGTTATTTGATGTTGAGCAATCATGCTCAAAAAGTATGAAATTTAATGAAACTCCTCCATAAATTTGGCCATAAAATGAAGTGTTTAAGAGGCATATTATCTTTGAGCGCCTTAAACTTATATAGGCTTGATAAATGACGATTTGCTTATGTTCGAACCCATAGGTTCGATTTTCTGGATCCTCACTTATTATCACTTATTATCATAATAAGAGTGATAGTAGATTTACTTATTATAAGATGTGTGCATAAGTTCTAACTTATAACCTTCAAAAAAGGCTCTGATATCATGTACAATAATTGAGACTATGAGTTACCCTCCCTCAATATGTTTGCCATGAATAAGGATAGGAGTTAGCTCAAGTGGGTAGAGCGCTCCCCCTTGGCCCCTGAGGTCAGGGGTTCGGTCCTTACCCCCAGCATTATGTTGGGGTATTTCTTTAGCATGTTATGCATGCCTTACCAGCCAATGTGTTGGTGTTTCCTACAGGCTAGTAGCCTTGTAGGGGTTGACTCAATTTCCTAATAAATATATATATATATATATATATATATATATATATATATATATATATATATATATATATATATATATATATATATAGGGTTGGGTTCTAGTGAGAACCCTCTTATGGTGAGAACCGTGAGAACCACTTAAAATGAGCAAGAACTTCTTCAAATGAGCCAAAAAAAGTAACAAATGAGCAGAAACATAAAATGAGTAGAGAATATTAAGTTATCAAAAACATAAAATGAACAAAAATTTAAAAGAAGAAAAACGTAATAAGAGCATAAAAAAGTTAAATTAGAAAAAAAGGAAAATTAGCAAAACGTAAAATGAGCAAAAACGTTGATAAATGAGCATAAAATTGTTGAATGAGCAAAACCATAAAATAAATGAAACAAAAAATGAGCAAAAATGTTATGAAATGATCAAAATTTTCATAAAATGAGGAAAAATGAGTGGTTCTCACGGTTCTCACCATAAGGGTGGTTCTCATATGAACTTAAACATATATAGAGGCAAGATCACATGAGAATGCTCCTTACATGAGAAATGAGAATAAATCTCAACCACATGATTGGTTTAGAGTTATAACACTTATTCATTAGAGTTATATCCCTCTAAAAAAATTTGAGTTCAAAAAAAAAAAATTTGAATTTTTTTTTCAAATATTTTGTTTTTGGAGTTACATCACTTTTTCATTAGAGTTACATCACTTATTCATAAGAGTTATAGTGTGTAAAATTCATTCTCATTTCTCATGTAAGTATGCATTCTCATATGAGCTCACTTCTATATAGAGTCGGGATCCGGTGAGAATGAATAGTTATGTGAGAATAGATTAATATGTGAGAATTAACTACAAGCGTTAGATAAAAAAAGAACCAAGGGATGTGATTTGCCATAACAGTAATAACAAAATCACAGCAAATTTTTAGCGGCAAACCTTCCAATTAAGCAGCGTTAACACTGAATAATACTTTTCACTGAGGAAATTCATCATCGATTGATTGATTACAAACTAAAGTCTGATTTTTCTATCTAGATCGAAATTCATCCACCAAGTAAACGCTATTCGTTCATCATCAGGTACGAATTATAAACGTTATTCATGGAATTCGATTTTTTCGAAATTCATGGAATTTTTTTTTCATATTCTACTTTTTCTCTCTATTTTGAGTATTTTGCTTAATTTTAGTTTTGATTTTGCATCTTTTGTTCTGTCTGATGGATTGAATTTGTAGATATTGATGTTTTGCCTACTATTTTTTCCTAAATCCGCTTGAATCGAATATACACTTGTTGAATAGAAGAAAATTGATAATATAGACTACCTGTTGATGGATGCGAAATGAATTGTATGTTGAGACTCGTATATCATGGCTTGTGCTGGAATAGTAAAAGGATGTTGCGAGTTGTAGATTGTAGGTGTGAGGAAGGTTGAAAGATAAATGAAGGGTTGTAGGGTTTTATTGAATTTCTTGTATTCTGGTTCTGTTGTAGAAATTTCACGATCCCAATCTTATGATAAGCCCAACGATTTAAGCTAAGAAGCACCAACTAGCTTAGCAACATTTGATGGAGGAAGAATCATACAGACCTAAAGACAATTCATTTCACCTCAAAAACATATATGCATAGAAGTTTGCAAGGCTAGGCATGGAAACTATGATTTTAACATGACGAGCACCAATTCTCCCAATTCCTATAGTTTCTTTTTGGTTTTAAAAACAGCTTCCTACTTTATTTTGTACAATATTGATATGTGATCACTTATCTCCCATGCACCTCTTTTTTTCCTTGAGATCATTGTTGCTACTGCACTGTGGCACAGAGTGATTGTATTTTTTACTGTTCTAGAAACTTTTGTCCTAGGTATTTAATTTATTTTATGTGGCATATAGGTAGTCGAGATTTGAATTATATGAGGCTATGAGCTACTTAATTTACTACTTAATCAGTTTCACAATCATTTTTTAATTCTTAGATTAGTTTGAAATATCTATTTTTGACATTAATTTTGAGCCCTATATGTCTTGAGCTGTATATATCAAGACATTCTTATTTATAAGACAAATATGGGCTTTGTATTCTGTTTGACATTTAACATTTTGTGTAAAACAAACATGTTCATCATATATTTACTACATGTACATTAGTGCTACACTAAAAGTACATAAGTGCTACACTAAAAGTACATTAGATTTCTGCTTTCTTTGTCACATGGAGAAACTAAGACATTATAGATGGTCTACTACTATAGAGATGGAAATGTATAATGCTTCAGTGACTGATAAAGTGAGAGACTATAATCTATTCTTTAAAAGATTTCCTTTTGATCGTAGTTTGAGTTTGGAAATGTGATATTAGTATTTCAGGAAGATTGATACTTCATATGATGTAAAGAACTTTGCTCTGTTACATGCTTATATACCTCATAGTGTAGCTTACTATCTATACTTGATTTTATTTTTTGTTTCATACTAGATAAAAAATCACTTTAGTCATCCACTGTAAAGAGCCATGTTAACTTTGTCCATTATAAACTAGAATTCAAGTATCGTAATATATGACTTAACTGGAAATGAGCAGTTGAGAAAGATTCTAGAAACTAAATCTAACAAAAGAAATAGTAGCCGTAAAATTCCATATGGTCAAGTGTTGCTACAACTCTAACCAATACTTGATATAACTCTTATCAAAATGTTGCAACTTGATAGCTTGTTAGCTCAATCGGTGAGTGTTTTGTGTGCAAATACACAAAAATGTGGGTTCAACTCCCACACAAGCTCTTATTATTTTCATGATCTTGTTTAGTTTTTAGGATGTTTTTAATTTTTCTCATAAGCCTTACTTGATGCCACGGTAAAATAAGAAACAAATGATGACATTAGTTTGAGTCACAATATGATTTACAACTCTATTCTTAATGTACATGAGTGCTATTGTAGAGCATGTTTTGCTCTTGGCTCTAACTTCTAATAATTGTCATTTTATAACCTATGTGGGAATCGAACCCACATCTTGCGCATAGCACATGCTCTTCCATTTGAGCTAATAGGTTTTAAAGTACAAGTAAAAAGCATAGGCTAGAATCCTATGAAAAAGTTCCTTGCCCCAAAAACATTTTCGAGTATATCATCGCATAAATACCACCATGATCAATATCAACATGCTCATATGATATCCCATCTCCAACACATTTTGATTACCTTTAGGTCAAAATTCATTACCTTTCCGGCTCTTTGATCACCACCTGACGCATTAGTATGAACAAAATACATGTAAGGTAGATCTTCTATAGTAAAGAACTGAGCTAAGCAAGGGAAGGGATTAACTTCAACTCATATGAACAAAATACGTGTTACGTAGATCTTCCATATTGTAGCTGGGTGAAGAAACTGTGAATTGATTTTTTTGTTGTATAATTCAGTTACTTTGCAAATGTGATCATTGTTTAGTCTTTCTCTTTTCTAGAAAAGGGTGACTACTATAATATTACTCCTCTTTGAATCTTGTTTTATGTAAGCTTTACATTTTTTCGAATTTCCAATATACTCTTTACCTGTTTCAGACATAAGATCTACAGCTTCTCAATTGTCAACTAGATCCAGCAGGTTCATAAAAAAATGTTAATTAATAGGTTAAATGAGATACTCTATCAGCAAATAAGTCTCGCACACTATCTGTCCTGTACATACTAGAGATCTAGTAACTGCAATTTACCCCTTTAACTCTTATCAATTCTAAAATTAGCCTTAACTTTGAATGGTAGCAATTAGGCTCTATGGGTTTCATACATAGCACATTACTTGTTCAAGCTTTGATTATAACAGTGGTCAATATCCAAGCTTAGGCCTAATCTTGGGGGTCTTATCATCCATATTAACCACTGTAGCTTGGGTTGCACCCACATAATTAAGAAGGAACTTGGGAAAATCTTAAAGAGCTTGAACACATAAAATTGTTGGAATCTGTGTTTAGCATTTGGAAAATGGTTTTAAGGAATTCAAGATCTGCTCCTACATGTTCAGGGGCAGCAATGTAATTAGGTGATTGTCCAACAACTTTAATGAAGTCCCCAAGGTTCACTGAAGCACCCAAATGTGGTGGAGTTGAAAGAACTTGGACCATATAAGAAGTTAAGGTCAATAGTTGAATCAATACCCATTTCTAGTAGTTTTGACTTTTGAGTGATTAAAATCCTTAATTTTGAATGATAGCAATTAGGTTGAAGTTTAGTTAAGGATAGAAGAAAGTATAACCTAAAGTAGTAGATGGCCTCTTAAAGAAGGGTTGGATGTAAATAGCTCAAAAGTACATCAATGGTGACCTAAAAGTACATCACTAATGGCATAAAAGTACATCACTAATGACATAAAAGTACATCACCATAACTATTGGAGTTGGGTTAAATATTAAGGTTTTTTTGCTTAGAAAGTAGAGACAAGAGCATATGCAGAAAGCTAGAAAGGTTTTCCACTTTTTCTTCATAAATTTCGAGTACCACATCTAAAAAGGTAATTGATGGTAAGAGATGGCAAAGGAAATCTGAAAAGAACAAGCATTAATGGACATTGAAATGAGATTTTCTTTTTAAAAAAAAGTTATTTCTAAAGTCATTGCCAATTACCATCATTTTATCATTATGGCCTACCAAATGGACTGTGAAGATAACTCATATTAAAAATCTAAGTCATCGCAATGGGTGGCAATGTGGCAACATCAAAAGGATAAAAGAACTTAGAAGAAGTTAAAGTGTTGCTCTCAATTATAAAATACGGAACATAGAACCACATCATGAACACATTCAGCGTGAACATTTACTCAATTATATTGCAGCAAAAGACAAGAACATGCTATAATAGACATAGTAACATGACCTAGATCTCTAGAGTTGACTAAATATGATACCTGTCTCGTTCCCCATAGAGATATGGGTTCCGATCAGTAATAGGCCGAAGCAGATGTTTGAATTGAGTAAATACATCTACGGCTACACTGGCTTCAGATTGTTGTGTTTTAATCTTAACTGGAAACATTCATAGCATAATTATTAAATCAAGATCCTGCACATTTGATAGTAGTAGTCTACAACATCTTCATATCAAACTAAAACCTCTCAACTAAAATGTCAGTCAAAAATAATGCAAGTACGTTATTTGGTATGCTATCTCATACACCATCTTCTTCGTTAAGATTACAAGTCGATCATTCTATCTGAAGAACAAAACTTAGTAACGTTTTTACAGAAAAAAAAAACAATAGGAATGCATAATCACTCTCTGGCATTTAAACTAAGTATAGAACCGTTCTCAAGAGTAGGAAAGTCAACCATTGGCAAGATGTCACTACAAACACCAAGAAGCTTCTTATAAAGCACTATATTCAATGTTTCAGTCAAGGTCTATATTAATTTTTTTATCTTGTTGATAATATCTAGAATTTTGCACTAACAAACAAATCAAGCAATTGTGATACGTGCTTTTGCACTAACTAGTCATAGCTTAAGTGTACATCAATAGTGACTTTAAAGTACATCATTGATGACTTAAAAGTACATCACTAATGGCTAAAAAGTACATCACCTATTAGAAATGTTTTGTTTCAAAATCATACACATGGAGTCCGAGACTTTTAAAGGAAACTATAAACAGGAAATGCAACAAGAATTAAGAAGGCACATCACGTCACTACAAATATAGGTGCATTACTAAACTTGTAAAAGCTTTACCATATTTTTTACTTTACTTAGTTTGAGTGATTCCACCGAATGATCTAGAATTGGATGGGTTCTATTACTATCATCCAATTCAGCTTCTTGTCGTAAAAAATCCCTCAAGTAGTTCAAATCAATTCTTTTTTTAAGGGAAGTCCAAATTAATTCTTAATCTATCATTCATCTAAGTTCGAATCTGAAACTTTTTTACCTTATCAATGAGTAAAAAGTTCAGGAAAAAAATTGAACTCTTAATCTACTTAAACATTAGAATCAAGATATTATCAATAATCTATATTTACATTATCAACTGATATAACTAGTGATGGCTTACAATACATCACCTGTGGCTTAAAGATGCATCACTAGTTGATTAAAAATACATCACCAATTACAAATACATACCAAAACACATAAACCCCATATTACCTAAAAAAAGATGGAAAATTTATCTTGAAAAGATTAAAATCGAAAAATAAAATAATACGAATCAAGTAAAACAAACAAGAAAAATCAGAATCACTATTCCACAACTTACCTTTAGACTAACAACATCAAAATTATGACAACAAAACCCTAACAATCGACAAATAACTAAAAAATAGAGCTTAAAATTCGAAAAAAATACCACTTTGAATCTTCCTCGAGCTTCAATGGAGATCTTGGAATCTTGATTCTTGTTTGAGCTTCAATTGATGGGGGGTGAAATTGCTAGTTTTGAATCTTGTTCGACCTTCGATAAGAGAGGGGGAAAGTGTTGGTTGGCTAAAGACTACAATGGGTAGAGTTACTGTAGGAGGTGAAGGAACAAGGAAGCACGAAAGTTTTTTGTTTAATGAAACGGGATAATGACGCTCGTTAGATTAGAATAATCCAATGGCTCATATTTATTCTCATATAACCAAGTATTCTCATATAACCATGTTATTCTCACATGAGCCCAAATATATATATATATATATATATATTATATATATATATATTATAATAATATATTATATATATATATATGTTATCCCTGAATACAAGAGACATCCTACTCTAATAACTAACAACAAAATTCCATTTATATGATACAAATGCTCATATATATTTGGTCGATATAAAATTAAGATCATGTAGAATCTTATCCCATACATATATAAGATCACATTTTTTCCTCAAGGAACATTTATATTTGGCAGTAAAAGAGGTCTACTGAATCGAAATGTAAACATGTTAACTCGACCCAACTTAATAGGCAAGCTCCTTTTGAATGGCGGGAGAAAAATTTAATTGAATAATCCCCATTAGGCCATTCTTACAAGACCTCTAATAAAGTTTATCTTATGATCTTAAGGTTATAAGATACTACAAACATTACCACCTGGAAATATACACATATAGCATAATATGCACATAAGCCTTTCTGCCGACAATAGATCATGTTTGAAGGCACAGGGACCATCCTGCATTTACTCATAAATAATGGATACCAAAATATGTATGACCAGGATGATTATCAACAATTTATTGTTTGAGCTAGCTTGATATATAGATGGCCAGGATTTGGTGTCTATCTCAAATCTCAATGAAGTGGAGCTATAGTTCATATCTGTTGAGATAAAGATTGCAAATGGCCCACCGACCAACATAACATATCTTGGATAAGTAGCAGGCCCCATTATTTAAAGGCAAAAGCAAGATGAAGACATAAGATTTTTTGTAATCTTATGAGTTATGTCCCGCTGTCAATTCACCAATTCTGTCGTATTAATCAGCTCTCACAAGTTCATTAGTCCTCAGTCGAGAAAGCCTTGGTAACCAACTGTTTGAGTCCAAAAAAGACTCAAACACTCAAAAAGTTACACATTGGTACCATTATAACTTGGTATTGGTATCACATTGTTATCAGGATTGGTACCAAGCAACCTTACTTTGGTATCAAAATTTTCGGACAATGGTACCAATCTAACCTAGCATTGGTACTTAACAACACGCGCGTGAAATTTCCAAGGCTTAAAATGACCAAATTGCCCCTGTTTGGGTCTCCTAAGAGACTCAAACGGTTGGTTGCCTAGACAAACTCTCCTCAGTCACACAGATAAAACACGTTCGCCCTATTTATTTATTTTTTTCATATGAGCCACATAAGCTATATAAAGTACAAAGAAGGAACGGGAGATTTAAACCTGTGACCTATCGTTCACAACACTTTAATCGTAATCAGTACGCCAAAATATCATTGGCCCTATTTGAGTTTATGTTAGAGGATTTGATTAGTCAATCTTCTAATTTAAATGTTTGATAAAAAGATGTTTAAAATACCCCCCCGTCTCATAATATAGTGTTTGTTTCTTTTGTACACGGTCTCCAAGCGGGCTTTTTGACCTTTGATATCTTCAATTTTTTATTAATAAAAAAAATATATAACTTTGATATTATAAAACTACATATGGAAACGAATTTAACAAGATCTCACATAAGTATGTTTTCTAATATATATGAATGATAATATTTGGTCGAGGATTTAGTTTGACCCACCTAAAATGAAAGAGACACTAATTATGTGATGGAGGGAGTAGCTATTTGGATTCAAGAAACTCTTTTTAGGTATAGATGAGAGGAGAAGCATTTTGATATTAGGGATTTGGCTTTTGAGGATGAGTGGTTGATTACATTTATGTCCTAAAGTTTTTTTTTATTACTACCCGTATTACCAAGATATCTCTCTATATTTTTTTAAATCTGGTTTTGCTTATCCTTGAAATATTTTGTTATTCTTGCATTAGTTTTGGCTTTCAATACTTGTTTTTTTTTCTTGTATGTCTTATTCCCAATATACGTTCACCAAACAATAAAAGGTGCAATAATGGATTATGTCCATGTCCTTATTAATATAGTTGCAAATTATCAACTCATAAATTTGAATATTTTAAAAAATTAGATAAGGATGAATATTCAATTATATAGATGTGGTTCAAATTAGAGTATGTTTTAGTATGTCTTATCCCCAACATACCAAACATATTTATTTATGATAAACAACAAAAAGTAAAAGAGTGAAAATTATGCTCATGTCCTTATTGGTCAATGTACACAATTAAGTACCAACCAGCATCAGCTACTTACCAAACACCTTTATACAAATAGGTGATATAATTAATTACAACTATCCGCTAAATTGTCAAACAGGGATACTTCGAGTAGTGCTCGGTGATGTGACGTATTTTTATATCGCATTTTTGTATAGGTTTTAGCTGCATTTAGGTTGCATTCTAGGACTATTTAGGTGCATTGTAGTTCATAATTGCATGTTTTGACTTAATTTGCAAAATATTACTCCTCTTGTGCGTTTTTGGTATTCTTTAATGAATTTCAGGTACCGAGAACATAATTGCAGTGTTATTGGACAAGGTTGAGTACTTAGGAGCAATTGGAAGCAAGCTATCATTTCGGATGTATTTGATTGCAAATTGGAGCTAAATTGGAGCTAAAATTCATTGATAGAATTGTGGAAGAGTCATGTTCACTCTTTTATCCATAACTTATGACTATGTTGATATTTGGTTGATTCCAGTGGCATTGGAAAGTAGGCTTGAAGAGCTTTCCAACGATAGGTCGCATGGCCCAAGAAGAGTTGTATTTTGAGAGATATGGGCTTCGAAAGTTGGCCCAGTCTGCCAAAAACTTCTTTCCCGCACGCGGTTTTGATAATTTCGGCCATTTAATAATTTATTTGGTTTTTCTTATCTTGTAATTTGGTTCCCTATTAGTTTTACGGGTTAGAACTATATATTAGAGGTTTTGTAATTAGAATAGGACATCTATTACTCACTTTTCAATATCACATTATTTTTCCTCTCTAGTTTTATGCCCTAGTTTATTTTCTATTGCTACTTTGGAGATTCAAGATTCCAGCTTTCATATTCATCTTCAATTCAATCAAGTTTTATTCACTCATATTCTCGGTATTATTATTTTAATTATGTTTTCCATTATGTTTATTATTTTTATTGCCAAGATTAGTGAGTAGTCTTTTTATCTATGATTGAGTGAACCCTAGTATGGATTGATCACGTAAATTCTTCTCTGATTTCCATGTTATTGAATTATATGTTTAAGGTTTAACAAGGCTGTTGTTATTGTCAATTGTGCATCTTTATTTAGCCCTAGTTTTATACTATCCTTTAATAACGCGTCGTTATTTTCTAGGTAAGAGATAAATTAAATGCAAGAACAAATCCCTAGAAAACTGAAAGTTAAAAAATGACAAACTCAACCACTGATGAAGAATCCATGGATATAGAAGAATCGCAAGAATCCATGGATATATAGAAGAATCAATTAATCAGATCACACTAAATTCAAACACGGGTGAGGAATTTCAGGAATACATTCTCCAAAATAACGAACTATAAGATAACCCCTGACAATCTCGATTTTTCATGTATAATATTCGAATAAAAAATCCATGAATATACCCCAGAAAATATTAACCAATAATCCCCAAAAAATAAATGAGTAACACTTTCTTTCCATAATCAGTAATACCTACTTATATAATGAGTAACGACCCCCAAAATATGAATGAGTAACAAGTACTTATATTAACCAGTACCCCAAAAAAACTTAACTAGTAATCCCAAAAAAAAATATGAGTAACACTTTCTTTTCATAATCAGTAATACTTACTTATATTAATGAGCTAGTAGCACATACTTATATTAACTAGTAACCCCAAAAAATATTAACTAGTAATCCCCAAAAAAATAAATGAGTAACACTTTCTTTTCATATCAGTATTACTTACTTATATTAATGAGTGACCTCCAAAATATGATTGAGTAAAAACTTCTTATATTACCAGTAATTCTCAAAATATGAATCAATAATGCCTAGTTATATAAATTAGTAACCCCCAAAATATGAATGAGTAATAACTACTTATATTAACCAGTATCCCGCAAAATATGAATATGTAATGCCTAGTTATATAAATTAGTAACCCCTAAAATATGAATGAATAATGCCTAGTTATATAAATTAGTAACCCCAAAAATATGAATGAATAACACTTACTTTGATTAATCGGTAACACCCAAAAATATGATTGAGTAACACCTACTGATATTAATTAGAAACCCCCAAAAAATGAATCGGTAATGCCTAGTTATATAAATTAGAAACCCCCAAAATATGAATGAGTGACACCAAATTATATTAATCAGTAACACCCAAAATATGATTAAGAGACACCTACTTATATCAACCAGTAATCCTAACAGTATGAATCACTAATGCCGCCTACTTATATAATTTAGTAACCCTCAAAATATGAATAAGTAACACTACTTATATTAACCGGTAACATCCAAAATATGAATCAGTATTGCCTACTTGTATAAATCAGTAACCCCCCAAAATATAAATCAGTAATGCCTGCTTATAATAATCAGTTCACGAACTTATATTAATCAATGATCCATAACTATAATAATACATAGTAATCACTAAGGATATGGATCACTAACATGTAGATATTTAGACCAGTAATTGAATTATTATTGTAACCCCTAATTGAATAACCAATGAATAAGTCTTACTTACATAAACACCATTAATTTAAAATTCAAAAACATAAAATAGTAATAATATTGACTATAATAAATGTGGATCTAACAACCACTATTCAGTTCACCTACACTAGGTCAATGAATCAGATCCTAAATGCCCTTAAAAAAGACTACAAAAGTTACTAAATTATTCAACAGGAGTTATGCATCTAAAAACAACTCAAAATACACAGAAAAAGAGAAATCGAACAACAACCTTTATTTTAGTTGCAATTAGGCTCAATAAAAACACGAAATTATGTCTATGAGTTTCAATCAGGTACAATAAATAAATAAACAAACACTAAGAATTCAAAAAACAACAAAAACACCTGAAGATTCCTTCTCAGTACATGTAGTTGCTCCGATTTCGCCTCCATGAACAATAACTTTCGATTTAGGCATCTTTTTACACGAAAGATCCATTCGAAATATGAAAATAAACTTTTAGAAACAGCGCAAAACAGAATGAAATTATTGATGTTAATGGAGTTTTTTCGACCAATGTTACAAAAAAACAACAAATAAGGAAGGTGATTACACTTAATGAAGATCTAAAAGGGATTGAATTGCAATTATCGCCAATGTTTCCCATGTTTCAGCGTGGGCTATGTTTCAGCGGGTTTTAATTGGGCCCATTATTTTAAAATCACAAAAACGCTTCCCTAGATCATGTTTTAGTGTTGGGCCATTATTTCAAATTGAACTGGGCCGAGCACACGTGGAATTTTCGATATGACCGGTCGTATATAAGAATTTGAGAATTTGGGTAATAAATAATGATATCCCCTACTTAAACTTGTAAATCTGATCATTTATTAAATACATGTAGGTACTAAGGACTTTAAGACGGAAACCTTATATAGCCTATAAGAGGTTAATTTTGGAAGGGAAAACATATTTTGGTGACTTTTACCTTTTTTTTAGAGAGAAATTTCATTAATGGAAAGTCAAATGATATCTACAATAATTATTAAAGAAAAACAAAATACAATCAAACAAAATTAATCGTATCCTCAATAAAACTACAATGAACCATATCGAATATTGTGGCGTTGATCCCTTGTATTTGCTGTCTCAAAGAGCTATTAATGGAGCCGTCTATCATTTTGACATAGTTTGGAGAAGAACATTTTTTATCTAACCATGTTGACCGCATCCGAACTTCCAATACCTTCATATTGATATACTTATATTTCAACCAATGAGAACAATTTCTCATACATATAAACAAACAAACTAGACTCACAACTCGCATAGGAGAGAAGGAAACCTCCATAATAGAGAAGACTAAACTTCCTATAATTGAGCGCGAGAAACTCTCATAAATAGAGACTAATTCATTCTATAAAACAAAAGTACAAATCAAAAATTGAAAGTAAAAGAAAAAAAGGAAATTACCATAGATAAATCATCCATGACTGCCCTTAATTGATAAAAGGAAAGGGGAAAGGATGGAAGCGACTAGAGAGAGAAAAAGTAGGTCTAGTTTTTATCTAGGTTACTTTTAATGGCTTATTTAGTGACTTTTACTTTAGTATATGGTATATTGTATACCCTTCCTTTTCCGATCATGATGTTTTTAAAATTCTTTCTACAGAGAACATTACCTCATTTAATCAACAAGTAGTAAGGAAGAAACGCCAAAAAGTAAGAGAGAAAATGCAAAAAGTATGAGAGAATTTCAAAAAAGTTAGAGATAGCAAAAAAGATACAATTATCTTAATAAGAGAAAAAGTAGGAACACATGAACTATATTGTTAAGAAATTTTGCCTCATCACTCACCATTCTCGATTTTGTGTATAGCCAAGGTAATCCTTTCTTTTCTTTATTATGTTCGAAATCTAGATGAAGGATGGATAGATGAATCTCTTTAAGAAAAAAGAAAGAGAGGATGAATAGAATTGTCGTCTATATATTGCAGCTTGCGATACATAGAGAAAGCGACTAAAGCCTATGTTAGTCCGAGCCCTATTCTTTTTGTGACATTAACCATTTTTATGATTTGTGATAATAGATCTGAAACAATAAAATATATATGTAAATAAAATCTCAATCATGTTTATGAGTATTACCCGTCAAAATCATCTTTTTCTTCATAATTCCCTTTCAATCTATTGCAACTTTGAAAGTGGTTTTAGTTTATACAAATTCCACTTGTGTTAAAAACATAGATAAGCCACCTTTTCACTACCACTCTAAAGAGCCATACATGAGATTTTCACCTCATATGGCTCCTCATTCAATTTCGAAGCCATTGGATCCTTTGTATAATCTTTAAGTCCCATAGGTTTAGAAAGAAAAAAAATAAAGTCGTATTAAGGAGTGATGAAAACTTGAGAAGAAAAGCGATGGAGTTTTTACATGGAAGTTTCTGCACAAATTTACTAGAATTTCACTATGGTCATCACGATTTATTAGGCTATAAAATGCAACCTTTATCCTGCTTCTGTTAAAGGACAAATGAGTCGAAGAAGGAGAAAAATTAGTAACAAGTGCAACCTCTAGTTATAGACTTATAGTTTGCTCATATACACGAGTTTACTCTTAGCATCTAATACAAGAATCAAATCTTCACTTCACTCACTCGACTCCTGAAAGAAGACAAGCACAATTCAACTCTGGGCAGCTTAGAAATGATGAACAGCCTCCATCTTCAACAGCATAAAGATTGATTGCTGATTTTTGCTCTCCTGATAGGGACACCGACGTAGAAAGAAAATGGAACGCGGAAATCGAAAAGAGGATTGTGAAATCACACATCCATAATAGTATCAAGTGGAGTCTCTCAAGACAGACAAAACTCGGCATCAAAAAATGATGGTACCTGCAGGCTGCAGGATAAATGTGCTACATTGGATTAGTTTACAGACATTGAAGAAGTTCAGCAAATTCATACTCCTAGTTTCTAGCTTAAGGTCTGTTAAGTAGGTTCCAAACCAAATATCAATATTCCAGCAAACTTCTTTATATAGAAGAAATTTTTGACCATACAACGTTCCAATGGAACTGTCATTGTTCTTGGCTCTAGAAAGACGTTCAAACTCCAAGAATTAATACAGGCTCCTCAAGTCATAATGAAGACAGATTGGTTGACATATACTTCATTTTCATCAACTCCATGGATTGGAAAGTAATTAGCAGTCAGCAGCCAGTAGTCAGCACCCACCTCTTCACTTTAACAGCAATAACCACCACAACAATGTCAGAAGAGAAAGCAAAAGAAAATATATACACAAATCAATTATTAAGTGTAAATAACTTTACTAACTACTAGAGTCTACAGATAAAATAGAGATATACCTGCATGAAAATTGGTGACGTGTAATCAATCAGACAATTGGAGAACGTAGTGGGTTATTCGAGAAGAAAGCTTGTAGGTTTTCTTTGACATGTTCATACAGATCATCGAAGGCCTCCTCCGTGCAAGCAGCAAGATGAGGTGATAAAACAACATTGTCTAATGCCAACAGCTCCTTGGGGACACTAGGCTCATTTTCAAAAACGTCCATCCCAGCACCTGCTATTTGGCCTTCCAGTAAAAATCTTACCAGTTCTTTCTCATCAACTACAGACCCACGAGCAATATTGATGACCACCCCTTCCTTTCCCAGTGCCGATAGTACTTCCTTATTTATCAAATGCCTCGTTTCATCAGTTAATGGGCAACATAGCACAAGAACATCACTATTAGCAGCCAGTTCGTAGACATCCGAGTAAAATGAGTATGGAACAGAAGGCTTCTTTGTCCTTGAAGTGTATAGTATGCTGCAATTGAATGCTGCAAGCCTTTTTGCAACTTGGGAGCCAATGCTTCCCAGACCAACAATCCCTATTTTTTTGCGTCCCAACTGAAATCAGCAGATACAAACAGTAATGTCATCAAGGGAGAAGGGGAAACAAGTAAAGCCAAATGGGAACAACGACACGCTAGTTAGGATGTGCTAACTAATTCAAAGTATATCAATGACTAAAGTTGAATAGAAGGTATGCATAAAATGATAGAATTCTGGTGGATGGTCAACATAACAAAAGCTAAATAAAGTCTAGGTATTGTAATGAAAATGATGACATGCTAAATGAAGGTATTGATGTGCTTCTACCCGAAAAATAAATAATTTGGTAGCTGAATGAATGCTAGTCAAACGTTCAGATGATGAACCGATAGTCTCAGCAATCAAAATAATTTTTGGACTCTGCTCCAAGGTCTAACATCCTTAACCAGCCAGGCAGCCACAATTTCAGACTAGTAACCTAACAGTTTAATAGCTTGGACTTCTACTTAAGCAACATATCTAACTGGGTATCTGATTAATATACCGATTTAATGAGTTCATATCACTCATTGAACAATTGGTTAAAGACTTTCAGGTTAAACGAAAAAAATGCTAATAGGAAAAGAGTAGCAACAAAATCGTTGATCCCATTAGCATTATGCTATCAGTCAGTTACTAAAATCAAGTAACTGAGTCTATTCACATGATGAGATTCATAAATTAAACCACGAAATACCCACCATGAAAGGGAAGAACCCACACTTAATATGGCATTCGCTAATTCCACAAGGAGTGCAGTTATCAATTGTTCAATGCCTTATCAGAAGAGTCTGATCTCTTCACCAAGAAAAGATTGACTTATCTGAACTTATCCCAACTTATTGTAGTTGTGA
Organism: Beta vulgaris subsp. vulgaris; assembly: GCF_026745355.1. Classification (NCBI taxonomy): domain Eukaryota; kingdom Viridiplantae; phylum Streptophyta; class Magnoliopsida; order Caryophyllales; family Amaranthaceae; genus Beta; species Beta vulgaris. Next base: position 51,829,880 of record NC_079202.1, read on the forward strand.
AGTGTGAACCAAACTTTTAAAGCCCTTGATGCAACTTATTGGACTTTAACGTGTCTGAATTTATTGCGCCTGAAACAAGTTTTTCTAAACAGAGGAGAACAGAGCTATAGGAATCAGACTATCAAAGTATAAAATTTTCAGAGGATTGTGTACCTAAACCAAACATGAAAGAGAGGTAGCATTTCACTAATAAATTATTAGCTTAATAGCCAGAAATTAAGAGGAAACGCTTATGTGCTTAACCAATGTAACTTTGACTCATGTTATACCATCTTTTTCACTCAACAACCTTGATTTTAGAGTTCATCAAGTAGGGTAAAGTCAAAGCTCAAAACCATAGGTGAGAGATGGATTGTTCAAATTGGGATTGGTTCAAAGACTAGTTATACTTCTATGATTCTATATTTCTATCTAACAATGTGTCGTTTGAACTAGTTCTGGATTTCTTGGGGTTACTTTCCATTGGGTCATATCAGCTAACTTGGGTGCATTGAAAATTCAATATCTACGAAAATTGAATCCATACAGCCATACCAGTCATACTCAAAATGACGGGTCACCAAGCTCCAAATACAATTCAAGTATAAAACAGGCACCAACCAGTTTTGCCATAACTAATCAATACAATGAATATCACTCTAGATTCCATTATAATGTGGTTAATTGGTTAAGACAACAGGCGTGTTCGGCAATAGCTTTTACGGCCCGTTTGGTAGTTGGTCATAAATGGTGATAAATGGGAATGAATTTGTGTGTAAATTTGTGAAAAATATCATTGTCCATTCCCATGGTAATGCTAAGCTATCCTAAAGTGTCCACTTTCCTTCTTGAATTTTCATTCTCATCCAATACCACCTTGTAGGTGGTAATGAGTGATAATGAAAATTGTTTCCCCTTGAAGACAAAAACACAAGTTTAGGGGTGAGATTGCTTGTCCACAGGGAAAAAATGTCTCCCCATGGAGATTTTAAGGGTGCTTTCCTAATAAAATTACACTTAAAATTCATTCCCATTACCGTAATTTATTAACGACGGCCAAACGGGCCGTTAAGATAGCTTTTAGTGTTTGGACCAAGTCATAACGATGAAAAGTTGTATTTGGTGAAGTAGTGTTTAGAGTAGTTTTGGTGTTCTAACTAGTATTTTGGACAAGCTATAAATATTAAATTTCGGGTAGAGGTAGCTTTTGAAGTTTGAATAAAATTCATTTTGTTGTTTTATAAACTAACTAGTTTTACAAAAACGTTAATCATCTTTAAAGCTATTTTTCCAACCAAACTCCAAGTCTCTAACAACTAATATTTGACAGTTGAAAACTAGTACAACAGCTAACACTAACTTCTAGTACAACAGCTAACACCTATTTCTACAACTATCATCTACCGCAACAACTACTTTTGCTTAACAAGCCCACCATTGTGATCAACTTTCAAGTACTATTCGAATTCGAACAAAATAATAGAGTTCAAATAATTAGGTAAGACTACTGTTGTCCTATCTAATCTAAACAAAATATAAATATGGTTGGAAATGATTTAGTTATCTGAAATCAAAACAAATATCAATCTCTATTTTATGAGTCAACCCTTATTGAGTTTGGTATCCACGCAGTAAAACACCCTGCCTCACATAATAATTAACTAAAATTAATAAAAATAATAATGCAAATATTATTGAATCAATGGATTTCGCTACAATGCACGTTATCATCAGATTTTGCTAAATTGATTAGATGTAATAATAAGCCTAATCTGTAAATGAGGTAAGATCCTCCCAATTTCTTTCGATCAAATAAACTACGAAACTCACTTTAAAAAAGCAATTAAATGAAAGAAAAACAATTTAAGTTAGGGTTTAGAAATAGTATTTACCCGATTACCCAACGGATAATCACCTAAAATGCTCCAATTTCCACTGCGAACGAAACGATCAGCCGCAGAAATCTTCCGAAGGACGTCAATTAAAAGCGCAACAGCAGAATCAGCGCAGTCAGCGGCGAAAACGTCGGATGCATTTGCGACGGTAATTTTGCGGCGGCGACATTCGTCGAGGTCGATGAAATCAACTCCAATGGTGGAGGATACGATGCAACGGAGAGAAGGGAGGTGGTCGAGGACGGTGGAGGCGGTGATCGGAGGTCCGAGGTTGGTGACGAACATGGCGGTTACGGCGGAGGAATTGGTGGCGGAGAGAAATTCCGGGAGAGAGAGTGGAGAATCGTAGGCTTTGAGGAAGTTGAAATGGAGAGAGAATTGGGTTTCATAGCGGAGGTAAATTGGTGGGGGTCGTAAAAGTAGGACTTTTGGGAGGTTTGAAATTGGGAGTTGTGGGAAGGTTGTGCCCGCCATTGTTGCGCAAAACAGAGAAATGAGATCACTACTGACTAGTAAGATTTTTAAATTTTAGGACTTTTGAGTTTTGATGCATTACTATGACTAATTGACTATCCCATCAGCCTATCACACCATGGAATGCCTAATAAATACTACCAATGGAGCTCGACAAATATGAAAATGCAAATGATATAACTCATTTATAATAAAAAAAATTAAAAATTATATAATATAGGTTTTAATTTTGTGACTTCAAATTCATATACTTCCTCCGTTTTTTTTAGATGTTACACTTTCCTTAAATTGCATGTTTCTAAATAGATGTTACACTTTTTTTTATTTCCTAAATTGGAAAGTTTTATGCTGTAGAATTACTCACTTACCCTTACTTATAAAGATTAATCAAAATTAAACTAACCTAATTTAACCTTATTCTATACTAATCCAAATTTAATTAAACCTCCCCCTTCTCTTCCACCACCCTTCCCACACCACCTCAGCTGCCCCATCCCTTCCCCCACCTCGCAGCCTCCTTACCCACCACCACAGAAGCCCGGCGAATTCCGACCACCACCCCACCACCCACCCCAAAAATCCCACCCAGCCACCCAAAACCCCACCCCACCCACGAAAACCTTCCCCACCTACCGAAATCACCAGCCAGCCACCGAAATCCCCACCCCCACCTACCGAAAACCACGCAGTAGGTGCTTCTTGCTCGCCTCGCAAGCCTACAAGCAATTCATCCATTTTAGCTAGTGGTAGAGGTGGCGTTTTCTCCGCGCAAACCCTCAATTTTCTTCGCGCAAAACTCTCAATTTTCTTCGCGCAGAACCACGGCCTCCATTTTCGGCGGTAGAGGTGGGGTTTTCGAGGATGGGGTGGAATTTTGCAGCGGTAGAGGTGGGGTTTCGCGAGGCTGGGGTGGGTTTTCGGGTGGGTGGGGTGGGCTTTTCAGGTGGGTGGGTAGGGATTTCGGCGGGTGGGGTGGGCTTTTCGATGGCTGGGTGGGGTTTTCGGGTGGGTGGGTGGGGTTTTGGGTGGGTGGGTGGGTGGTTCGAATTTCAGGTGGGTGGTGGGGTGGTGGTGGGGAATTCAAGTTGGGGTCCTCTTTTCTCTCTCCCGCCTTCTCTTAAACCCCATGTTAATTATCTCTTAATTACTCCTCCAATTTTTGCCTAGGGAACCACAATTTTCGAAAGTGTAACATCTAAAAAAACGAAGGAAGTACTAAAGTTTTAACCATAGAACAAGTTGTATTGTATTCATTGTTATCATTTTACAGTATAATATTAATAAATAAAAATTTTTCTTACCTGCACCATAGTATTTAATTAGAGTTCATTTTAGTCTACCTAATTGAGTTTTGATGATGGCAGTTTGGACTATGATTAAGAATATTCTTTTCGCTTGAATTTTATTGAAATATATTTGGCCGTTTGGGTACTTTATTTACTAGCCTTTTATGCACGCAATGCGTGCGTCGATTGTTGTTTGGGTCTATTCTTAATAAATTCATCTAAATATAATTTTAGAAGTGTGATTTTATAATTATTGTTGCACAAACTAATGTAAAGTGATTAGAAATTATAATGAATATTTAGATATAAGGTCTTATAGTCAATATAAATTTGTAATTTTTTCTAATTAAATAACCATTTTTCTAATTGTGTAAAATTACTTTGTTAATACTTATTTAGTTTAATTTATCATTAGAATTTTGACCCCATCTTTAAATTAGGAAATGATATATTGTAGAAGATTTGAATATCAAATTATATATTTAGCTAAGGACAAAAATGACTTTTTAAAGGGGGACACCATAGCTCCCCCTTGGCTTATATAATAGAGATATATGCAATCCTTAGTATTGTAAATAAGAATCAAAAACATTTTCTAAAATAGTATTATATTAAAAATTTATGACATAATCACACATTAATCAATGTAACTAATGCTTATTTATTGTTTAATATTTTTATTTTTAAATTTTTATATCATTTTCCTTTGGTTAAATTTGTCGAAGCTCATTTTCATAACTTATTTGAAACTAGTTGAGCTTATTTGTATTTATTTGAATTTTTTTTTTTGAATGGATTGATTTTTTTTTTAATTAGGAAATTAAGTCAGCTCAAGGACTAACCCCTACAAGCCTACTAGCCTGTAGGAAACACCAGCACATTGGCTGGTAAGGCATGCATAGCATGCAGTGGCGGAGCCAGGATTTCAAAATCGAGGGGTCACAAAAAAAGACAAAGGATATTCAATATTGAAAATTATACAACGCAAACACACATTGTCTAATATTCATTGTCATACATTCCAAACTAAGAAAAAATTACATAACAAAAATAAATAAAAATTACAAGTGCATTCGGATAAAGGCTTGCTCATATCTACTGATAGATTAGCCAATACGTATCCGTGATTTTGTGTCTGCAAATAGCAAGTTGTCACAATTTTAAGCCCCTCCACGATACCAACAAATACAATAGTCTCCATCAAAACAAAAGCACCAAACAGAAGGATAGATAACAGAAATAACACATTCGAATGTAAATATACAACATGAATAAGCAATTACCAGCCATGAAGGTCTTCATCTTTTGAAAACGTCAATAATACTTTTTTTCAAGAAAATATCAATTAATTAACACTACCTAATTTATCAAATTTACATCTCATTTCAACACAAAAAATTAAACAACAAACTAACTAAATGCATCAATCACTTATCACACCTAACAAATTTGAAAATCACACATATATACAAATATTACAATTAATATCAATCAAATAATATTTTAAATATACAATTTACTAATTTAGGAATTAGAAAATAAATAATGTAAAAGAATTAAAATTTAAATTCTGTAAATAGTTCTGCAGTAATACCTGACGCCTGATGGCGATGGCTGTGGGCTGCCGGCTGCGGGGCGCGCGCTAGTCGGAGGAGGTTGCGGTGCGGTGCGGCGGTGCCGATCCGGTGCCTGAATGTTGACTGGGCTGGACGGAGGAGACCGTGAGGCGTGAGGGTGTGAGGTAAAAAAAAATCTTAAGCGTGAGAATTTGGAAAGGAAGGAGAGAGAAATGGATAGTTTTCAAAATTAAATGATTTTTAATTTAATTTAAAATCTGATAAGAATTGAGAGTTGGGAAAATTGGGGACCACATAATTAATACTTCCTCCGTTTTTTTTAGATGTAACATTGGACTTTTCACATTTGCCGAGACACAACTTTGACCGATAATATCTCCAATTGTATAAAAGTAAAAATTATAAAAAATATATATTTGGAAAGTGTATATCGTGACGAATCAAACAAGATCCACATGACTATATTTTTTCTTATGTATAAATAACAATTAGTGGTCAAAGTGTATTGGATGAATAGTGCCCAAAGTCAATATGTTACATCTAAAAAAAACGGAAGGAGTATATGGAAGTGGCCAAGTGGGCCAAAAAGAAGTATCAAGAAATTAGCCGTTACTTACACTTACTGTACGCTGCCTGCTGCTAGTTTCTTTTCTTTTTCTTTTTTTTTTCTCGAAAAATCTTTAATTTTTTTTTTTTTTAATTTCCGGGATCACGTGACCTCACGTGCCCCAAAGTGGCTCCGCCATTGATAGCATGCAAAGGAAATACCCCAGCATTGATAAGGATTGAACCTCTGATTTCAAGGGCCAAGAGGGAGCGCTCTACCCACTTGAGCTAACTCCTTTCGAAGCAACACTAATTCTGGTAGGAATGCCAACATGAGAAAAATAGAGTGCTTTTGAGTTTCTTGTAATGATATTGCAACCCTATTTAGATTTGATTGGATATAAAACTTATTTTTTATTTAAAAGAACATGTGTGTCTTCATTCTTAATTAGAATTAAGCATCATAACTCATGCCATTTAGGAGCCACAGCACTTTACATGCCTGCCCTAATTATAGGTATTTTCCTGACCAATGATTTGTCATAGCATTAGATGATGTGCATATAAATTAGTTTTTTTTTTGTTAAGAGCATATAAATTAGTTAGTGTTTAGGAAAAGTTTCAATTGAACAAAAGATAACTTTGAGGAATGAACTTGTTTATTAAAATATCTTAGGGTCCTTGCAATATTGCATTAATAGTTATGCAGGCAAGAAAATTTATCATATAATATTTGTTAGAATAAAATATAGTCACTATTATCTTTCAAATAATCTAATCAAGGAATCTTAAGTTTGGTAACAAACTAACTAAATAAGTGCATGTATATCAAATTTTTTTTTGGTACATTATATAAGCTCATCTTAAGTACCTATCTGACTATCTCATCACTCATGGTTAAGTGGAATATCATCCCATGAACTATGAATGGAGGATTGATACCGATTCGAACTCAGGTGGAGCGCAACGAGGTTAAGCCTTCCCCACCTCAACTCGATTCTTTTATCAAGTGCACATCCATATAATTGTCTTGTCTAGGTTTTTTTTTTATCCAGGGGATGGGGATTCGAACCTGTGACCTATCATTCACAACATTCAATCTTAACCACTAGGTCAAGACATTCTTGATTAATTGTCTTATCTAGTGGATCAATATTAGGAACAATAAGCAGGTTTTTATGTCCTTGTTAATATTAATGGGTTAAAGTTAAAGAGCTCTATTATTACTACAACTTTCTAGATTTTTGCCAACCATTTAAAATGACAGACATCATATATTACAAATTGGAGAAAGACAGAAAGTAAGAGACTTATATATTTCGACGAACATTTACAAAAGACACACATCATTTATCATGCATCATAAACTGGAGAAAGTCTCGACGACCATTTTAAAAGACACAGGAATCATGTATCGAAAGGGCAGCCTCTGAGTGAGTGGAATTGTGCGAGGGCAACCTAAAGGAAATTCACTTTACTACAGGTTTTTGAAAAGGGGACCCAAAAGAAAATTCGGCAGAGAAAAGTTCTCCAAATATTACCTGTAAACCCAACGGATAGTCTTCAGTACTGGACTTCCAACTGCCACTCCGAACATAACGATCACCTGCACATATTTTTCGGAAGACGGCAATCAACAGACTGAGGGCAGTTTCCGCGCAGTCGCCTGAAAACACATCGGCAGCATTAGCTACAGCAATGCCACGGCAATGACACTCAGCAATGTCAATGTGATCAACGCCAGCAGAAGCGGTGACAATGCAGCGGAGAGAGGGAAGATAGTCAAGGATATCTCGGCCTGTGATCGAAGGCCCTGCAGCGCTAGCTAACATAGCGGTGACATCAGTGGCATTGCTGGTGGAGAGGAATTCCGGGATCGAAAGGGGAGAGTTGTAGGCTTTGATGAAGTTGAAGTGTTGAGAAAACTTCTCTTCAAATAAACGGAAAACTGTAGGTGGGTTCAAGATAAGGACCTTTGGGAGGTTTTGAGCCTCTAGTTTTGGTAATGGCTCTGTTTCTTCCATTGATGAGAATGGAGTGAGTGAATGTGTGAAGTTTTGAAAGATATGTTGTTCAGATTTGTATCAGAATTTATGGCTGCATTTGCTCCATTTTCCAAAATCTGTAATGTCGTTCAAAACAATGAAACGTGGTGCGACTGGCCGATACCTCTGAAACATAACGTACATATGAGATTGTGTATCAACTCATTGGACTCACTTGAGGAACTCCTATTTGATCTGGAAAAAAAACTCTGTGCTTCACTAGTTTATACCAGTTTGTATCCTCAAATTTGTCATCGATCAAAGAAGAAAACTATCTCGTCAACATCTGATTTACTTTTCAATGAGTGACGGATAGACGAAAAAAGTTCCCAACATTTGAACTAGATCATATTATAAACTACTCCCTTTGTTTCTATGTGTTCTTCCGACTTCGACATTTTTTCTTTTTCAAAAGATATTCCATATAGGAAGAACAAAAACGGTAATAATAATTGATATCATATGGCTTCGCACGTAACTCATAAATAGAGAGAGAATTTTACTCGTAAGCATTAAGTCCTAAGACAATAACCATCTAATTAACCATTACATACCATTGCCTACAGTCACACTCTCTTATATAGGTGTACTAATTAACAGAAATCCATCACTTGCAAACTGCTAGAAACTGATTATTAAGTAAATGGGTGATCATGGAGTCATACATCCATGACTGGAGAAAGTAATGGCTTATTTGAGAAGAAAGCTTCAAGATTCCCTTTCACAAGCTCAAAAATATCACGAAATGACTCGTGAGTTAAAAACGCAGCATGAGGTGACAGAACAACATTTTCCATAGCGATAAGCTCTTTAGGTATATTTGGCTCTTTCTCAAAAACATCCAAGCCAGCACCAGCTATCTTGCCTTCGACTAAAAATCTCACCAATTCTTTCTCATCGATTATAGGCCCCCGTGCAATGTTAACAATGACGCCTTCCTTCCCTAATGCCGATAGCACTTCAGTGCTTATCATGTGCCTGGTTTGATCAGTCAGAGCGCAACTTATTATGATGACATCACTGTTAGTTGCTAACTCAGTAACATCTGAGTAGAAAGTGTAAGAAACTGATGGTTTCTCTTTTCTTGAGTTGTACAGAATTCTGCAGCCGAAGGCCTCTAGTCTTTTCGCAATTCTACAGCCAATGCTTCCCAATCCAATGATTCCTACCGTCTTGCCTGACAACTGTAATTAGCAGATGCAAACAATAAGAATTCTCAGAGAAGAAATATGGGAAAAAGAAAATTCAGGTCAGTAGTATTTGTGTAGAATGATTAACTGACGGTCAGTACTTTTTGCAGTATTGGCATTTAGGATAATAGTTACTTGTTACTGAAATTAGTAACTCATGAGCATGAAATCATAATTTTACTTGAGAAATGAGTCAACTAGTTAATTTCAGCACAATCACCAGGACATGAGCAATCGTCCCAGGTTCAGAAAATTGGAGTCTCGACTTAATATCTATGTGTCATCCGTCTTCAAAGTCCAAAAAAAAGTGTGATTTATTCTCAAACTGAAGTAGGGTACAGCACAAGGTGGACACGCTTACAAAGGCTCTTGCCAGGATGAACACCATGGTAGCAAAGGTTCAATATTTGACACAATGCTAATAGTTCAAGACTGCAATATATTGTGACTTCTTTGTCCCTCTCATGCACCCACTAAAAAACATGAATGACAAGGCCAAAGTTTTATTTTTTTCAATTACAAAAGGCAAATAGGTAATCTTAGAGGGACAAAGGGAGTAAAAATCTGAAATGTGAGTCAAATTTTGACATAAGATAAGATTACCCGACGACCCAAACAATACAGTCCCTCTATTTTCCAATCACCTCTGCGCACAAAGTGATCACCAGAAGACACCTTCCGAAGAATATCAATCAAAAGAGCCACTGCAAAGTCAGCACAGTCGTCAGAGTAAGTGTCACCAGCGGAGGTAACAGCAATGCCACGGCGGTGGCACTCTTGAAGATCGATGTGATTAAGGCCAGCGGTGATGGAAACTATGCAGCGGAGGGAGGGGAGGTGGTCAAGGATGTCTTTCGCATTGATGGGGATGTATCCACCAATGAGCATGACCGTGACTCCGGCAGAGTTTGCGGCAGCAAGGGAGATGGGGAGAGGGACAGGGGACTCATAGGACTTGATGAAGTGAAAATGCTGAGAGAATTCGGCTTCATAGAGGGTGTAGACTGGTAGTGGATTCAAAATCAGAACCTTTGGGAGATCATTTGGAGAAGAATTCCTGGTAATCTCCATTAACAATAGTGGGTGATAATGGATTTCTAAGTCCCCTCACCCCTCTATGATGGTAAATATAAGGGAACATATATGCATAAGAGTTCTTTGTATGGAGAACACGATTAGCAGGTAAAGTACTGTTAGATGTAAGTCAGTAAATCTAACTAATCAGGAGATAAAATAGGTACCTCATATAGAAGATAAAGTCACAAAGTTCGTTAGTGAATAGAGACATTTTTGAAAGAGTCAATCTTAACACTTCCGCTGTTTTTAGTTACACCATTTGTTTTTTGACACTATATTAAGCTATCTGAAACATCATTATATAAAAGGCGAATAGAGTCAAGTAGAGTTCTCTTATATTCGTCTCGATTACAAATATCGAACTTTTATAGTTTTTACTTATAAGCAATAAGAGATATTAATGTTTAGCGAATTGTCTCGGCAAATGAGAAAAAAACAAATAGTCCAACTAAACTTTAATAATGAGCCAAATCCAATCATATTCGGTAACATAGCTTTTTTCTATTTTTATAGGTGTTTCGATGTTTCTTTTTGGCGATTTTTGGAATTTCAGGCGAATACGATAAATAAATCAAGCAATTAAGCAACAAAAAGAACCCATATCTAAAGTGTTTCCATAGTAATTGATTGTAATAGGAGGTAGTTGAAATTAGTTAACTAACCTATTACTAGTTGAAAGTTGTTAAAGGTTGTTAGAGTTCTTAAAAGTTGTTAAAAGTCTTTAATAACAGAAGCTATCTTAAGCTTACTGTTACATTGATGCAAATTACTAAAAATGCAAGCCAAAATTAGAGATGAAATTACCCGATTACCCAGACGAAACTGACCATCAACACTCCAACCACCTATTCGGACAAACCGATCACCAGAAGAAACATTCCGAAGTACATCAATCACAAGAGCCACCGCAGATTCCGCGCAGTCGTCGGAGTACGAGTCTCCGGCGGAGGTTACGGCGATACCACGGCGGCGACACTCGGCAAGGTCGATGTGATTAAGACCAGCGGTGGTGGTGACGATGCATCGGAGGTTAGGGAGGTGATCGAGGATGTCGACGCCGGTGATTTGAGTGTGACCGCTGGCGATCATGGCGGTTACTCCGGCGGAGTTTGCAGTGGTTAGGAAGTGGGGTAGAGGGAGTGGAGATTCGTAAGCTTTGATGCAGTCGAAATGTTGAGAGAATTCGGGTTCGTAGATAGTGAAAACTGGTGGTGGACGAAGGAGAAGTACTTTTGGTAGGTTTTTGAGGTTAGGTTTTCCGGCGAACTCCATTGATGAATTATTGAAGGCACTAATTCATGTTAATGGGGTTTCATTTTAATATTGTGGAGTATGTAGCGTGAAGATGATTTGTCAAGTTGTCATAAACATTACTCCGTTTTTTTAGATACTAGTTTTCCACCCATACAAAAATGCACGGGAAGTTTATTTTTTTGATTTAATTTTTTATATCAAATAAGAATGTGTATATATTATGTTATACATGGTAAAACACTGCAAGTTTGCATGTAGCATTTATTGAAGAGGAAACACGAAAAAACCCTTTTATCTCAACGAAGTGAATGAACATCACAAATGATCGAATTATTAAATGACAATAATAAAGGAGTATTTTAAAAACATTTTGAACCACGTCTTTGTACTATACATTTGTGGTAACATTTGAGTTTTCACGTTCTTTATCAGCTATTAATGTTTTTCAAACCCTTTTTGCTAATAACTCTTGATATGACAATATATATTTAAAATTATTATTATACGTCCCTTGAAATCATGGTGTATCTATATTTATATAAATATGTAATGAAATAGTATAAACATAAAAGTAGAGCAGGCAACCAGCAAGTTGGGCTGGCAATCAGTTCAAGTTTGGTTGGATTTGCTTTCGGGTTTACTACACATTTAATAAACAGGTTGAAATACTCAACCCTGACCCGACCTATTTGATAAGCGAATTACCCGTTGAACCCATTTAATCATAATTAGTATTATACAAAATATTAATTATTTTCTTAAAAGTATATATGAGAGAGTTCACTGTTGAAAGTATCATGTTTAATATTTCTTATAATAATTGTGACCAATTTTAGCAATATTTACTTTTTTAACCAAATTTTAGATTTATCAATATATTTTTCGAGAATTTTCTACATATATGTAAGTTAATAAAGTCAAAGCATGTCAATTTCGAGTCGAAAATGTCAACCTCAACCTACCTGTTTAATCAATGGGTTAGAAAATCGGTCAAAGTTCCAACCCTAACCTGCTTATTTTGGGTTAGGTTCGGGTCGTATTTCGTATTGAGTTAGCTTTTGCAAACCCTACATAAAGTAGTGACATTATAATTTCACTGTATAGTAAATGTAAATTAACAAAAAAAAATTAAAGAGAAAATATATTTTTCAATTTAGTTTATTAAAAAAGTAACATATAACTCATCTTATCAAATAGACAATAAATTTCACGTATATTGTAATATATAAATGAAATATATTGTAATGTATAAATTTTTCTTCTAATATATACCTAAGAAATGAATATAGAAATATCAGTTATTAATGTTCATCAAACCCTTTTTGCTAATAACTCTTGATATGACAATATATATTTAAAATTATATAATACGTCCCTTGAAATCATGGTATATATATTTATATAAATATGTAATGAAATAGTATAAACATAAAAGTAGAGTAGGCAACCAAGTTGGGCTGGCAATCAGTTCAGGTTTGGTTGGATTTGCGTTCGGGTTTACTAAACATTTAATAAACAGGTTGAAATCTCAACCCTGACCCGACCTATTTGATAAACGAATTACCCGTTTAACCCATTTAATCATAATTATTATTATCAAAAAATTTCATGTATATTGTAATATATAAAGAAATATATATTGTAATGTATAAATTTTTTTCTAATATATACCTAAGAAATGAATATAGAAATATCCTACACGATATTATGATCTTGTAATGAGAATCGTATAAATTAAAATGGGTTTAACCTTAAACAAAATAACTAAATGGGCTTGTTATCTAAAATGATATAATATTGTATTAAGAATAGTCTAAAATTGGCTTACAACCCGTGCGATGCACTATACTGAAATATAAATTATCTATAATAATCAGTATTATTATTATTATTATTATTATTATTATTATTATTATTATTATTATTATTATTATTATCCATATAAATGATTAAATGGTACTAAGTTAATAGCACATACATTGCTTAAGTTAATTTAATTAACTTTGAGTAAATATAGTTGGTCAAACTTGTTCAAACTCGCTTTAAGCTCACATAAATTTTCTTACAATGAATCTAATTGTTTATATCAATATTGTTACATATTAAAAAAAATATCTATTCCCCCTAGATAGCATGGTTTTCATTTGCGGGTCAGCAAAATATGTGCTGATAATTAATATTAATAACATATATCTAAGAAAAAATATGAAAACCCAAAATATTTCAATTTAGAAATTAATATTTGTGATATTTACATTAGAATCATGAAGTGATCATACACAACTAAATATTGAAATAATTTAAGAAAGATATAAATGAGAAATAAAAGATTAGATGGCTTTTAAAATTTGTTACTATTGACTTGCGAAATAATTTACATCTTGACTATTTGAGAAATAATTTATATTAAGATTATCTGGACCCGTGCATAATGCACATGGATTTTTTTTAGTTCTCAAATAGTTTTTTTAATTCCAAAATTATTGGAATGACTACATTTAAAATTGAAAGATTATAAATTGTAAATTTATATTTCATGATATAATCTTTTCATTAGGGCTGTCAAAATTAAATGATCCAATATGATAACCCGTCTCGAATCTAACCTGAAAATTTCGGATTTGGGTTAAAATTTTCAACCTGAAAAAAAAGATGGGTCAGCCCAACCCGACCAGAAAAAATAATGGGTTAGGTTCAGGTTGAATTTTTGAACCTCATCAAAACAATCCGAGTAATCTGACTTTGAAGTGGGGTCAAATTCAAGGCAGGCCAACCTATGTTTATCTAACTTGTATTAGACCAAACTCGTTTCTTGAATATTCTAAATTTGATTAAGTTGGCATTTGAATTCAAGACTCACTCAATATGTTGAATTATTGCAATGATTAAATTTAAAATCAGGTCATTTTGGGTTGGTTTCGGGTCAACCTGAAATCGAAAAGGTCGGGTTCAAATTCTAATTTTCGACCTGAAATCAGAATCAAGTCAAGTTTGGATTAGGGGTAAGTGACCCGAAATAGAAATCAGGTGAACTTGAAATTAATCCAACTCGAACTTATTGCTACCCTACATTATTAATATAGACAAATGACACGTAAAGATAATTATTGTATACTACAATAATATCTAATAATAATGTACTCTACTGGAGTAATAATTAAGCAATATAAAAAGTTGTGAAAATTATCAATCCCGCAACTCCAAAATAAATTGTCTACATTATAAATCAAAATCTACGACTACGGGTAAGTTACATAAATGGTAATGTAAAATGGTAAGTTATATCAATATTAACATTGTTTATTATTAGTTAGCAACTTGCCGGAATTATACACGAACTAATATGATTGTAAAGTACTTCCATTTGCTGAGTGAAACTTACCAAATTTATAAGATTGTAATTGATCCATTTTACACGTGGCACTAAAAAAATGAGAATAAGTATAGTGATGACATGTGGCGAAATGAGTAATAGCTTGACACATAGGCAAATTTTTCTAGCTTTATATATATATATATAGATAACATATTGACTTTGGACACTATTCATCCAATACATTTTGACCATTAATTGTTATTTATACATAAAAAAAATATAGTCATGTGGGATCTTGTTTGATTCGTCTCGGTATACACTTTCCAAATATATATTTTTTATAATTTTTACTTTTATACAACTAGAGATATTATCGATCAAAGTTGTGCCTCGACAAATGTGAAAAGTCCAATGTTACGTCTAAAAAAACGGAGGGAGTATAATTTCCCGCTTTTTTTTAGTTAATTCATCATAAAACCGGCTTGACTCGAATATGTCGCAATACACAACACTAATTTTACTCATTTAGCTTAGTAGGTAATCATGATTCGTGGGTGTGTCTTGGATAGGCCTGGTTATTGGACAAGGTTGTCCATTGGCATAAGGATCGGACCATTATTAAATGCTTTATCCCCTTAATTCCTTAATGAATAAGGATATTATTGGATTTTAAATGAAAATAATCCTTATTGGGTCTTATTGGACAACCACTCTAAACTATTATTGTCCACTAAAATCAGTAAAGGGTCTCATTTTTTTTCTCTCTCCTCTCTCTCTTCTCCTCTCTCCATCTGCAGGAGTTTAAATTTCTGCTCCTTCCTTTTCAAGTGTTCCATATTGTCATGAAATGGCCCATTATTGTGAACTTAAGTTAGGTAAGTTAAGGGTTTATTGTGCTCTTTGCTTGAAAGCGTTTCCTTTTGTTCCGACTTTTGATTTCCTATCATGGAATGCATTTACCTCACTGCTTCATTGCTGGAGATTCTATGGACATTGTCGGGATATCAGATTTCAGAGAATTGTTCGCAGTTTAAGATTCGTTATAATTGTTCGCAGTTTAGGAATTAGGATCAATTTGTGTATTCAATTTGTGTATTCCAAGGAATTCGTGTTCATGGCTTTCCTTCCTTTCTTTCAATATCTACTGATTCAATTTTTATTTTTGGATTGAAGGAATATTTTTAGTGTTGAGATAATCTGGTTTGCCTTCAGATTTTGGGTTATGTTTAATGCTATAATAATTGTCGTTTTATTGTTATGTTTAATGTTGGGTAAAACAAGTTCAAGTGGGCTTGACCCGCTAATGACCTGCTTTAATTTAAGTCTGACCCGCACCCGACCCTGACCCTTTAGACCCTAACCTTGATCCGCTATGGACTATGACCGACCCTCAATTGACCCGCCCTGCTAATGCGCCCCGACCCACCCAATAACCAGGCCTAGTCTTGGGTAGTTGGGTGTATTATGCTCACTATACACTTGAGTGTATATTAAATTTGTCTTTTAAAAAATATTATATTGTTTGACTTTAGACTATTTTAACCATTTTTTGTGATATCCTATGCCAACAAAATATAATCATACTAGAATTTTATACTTCTTCCATTCTATTTTAAATGAAACATTTGGTGAAATGACACTATTTATTGATCAAATTTGACTCTAATTTATCGCTATTATATATAAAAAAAAACATAGTCAAGTGAAATCTTGTTAGATTTGTCTTGATGCATACTATCAAATTATAATTTTTTTATGTTTTTTATGTATGCACAAATAAAGATATTAATGATTAAAGAAGCGCGTTGATTTACGTGAAAGAGGAATTGTATCATTTAAAATAGAACGAAGAAAGTATATTTATGTATAACTAAATATATTAATGGTTAGAGTTATGATTTGACAAGCATGTCCATAGAAATCTATCAAATGTTTACAAGGACATATTCTCTCTGTTTTTTTATCTTTCTCCATTGAAATTCTGACATTATTCATATTTAGAGAGAATATTCTCAAAAAAAAAGAAAAAAGATTCAATTTATAAGAAAAAATATGGTCATGTGGAGTCTTGTATGATTCGTCTCAATTAATATTTTAATTTATTATATAATAAAATAAAAAATATTAGATGACGGAGGGAGTTTAAAAATCTCATATTTGATTTAGATATAATTTTCCTAATTTTGAGGATATCCTTCTCATAGTTGTCTCAAGTGACTTATTACTTATCTAATTAATCATATCTTGCATGTTTGTTTCTTTATTATCCCTCCTTTACATTCACCTGGCTATATCATAGTCAATTAGAGCATGACATATAGTTATTTTTACCTATTGAATAGATTAGTTTTAGATTAGGAAAGAGCATCATCAAACTTTATATCAATTGTAAATAAATTTAACTTCATTTTAATGATGGGAAGAACCTCAAACTTGAGATTTATGGTATCATTTTTTATCACTGAATTAGTAGCCTCGACTCTCATGTATTCAACAATGAATTTAACATTTTGATTCACAAGTTTCATATTCTCATCTTTAGATCAATGAATTTAAAGTAATATGTAAAAATAAGTCACATTTCCTTCCTATGAAAAGAAGGCTTAACATCCAAAATCCATCACTCATTTGCTAAACACCGTCCTGTTTTTATCTACTAATGCCTTGTATTTTTGTCTTTACATTCACCTGGCTATATCATAGTCAATTATTAGAGCATGACATATAGTTATTTTTTACCTATTGAATAGATTAGTTTTAGATTAGGAAAGAGCATCATCAAACTTTGTATCAATTGTAAATAAATTTAACTTCATTTTAATGATGGGAAGAACCTCAAACTTGAGATTTATGGTATCATTTTTTATCACTGAATTAGTAGCCTCGACTCTCATGTATTCAACAATGAATTTAACGTTTTGATTCACAAGTTTCATATTCTCATCTTTAGATCAATGAATTTAAAGTAATATGTAAAAATAAATCACATTTCCTTCCTATGAAAAGAAGGCTTAACATCCAAAATCCATCACTCATTTGCTAAACACCGTCCTGTTTTTATCTACTAACACCTTGTATTTTTGTATTAAAATACAAGGGCTTTTCCTTCTCTTTCCCCTCCATTCCCCATTCCTTCACTCATTCCCTTTCCATCCCCCCTCCATTCCTCCTCACCTTTTCCATTTCCTCTCATCTTTCACTTTCTCTCTCTCATCCCTTCCATATCCTCCATTCAAGGACT
Source organism: Beta vulgaris subsp. vulgaris (assembly GCF_026745355.1). Classification (NCBI taxonomy): domain Eukaryota; kingdom Viridiplantae; phylum Streptophyta; class Magnoliopsida; order Caryophyllales; family Amaranthaceae; genus Beta; species Beta vulgaris. Next base: position 51,847,760 of record NC_079202.1, read on the forward strand.
ACGAGATTTTAAAAATTTTCGATAATTCACATTCTCAACGACTTCAAGTTTTTTTACCGTCTCGTTATATTAGTAAGGAAATGCTAATGTAATTTAAAATTTTTCGAATAAAACTGATAGAATGTCTTAAACATGATGCTACGAAAAACTTAGCACGGGGTCTCGTTGACCGGTCAGCGAGTCGGGGTCCAGGGGCTAAGCACCCTGGTTTGGGGGTTCGGGAGCAACTCCCCCAAAACTTAAGATACATGGGGTTTAGTGTAATCATTTTTTGCTTCAGTCTCTATTTTCGTCGATTTTATTCAACTTTATTAGAACATCTCAGAGTAGACCATTTTACCATAAATTGACTTGAAAATGTCGAAAAAGTACCTAGGCGCCTAAAATAGGCGCCCAACCGCAGGAACAAGCGCCTAAAATAAGCGCCCGAACCTATGGTTAGGCGCCTAAAATAGACACCCCACCACTGGTACAGGCGCCTATTTTAGGCGCCTAACCACAGGTTTGGGCGCCTAAAATAGGCGCCTGTACCATTGGTTGGGCGCCTAAAATAGGCGCTTGACCACTTTTTTGGCATTTTCAATTTTCGGAAAAGTTGCAGGTATTTTGAACGGAAATGTTGCCGGAGGAGTGGGGGTGTGAATGATGTCATTCAACCTCTTTCAATATGTGATGAGATAGAGTGACCGGAAAAGTGGTCGGAAAAGTTGCCGGAAAAGTGGGCGGAGAAGTGGACGGAAAAGTCCTTGGATGATGAGATGGTGTGAGGAAGTATGAGAGTGGGAGAGTGAAAGAGAATGAGGATGTATGAGAGTGGGAGAGTGAAAGAGAATGAGGATGTATGAGAGTGGGAGAGTAAAAGAGAGTGAGGAAATGTATAAGTATAAATACATAACAAGTATAAATACAGGGCGTTAGTAAGATATTTCAGGGTGGCGTTTAGCAAAGCCCACAAACTCATTATGCCTCAAAGTTGTTCTTGACATATCCCACTATTTCTTACACTATCATACCCACTAGTGCAACCATAATCTTGTACCTCTTTCAGCATCTAGTGAATCATTAAAGCATCCATTTCAATCCGAATTTTTTAAAACAGAAGGATTAGTCCTTGTTAAGTGTCAACTAATAATGCTTTGAGCCTTTCCTATCTTTGCGTATTAATAAAGTCTTCCAGAGGAGGAGAGGGGTTAATGAGGTTGAGCAATTTTTATCATATGATCAAATAGTATTACTCATCATAACTTCTTATATATTTCCTCCATTTAGAAATAGTTGCACCATTTTTATTTTGTGCACTATTCACATCTTATACTTAGATTATCTTTAGTGATTTATATTTTAGGAAAAACATAGTCATGTGGAGGTCTTATTAGATTTGTCTCGATGTAAATTTTTTTAATATAAACTTTTTATAATTTTACTTATTAATAATTAAAGATATTAATGGTTGAAATCATACATCAGCATGCGTGAAAGTTAGAAATGGTGCAACTATTTCTAAACGGAGGAAGTATTTAATAATAGTGAAAGTATTGGGTCAGACCGTCTGACCCAATAGCTTCCGTCGGACGGGCTTAGCCATCAAAAACGCGCGGGCTTTCTTTTTTTTTCATATTTGTTTTGTTGATCAGCAGTTTTGTTTATTTTTAGAAAAAACATATAACGGTTATTAGGTCATTATCTTTTTTCGATTTTGAAACTGTTTTTTGGATTTCTACTTGATTCTCGCTAGTTTTAAAACTGATTCTTCTTCATTTCAAAGAAACGATATATTATTTACTGATTATTTCTAGAATTTTTCTGCTTCTCTGCTTGTTGAAACTTAGCGTGTTTTTTTGTTCGTAATTCATTACGTTTGCATCGCAAATATGGTGAAGAGGATTAGAGATGATGATTCTAGGTATAATTTCGTTTGTTTTTGCTGCAAATTTTTTTTTGTTTTCAAAATTTGAGCGTTTTTGTTGTTGTAATTGTAATGTAGCCCGAAGTCGAAGAAGGTGAAGAGTTTCGCATCTTCAGGAAAAATTTTGGCACTGTCTACTGCTGGGAAGAAGAAAGAGAAAGATGGTGATTATGATCCAAGGTGGATTTCAAGTTCTTAGAGTAGTTTAGATATTTTTTTTTCTATTTTTGGATGTTTTCAGTTTATCAGAGTATTTATTTCATGTTTTTAGGGTTTGTGTTTCAGTTTTTGTTGTTTTATACACATGTTTTCAGTTGTTGTTGTTTTTCAGTTGATATTTATATTCTTTTAGTTGATTATAGTATTCTTTCAGTTGCTACTTGTATTATTTCAGTTGATGTTGTTTTCAGTTGATATTTATATTCCTTCAGTTGATTCTTGTATTGTTTCAGTTGATTCTAGTATTGTTTCAGTTGCTTCTTATATTCTTTCAGTTGATTTTAGTCTCATTGTAACTGAATATTTTTAGTCTCATTGGAAAACAATGAAATAAAGAGTCATTATACTAAATGAAGTAGTAAGAAGACCAACTGAAAAATAAAGAAGTCTAGCTGACAACTAAATAAGTCTAACTGAAAACTAAATAAGTCTATCTGAAGCACTATATAGACTAGCTGAAAAACGGAGAAGTCTATCTGAAAAACAAACAAGTCTATCTGAAGCACTATATAGACTAACTGAAAAACGAACAAGTCTATCTGAAGCACTTTATATACTAGCTGAAAAACGAACAAGTCTATCTGAAGCACTTTATATACTAGCTGAAAAACGAACAAGTCTATCTGAAGCACTTTATATACTAGCTGAAAAACGAACAAGTCTATCTGAAGCACTATATTACTAGCTGATAAACGAACAAGTCTATCTGAAGCACTATATTGACTAGCTGATAAACGAACAAGTCTAACTGAAGCAATGTAAATTTTCAATGAAAATTTTAAGTGTAATTGGAATAGAATGAAATGAAAGAATAATTATACTAAATGAAATAATAAGGACTAGCTGATAAACCAACAAGTTTAAGTGAAGCACAATAATGAAGTTACTTTGAATGACTGTAGAGACTAGCTGAGAAAAAAAGTCTAACTGAAGCACTATATAGACTATCTGAAAAACAAACAAGTCTAACTGAAGCACTATATAGACTAGCTGAAAAATAAACAAGTCTAACTGAAGCACTATATAGACCTAGCTGAAAAATAAACAAGTCTAACTGAAGCACTATGTAAACTAGCTGAAAAATAAACAAGGCTACTTGAAGCACAACAAATACTAGCTGAAAAATAAAGAACTTACTTTGAAGGACTGTAAAGACTAACTGAAAAATAAACTAGTCTAACTGAAGCACAATCTATATAAGCTGAAATGCAAACAAGTCTAACTGAAGCACTATATAGACTATCTGAAACACAAAGAAGTCTAACTGAAGCACTATATAGACTACCTGAAAAATAATCTAGGCTATTGTTTCAGTTGATGGTGGTCTGCTTTTAGTTGATGTTGGTATTTTTTCAGTTGATCTTTGTATTTTTTCAGTTGATGCTGTTTTTTTTTCCAGTTAGTTTTATTGTTTGATTAAACTTTCTTTCTTTCAGATGTGATAAATCCTTGTCTAAGAGGAAAGGCAAATCTGATGTATCACCAATCAAGTTTTCATTTTCAAGATCTAATCCCGATCAGCAGAAAGACACATTTGATAGATCGTATGTTTTTTTCATTATTCTCCTTTTATATTATATGATTGTGTTTTTTTTTTATGTTTTAAAGTTACTTTTGTTCACTTTTGTTAGGAATTTCACTGAGCAAGAAATAAAGTCAATTAATCTACAAGTATTGTCAGACTATTCCCATTTAAATGAAGTGGTTAGTAATTTGAGTGATGAGCAAAAAAGAGACATTAGGGAATGAAGTGGTTAGAAATGTAAGGAAGCTATTTCTTCATGGGTGAAATCATTTCCAGGGAATGATATTCGAGAAGCTGAACTGGTTAGTTGTATTATTGTTAACCATTTTTTATTTGTTTTGATTTCACTTAGTATTATTTTATGTTTTCTTTAGTATTTGTTTGTTTAGTTAGTGTAATTTTCTCTTTCAGTTAGTGTATTGTTACTGTCAGTTAGTCCTATATTATGTTTTCAGTTAGTGTATGTTTTTAGTTCAGCTAGTTTTTTAGTATTTCAGGTAGTGTATGTTACTCTGTCAGGTAGACTTATTGCTTTTGCATCTTATGTTTATCTTCCAGATTTTTGTTCCTGTTCACAAGGATGATCATTATACTGTCTTGGTGCTGAACAAGAAAGCAAAAAGGATTGAAAATATCGACAATCGTACAGACATGAAGGACATTGATAGATATAAGCATGAGGAATTTAATGGTCTTACATACTTTGGACGTACCTTTTTATGAGCATTTGTATTTTTTTTTTTTGTTCCATTTTATTACTTGTTTTTAAATTGTTGTTTACTTTTTGATCTTCAAATGCAGTGTCGTGCTTTTGATTCTTTTATGCAAGAGACTATGAGATGTCGTGATTTTGATCGTCTCCACCATTGGCAAACAACAACTCTTTACTTCCCTTGGAGAAACAAGGACAACAATTTTGATTGTGGTGTCTATGCAATCAAAACCATGGAGCTGTATGACGGTCAAAATACTAACCATGGTGCACTTGTTGACCTGAAAAGGGTATGATTACTTTATTGTTTTTAGGGAGTATTTTGCTTGTTACATTTCTGTTTTTGAAAGTTTTTTAATAGAAAAAGGTATGATAGCCAGTTAGTGAAGGACTTGAAAGACTAGCTGAAAAACAAAGATGTCTAACTGAAGCACTAAAGACTACTAGAAATAAGTCTACTGAACACTAAAGACTAGCTGAGAAATAATGAAGTCTAACTGAAGCACTGTAAAGACTAGCTTAGAAATAAACAAGTCTAACTGAAACACAATAAATACTAGCTGAAAAACAATCAAGTCTAACTGAAACACAATCATTACTAGCTGAAAGCATTATAAGGACTACCTGAAAAACAATGAAGCACTATAAAGACTATTGATGTTGTTGTTTATTTTCAGTTAGTTTTATTTTGTAATTGTTACATTTTTGAAACTTTTTTAATAGTTTTGATTTTTTTATTTTTTAGGCAGCCACCAAAAACCTTGAGCGGTGTAGGCTTGCTCTTCGTCTTGTGGACCATCCTTTAAACAAACTGAGAGAGAAAGTGAAGCATGACTGTTATGTTTGGTCTGCAAAGAAACCTGAATGATGGCAAGACAGAAGATAAGGAAGGATAAAGAGGCTGTTCTAGATAAATTAGCATTTAATCGATCAAAGAAGACGAATAGAAAAGAAGCACACATTTTACGGCGAAGGAGGGACATGAGGCGAAAGTAGAAGATGTGTTGAATAATAATTTTGGAGACAAAGTGAAAATAGAGCAACTGTTGAAATTTCATTATTCTTAGGTGCCAAACTTTTTTATTATTATTTTATAATGTACAGTAGAAATAGCACACATTAAATTTTGCAATGTACAGTAGAAATATGCACAGAACTCATTTTACATTTTATATCTGTGTTCTTTAATGAATTGTACATTTACACTTACTTTGAATGGAATACATTTGTGTAAATGAAGTTGTTTGAAAATTAATTGGAAAAATACAATCACCAACTGAAAAATGAAAAATCTAACTCATAATAATAAGTGTATGACATATATTTGTAAATATAAATTTTAAGTCTAACTGAACACTGTAAATAGTAGCTGAAAAACAAACAAGTCAACTGAAGAGTTAATAAGTCTAACTGAAAAATAAACAAGTCTAACTGAAGCTCTATAAACACTAGCTGAAAAATAAAGAAGTCTAGCTGAAGCACAATTAATACTAGCTGAAAAATAAATAACTCTGACTGAAGGAAAATTAAACTAGCTGAAAATACACAAGTCTAACTGAAGCGTAATTAATAGAGCTGAAAATCAAATAAGTCTAACTGAAGCAGAAAAATACACAAGTCTAACTGAAGCACAATTAATACAAGCTGAAAAATAAATAAGTCTAACTGAAGCATAATTAAGACTAGCTGAAAAATACACAAGTCTAACTGAAGCAGTATAAAGATAAGCTGAGAAATAAATAAGTCTAACTGAAGCAGAATTAACACTAGCTGAAAAATACACAAGTCTAACTGAAACTCAATTAATATAAGCTGAAAAGTAAACACGTCTAACTGAAGCACTAGAAACACTAGCTGAAAAATAAACAAGTCTAACTGAAGGACAATAAATACTAATATTACTGAATTTCGAGTATTTAGAAATAAACAAGTGTAAATTTCAATACAATTACTGACTGGAATACAATTGAAAACTAATATTATTTGAACACTATTCAACTTGAGGTACATTTGGGGTTTTTGTTCCATATTCGTTCGGATGCCTTGTCTTCATTTTACGCTTCTCAAAATGTCCTTTTACTCTCTTGTTTCCCTTTGGGGTCTTCCTTTTGTCTTTATCACCTCAGGATTTTCAACTGTTTGTCTTCGTAGTTCTTCATCTTCGATTTCTTGTTGTTTTTGTTGATCGGTCTTGAAAACTTCTTTCACTGATTTGTATAATTCCTTCAACGACTTGTCACATAATGTTCTTGCATCCTCATTTGATTGACATATTGACACTAGGTTGTAGAAATTCTTGGTTATTGCATGTCTCCATGGTGTCCACAACAGTGCATTTTGGCTTTGGTCCTTGTCTGCTTTAATAAATGTTTCTTAGTCAATTGTTTCATTTGACTAACTAAAATTTTCAGATAGTTTATAAATTCTTTCAGGTGGTGTGTTAATTGTTTCAGTTAGTTAAGTGTTAAACCCCACACCCCCAAAACCCCCACCACTAATATCCCCCTCCCACAACAAACAAAACCCCCAATTAATGTTCTGGTAGTAACATTAATGATCAGTTAGTTATACTAATTTTCAGCTGGAGCCTTTTTTTTTTCAGTTCACTAATTAAATCTTTCAGGTGATCAGTTAATTGTTTCAGTTGGAGTCTTCAGTTTTTCAGTTAGTTGCTTTCATTTGTCAGTTAGTCATATTGATTTATTTCACTAACCTTGAACATTCTCCCATACTGCTGACTTTGCAAGTCTTGTCCATCTCTTAAGGATATATTGTTGTGGTATTTGAAATATGCTGAACATGTGCATGACCCTTATTATGTGAAAGCAAAGCATCCCCGTCTCTGTGAAGCATTGACATGAGCACACTAATTCTGTTGTAGCCTCATCGTATGCTACTGTATGTGAATTGGTGAAATCTTCTTCTGGTGAGACTTCAAACAACTTCAGCTGTGAGTTTTCTGTTGCAAATGCTCGTAAAAATGATGCCATTGCCCACTCATACTCTGTTTCAAAGTCATTATACAGTGCTAGTGTGTATACATCAGCTGCATGTTTCAGAAGCTTTGATTTGGATTTGACGGCTTTGGGACGTTCAGTTCTGTTCCGGAAGTTGTCACTAGTTTCATTGCTTCTCCATCTTTTCACTGTTTGCTCAAATATATGATAGAATTCAAACAGGTTTGTTGTTGCTTTTGCATTGAATGATATTGCCTTATTTGTGACTTCACTTCTTTGTGATGATAAGATTCCAGCTGAAAACATATCCCTATTTAATGCGGTGCACCACTTGTGTCTCTGATCATATACTTGCTCGAACCATTCCTTTTTCTCGTGTCCATACAATTCCATCATTTTCGCCCACAATTCTTCAAAGCCTGATTCATTTTGACACCCCATCAAACAGTTCTTGAACATGTTCTTGAAGTCTTCATTGGTCTTGAGGGATCCGAAGTGGCTTACAAAGTTCTTCTCTATATGCCAAAGGCAAAGCCTATGTCTTGTATTTGGGAAAACCTGTTTTAAGATAGTACATATTATGCTAGAAATCACTTTCATTTGAATGCTTGTGAATCTAATTGAAAAGGTAAAGAAATAATATGAAGACCAACTGAAAATTTAAGAAGTCTAACTGAAAACAGTGTAAATGCTAACTGAAAATTTCATTAGACAAAAAAAGTAATATGAAGCCCAAATGAAAACTAAATGAGTCTAACTGAAAAGTAAATACATCTAACTGAAAAGTAAATAAGGTGTAGCTGACAACTAAATAAGTCTAACTGAAAATTAACTAAGTCTACCTGAATAATCATAAGTCTAACCGAAAAAGAAAGAAGTCTAACTGAAATAGTGGAAATAAATGAGTCTAACTGAAAACTAAATAAGTCTAACTGAAAACTAAATGAGTCTAACTGAAAATAAATAGTCTAACTGAAAATAAATTGTCTAACTGAAAAGTAAATAAGTGTACTGACAATAAATAAGTCTAACTGATAACTAAGTCTAACTGAATAATCAATAAGTCTAACTAACGAAAAAGAAAGAAGTCTAACTGAAATAGTGGAAATAAATGAGTCTAACTGAAAACTAAATAAGTCTAACTGAAAATTCAATGAGTCTAACTGACAACTAAATGAGTCTAACTGAAAACTAAATAAGTCAGTCTAACTGAAAACTCAATGAGTCTAACTGATAAGTAAACGAGTCTAACTGAAAAGTAAATTAGTCTAACTGAAAACTCAATGAGTCTAACTGAAAATTAAATTAGTCTAACTGAGAAGTAAATTAGTCTAACTAAAAAGTAAATAAGGCTAACTGAAAAATTAATGAGTCTAAATGAAAACTAAATAGGTCTAACTGAATTATAAATAAGTCTAACTGAATTATAAATAATTAACTCAAACTGAAGACTGAATAATTCTAACTGAAAACTAAATAATTCTAACTGAAAAATACCTTTTCAATTGCATTGCCCATTGCCTTATCTTGATCAGTGAAAATTGTCTTTGGCTCTTGTTGGCACATTGCTCTCTTGAATGTTTCTAGTAGCCATTCAAAGCTCTCTTCCTTTTCATTAGTTATGAAAGCACATGCAAACATTGTTGTTTTCCAATGGCAGTTTATGCCAACAAATGGTGCACATATAAGTCCATATTTGTTTGTCCTATATGTTGTGTCAAATATCATAACATCTCCATATGCTTTGAAGTCCTCCAACATCATTGAATCTCGCCAAAAGTAGCTGACAATGTTGTTATGTTCCCAAATTTCAGCCTGTAGAAGAATGCAGGATCATCATGCCTCTTTGCTGAAGTAAGTCCAACACGCTCTGCATATCCTTTCCTTCAACCAATCTTGTTCTGTACTGTGTGATATAGTTTAGATGGTCCCTTTTTGTGTGGCCCACTACTTCTTCTGATCCAGCCTCATGACACAAAAAGTTGTATGCATGCATTGGCTTTATTCCAGATTCAACCATTGTTTGTATTAGTTGTCCTTTTTGTTCAGTTATCTTCCTTTCTGATTTCAGATGATGTATTTCTTGTTGTATTACCAACTCATGGTTGTGCTGCAACTCATGAGCTACTACAACAAAGTCTTGACCAGGTTTTTCTTGCTTAAATCTGACCATGGCTTTGCATGCTGTTCTTGTTTCATTGACTACTCTTTCCTTTCTTTCCTTGGTTGGCTGCTCAACATCTGGTATCTGAACAACTTTTTCTTGTTGTGTGTCTTTTTCTTTTGGTTCTGTTATTTTGTTTCTTGATTTTGAGCCTCCTTCCTTTGAGCAAACCAAGTAGAATTCATATATTGAATTATCAATTCTCCTCCTCCTTAGAGTTTGTTTCCTAATACTAAATCCTAATGCTCTTGAGTGTGCTTGATACAAGTTGTAACCATCTTTGTGATCTGTAACATGTCTCCCTATTAAACTGCTACTGATATTTTCGTCATTGATGTACTTGAGATATTCATGTTCAGCTGTTGAGTTCATTGACAAAAAATAAGGATACTAACTTAAAGAACAAAAGCACTAACTGAAAACTAAACAAGTGTAGATGAAAATGATTGTAATAGTATCAAATGAAAGAATAATTATACTAAATGAAATAAATTAAGGACCAACTGAAAAGAAAATAAGTCTAACTGAAAACTAAATAAGTCTAACTGAATACTGAATCAGTCTAACTGAAAACTAAATTAGTCTAACTGAATCTGTCTAACTGAAGAGCAAATAAGTCTAACTGAAGAGTTAATAAGTCTAACTGAAAACTAAATAAGTCTAACTGAAAACTGAATCAGTGTAACTGAATCAGTCTAACTGAAGAGTAAATAAGTGTAACTGAAGAGAAAATAAGTCTAACTGAAGTGTAAATAAGTCTAACTGAAGAGTTAATAAGTCTAACTGAAATCTAAATTACTCTAACTGAACATTTAATAAGTGTAACTGAATTAGTCTAACTGAAGAGTAAATAAGTCTAACGGAAGAGTAAATAAGTCTAACTGAAGCGTAAATAAGTCTAACTGAAGAGTTAATAAGTCCAACTGAAAACTAAATTACTCTAACTGAACACTTAATAAGTCTAACTGAAAACTAAATAAGTCTAACTGAAAAGTATATTAACTGAAAACTAAAGTACTCTAACTGAACACTTAATAAGTCTAACTGAAAACTAAATAAGTCTAACTGACAAAGAAGTTAATGAGTGAAAAATAGACTTTTGTTGCAATGTAAATGCTAATTTTTACATACTAAGTTATACAATCAAAATTCTAACTGAAAATGAGTAAATGCAATTGAAAATTAATTTAAGACATACACCTGTTGCTTTGTCTTGTATTCCAGCTGATTCTTCATGTAATTTCTTTCTTTTTTTTTCTGATGTGATATCTGTGTTAATACTTTCACTTTTATTGTTTAGTTCGATTTGTAATGTGAGATCTCTGTGAGTATTCTCATTGCTCAGATCAATTTGTAACGAACTTACGATTTGTGAATTCGAATCTTCGGTTGACATTCTTGTTCAATTTGTAACAAACTAGATTTCAGTAGTGGAACTAGATTTGTAGTGAGAAAGTGGATCTGTTGGATATGTTTTTGCTCTTGAACAATGGCGGATGAAGCGGATGAAGGGGATGAAAGTGTTTTTTTTGTTTTTTTTTTATTTTTTCGGTCTTTAATAAGTCGCGCGCGTTTCGTCCGATGAGAGTGTTGTGTCGGACTCGTCCATTTCAATACGTTCTCTTAATAATATACTTCACTCCATTTCAAGATATTGACACGTTACTTTTGCACAATTCACAAACATTTTTTAACCGTGTTTTTTTAATTCCATCAAAGAAAAATTATAGTCATGTAGGATTTTGTTAGATTCATCTCGACATATAATTTCAAAATATGTTAGAGATATTTATGGTTAGAATTGTGTCACATATTATGAAACAAAAGAAGCATTAGGCTATGTTTAGTTAACCTGAAATTTTCTGATCTGATTTGAACTTATTTTTTCTGATCTGATCTGATCATGTCCTTATCAAGTCTCGGCTTCGTGATGACCACCTTAGAGGGGTGGATCCCAACATTGACGGTCGACCCACTAACCCTCTCACGGGTAATCCGCTCAATGTGGATGACCCATTCTTACGGTACACCTACACCACCTTGCCCTTGCGCCCCTTGTAGGTCCCCCTCACGACCTGCACCTCGTCAGCCTTCCTCACCGGCATCGACCTTACGTTGTACTTGCTTTGGAGGTCGCCGGAAAGTGGCGCGCTCATGATCACTCGGTACACGCTTGATGGTGCTGTGAAGTGGGCTTTGCGGCATATGCGACGTGAGCTTGATGCTTCATATTTCTGGGTTTGGGAGTGGTTTCTCTCTCTTCTCTCTCTAACTGCGAATGTGGGTGGTGGGAGATTGAAGGAACATGGATGGAGAAGTTAAATGAATCAAACATAAATAATATTCTGAAATTCATAATCCCAAACACAACTTAAAATTACTTAAACTATTTAGACAAAGTGATTCATTTCTGTTTAGGTACGTGTTAAAGCCTTTGAAGGTCTATATATCTTTAGAGAGGTAAAATCTAGTGTAACTAAATATTAATATTGATTAGTGAAAAGGTCAAAACTTAGGAAGTAAGTTCTTATGAACTATTTAGTAGTCTAATCCATCACTGAAGTGGATATCCCCACTCATTGCTTTGTCTTTGAAATCAGCCTTTTCAATGGCAAATCTCTCCTACCACTTTTTCTTACACACTTTTACTGAAAAAATGCTTACCTATTAGAGATATTACTCGAGAAAAATGGAATATGCAAGCAATCTTCGCATGGTTTGAACGCTTTTGCAATTATCGAATCAAAATTATCCTGCCATACATGAATAATACGTACACTACATCAACCACTTGCCTATGAATGGAAAATAACTTGAGTATGAAAGAAAACAATTACACTAGCTCTTACTCGGAGTCTGCTTTGATAATATATTATCCTTCTCTGCTCCATGAAATACACAAGTTGCTTCCTTGACAATTTTTGAAGCCCTACGTTCTCTACTGCCGTGTTGAACTCGTTATTATCTAGTTTTTGGGCTGATTTTTGTTTTCTGATTTTTCAGGGTTATATTGGATAAAGATCATTATTAAACATAAATATATATTAGGAGTGATTATTGTAACTAAATAATAAAAATTATGGAGGGGGAGAACCGTGTGAGAAAAAAGGGGAAAGTTTAGGTTCGAAATTTCGTATACCCTGAACTTGGTGTATTAGAATGGCTGAAGAGGTGATAAGCTTTTACTACTTTATTTTTTACTAATAACCAAGAATTATATAATATAACACTAATTTGTTTCTTAACTTTGTTGGCTTATAATTTCAAGGTTATATCGGATAAAGTTTACTATTTAACATAAAAAATAATAGTAGGTGCGATTTTTCTAACGTACTCCTACTTTACCATTTGATAAGCTGGATCAATTAATAAATTGATAAATAAGTAATAAAAATAACCCCAATAATAAATTATGAAGCCATAAATATAAAGGTCGGAAGTAGGGTACATCGGAGAAGGCCAATAATAGAATGAGAATCCTGAGAATTAGAGCGATAGAAGCGAGGGAGAAAGCAATCCGACCCAAAGCACTGAGAGCGAGACATAAAAGTGGTTTTTAGGCGTAAATAAGACTAGCTTAACTTGGAGCAACATCCCCTAAAAACAGTTTTTAAGGCTAAATAAGAAGCCTATAACTGCAGTTAAAACATATAGCAATATGGAAGTACTATATCCTTGTTAAAAGGCATGTTCACTTGTTTGCTTAAGGAGGAGTGCTAAGCATGCAGGAAGGAATTTCGCTTTTTTTTTGGGCGAAACACGCTGAAAAAGAAAATAGGAACGCCTTCATTTAATACAAAGATGGAATAATTTTCCAATTTTACCCTTAGTAAATTAAAAAAGAAAAATCAAATTTAACATCAAACATTTAAATAATCAACCCTAAGTATGAATACTTGCTTTAAGAACTTAAAGTGATATATTGAAAGACATTAAGCAATCTATGGCTTCTAAGAGTGCAAAAGACGGGAAACAATTTTTAGCAAAAAAGATAGGCAATACTGAACAATTCTTAGCTATACCCTACCCAGTATTGCAAGAATGGAATCGAATTTAACTTTGCACACAACATTACTTTAGAGCATGAGTAATGGTTGGGTTGGTCTTTGTGTTTTTTTTTTCTCTCTCCTTTCCTCCTTCTTATACCTCACATCCCACTAAAACTTCCACCAACTCATCTTTTTTTCTCACAATGGTTTGGTTGGTCTTACTTGATTTTTCTATTTCTCTCTCCTACTTTTACCAAACCCCACCATATACTATCTCTCCTATTTTTACCAAACCCCACCATATACAAATGTAAAAAAAATATTGGGCCCAACTTTTTGGCCACTTGTCATCTTCTCTCTCACCCCAAGCACGCCATCTGGAGGTGTTGTTGGTCTGGAATTCTAAACCAACCAGCTCCAAGGACCAAGTTCCCCAATGGTCAAACCAATCAAAACTAGTTTTACTATTTGCTAGACCAATTAAAACTAGACCATTGTAGATGCTCTTATAATTAATAAACTTATTATACCAAAAAATGAAATACTAATAATTAACGGGATGAAGAAGACTCCTTTCAAATTACGAAGTTCACTTGAAGAAGTTAACTGAATAAACATAAATAATATCTGAAATTCATAATCCCAAACACAACCTAAAATTACTTAAGCCATTTAGACAAAGTGATTCATTTCTATTTAGGTACATGTTAAAGCCTTTGAAGGTCTATCTTTAGAGAGGTAAAATCTAGTGTAACTAAATATTAATATTGATTAGTGAAAAGGTCAAAACTTAGGAAGTAAGTTCTTATGAACTCGTTATTATCTAGTTTTTGGGCTGATTTTTGTTTTCTAATTTTTCAAGGTTTATATTGGATAAAGATAATAAGCTTTTACTACTTTTTTTTTTTTGCTAATAACCAAGAATTATCTAATATAACATTAATTTGTTTCTTAACTTTGTTGCCTTATAATTTCAGGGTTATATCGGATAAAGCTTACTATTTAACATAAAAAAATATAGTAGGTGCGATGTTTCTAACGTACTCCTACTTTACCATTTGATAAGCTGAATCAATTAATAAATTAATAAATAAGTAATACAAATAACCATATTGTTATACCCTGAAATTGGTATATTAGAATGACCGAAGAGGTGAAGCTTTACTATTTCTTCTAAATTTTATTGTCTTATAATTTTAGGGTTATATCGGATAAAGCTCACTAATTAAGTTAAAATAGGAAAAGTTTAGGTTCAAAATTTCGAATTTCATGTCTTATCATCCGAATTTCTTGCTATTCTTGATTTCGTTGATTATAATCCAAAAAATCGTGGATTAGAATGAATATATTCCAATGATGTTGAACAATAAATACTATGTGTATTATGCCTATGCAGTTAAAACAATAAAATACTATGGGTATTATTCATATGCTGTAAATATGATCAATACTATGTGTAATATTCATATGTTGTTCAACAATAAATACTATGTGTTTTATGCTTATACTGTTAAAACAATAAATATTGTTTATTATTCTTATAATGTATAATAAATAATAAATAGTATTGATCGTATTTACATCATACGATATTCTTATGTTGTCAATACGATCAGTACTATGAGTTTGAAATACTTCATATGCTGTTAAAATTTAAAATTCTATGAGAATTACTTAACTTACAAAGTTAAATATTATATTATATTATTAATATACGCTTACAAATAGTCCTTACATATTACAACTGTATTTTTTGGAGGGGGCATACACTAAAGTAGATTAAACTTTTATTTATGTAATTAAATAACTTAAACTACACACGATTCTTCTTGCTCGTTCCCTCGTGCCCTAAATCGGTTGACTTCCTTTTGTTCTTCTTCTTCTCATATTGAACTGTTGATTTTGGAAACATGTCTTCCCCGGAAAGAAGAGGAAACCCGTCAAGGAAGTCTGCCCAATCTGTTGACAATCTTGCGTGAAGGGTGATGGCATTATGCCGAATAATATCCTTAGCCACATCCGCCTTTTTCTTCATAAAATCCTGGAGCCACAACGCAAGTTCGTCATTAATAAGTAGGATAAAGTCCTTCCATAACTTGCATGTGCTATGCATTGCGTCTTGTGTATCCCAATAACACTTAGGAATAATTTCGTATCTCATTATGAGTTCAATTGACAACAAAGAGTGGGCATGGTTTTGTGCATTATCATTTTGATTTTCTCCATCCATATTTATTTTTAATAATATTTATTTTAGGAATAATTTTTTCGCCTTCTTCATTCTTCTCTTTTTTCTCAAATAGTTATATTAGAGTAACATTATACGTGGATTATTAACAAATCTCTAGATTTTGCAGGTTGATAACCGTGTGAGTTAAAATAGGAAAAGTTAGGTTCGAAATTTCGAATTATATGTATTATCAATCGAATTTCTTCCTATTCTTGATTTTGTTGATTATAATCCAAACATCCGTGGATTAGAATGAATTAGGAGATGAACTTTACTACCTTAGTTATAATAATCATGAATTATTTTATATAACCCTAATTGTTTTCCCTAAATTTCGTTGAGTTATAATTTCAGGGTTATATCAGACAAAGATCACTATCAAATATCAAAATATATTAGGGGCGATTTTTGTATTAAATAAAAAATCGACCACAACAAGCGTCATCCAGCCAAATCGACCCAAATCAAACCCCCTACCACCACCCAAACTAATCCCCACTGCTACCACCCACCCAAATCGACCCCCACCGCCACAACCCAAATAAATCGACTCACCGAAAAAATAATCCTCACACCACAAACAAATCAATCAACAACACAATTCGGATAAGTCGACGGGGTTCGTGTTCGAATGGAGGTTGGGGCTGGGTTCGAAGGGGGTTGGGTGGTTCGTAGGGGTTAGTGGTTCGGTGGATATGGAAGGTTGGTGTTCGAAGGGGGTTGATTTGGTGAAGATTGGAAAGTGAGGCCACACGTGCAGATTTTTTTTTTTTGGATGGTTCTATGATTTAGGAAGTGGTTTTGAATTTATTATGTGGTTGAATTAATTTTTGAGTTGTATAAAATGTTTGATGGAAGAAATTTGTTCTTGTTTTTTTCCCAGCTAATTTCGCCTAAAAGCACTGTAATTTGTCATACTAATATTTTTTTAACTTAGTTAAGTTTGTTTTTAAGTTGGCTAATGTTATGTGGGCTCCACCTCGATGTGACAACTCACCCACATTCGCAGTCAGCACACCTCACTGTGTACCTAGTGCTTTCTACTTTTATTATTTTCAAATTAAATTTCTCTTGCACACAATAATCCGTTAAAACCCCAAGGAAATGCTTCCTGTTATGAAAATTCATCCCTACAGTTATTGTAAGTGTAGAATCGGATGAGACATTATGATGATTTGGGTCTGCTTCAGAATTGTTAGTTCTAGAACCATCATCAACATCAGAATCAAGAACAACCACTGGAACCTCTATAAAAAAGGCGCTACTTCAATAATTTCAGACACGTTATTAGGGTCCCACACACCCAACTTCTCAGCATGAGACCTCAATAATTCATAATCCAATCTTTTCTCATTAGCTTGTCTCTCCTTCTCCCTCCTTATTCTTTCTTTTTCCTTTTCATTTTCAACTGTATTTCTCTAAGTTTCCTTAACCATTCATTTTCCTTAAGTCTTTTTTGTTCCTGATACTTGAACATTAATGTGTTGGGCACAAGAGCATTCTCTAGATAAAGATGAATATCTCTGAACTCCTTCTTAAAATATGAAAACATTGATTCCAAATCCTTATCTTCTTTCAACTCAATCGTAGCCTCTACACTAGGATCGATAAATCTCAAAACTGGATTAGGGAGAGAAGAAACACCCTGTTTTCCCATCTCTTCTTCAAGACTCTCTAATAGAGCAAACATAGTATAACCACTTTCGTTTCTCACGATGACATCAAACACAAGCTCACCATATTGAATAAACAACCACCGAGCAGTAGACATAAAAGGGAAACAAAAATGAAATAAAAAGTTCATAAATGAGAACAGTGTTTGATTCACAATAATGTTTGATTAAACCAAAAAAAAAGAATTTAGGGGAAAAAATTAGGGTTATATAAGATAATTTTTGATTCTTGGTGTTACAATTATGTTTTGGAAAATTACATATTCAAGTCATTTTTTGTCTATTCCTCAACTCGGCATCTGCATTTCTTTCTTGCATGTCTTCATTGAAAGATATAATGTGTACAAACTTTAAATTCAAATCAGTCGAGTACAAGTCATTGATAACCTACAAAAAATTGAAAATGTGTCTCATATTCATCTAATTTTTCAAATATAGAAATTACATATATAGAACATTCCCCAACATGCATCATAGAACCTATTGAGAATAAAAAAGTAGCCATGTTAAGTTGACAACAAACCAGGCCACTATGATGCATGTTCTATGATGTCAACTTAACATGACTGCTTTTTTATTATCAATAGGTTCTATGATACATGTTGGAGAATGTTCTATATATATATATGTAATTTCTATATTTGAAAAAGTAGATGAATATGAGACACATTTTCAATTTCTTTTAGGTTATCAATGACTTGTACTCGACTGATTTGAATTTAAAGTTTGTACACATTATATCTTTCAATGAAGACATGCAAGAAAGAAATGCAGACGCTGAGTTGAGGAATAAACAAAAAATAACTTGAATATGTAATTTTCCAAAACATAATTGTAACACCAAGAATCAAGAATTATCTTATATAACCCTAATTTTTTCCCCTATTTTTTTTTTGGTTTAATCAAACATTATTGTGAATCAAACACTGTTCTCATTTATCAACTTTTTATTTCAGTTTTGTTTCCCTTTTATGTCTACTGCTCGGTGGTTGTTTATTCAATATGGTGAGCTTGTGTTTGATGTCATCGTGAGAAACGAAAGTGGTTATATTATGTTTGCTCAATTAGGGAGGCTTGAAAAAGAGACGGAAAAGCAGGGTGTTTCCTCTCTCCCTAATCCAGTTTTGAAATTTATCGATCCTAGTGTAGAGGCTACTGTTGAGTTGAAAGAAGATAAGGATTTGTAATCAATGTTTTCATATTTTAAGAAGGAGTTCAGAGATATTCATCTTTATTTAGAAAATGCTCTTGTGCCCAACACATTAGTGTTCAAGTATCAGGAACAAAAACGACTTAAGGAAAATGAATGGTTAAGGAAACTTAGAGAAATACAGTTGGAAAATGAAAAGGAAAAAGAAAGAATAAGGAGGGAGAAGGAGAGACAATGCAAGCTAATGAGAAAAGATTCGATTATGAATTATTGAGGTCTCATGCTGAGAAGTTGGGTGTGTGAGACCCTAATAACGTGCCTGAAATTATTGAAGTAGAGCCTTTTTTATAGAGGTTCCACTGGTTGTTCTTGATTCTGATGTTGATGATGGTTCTAGAACTAACAATTCTGAAGCAGACCCAAATCCTCATAATGTCTCATCCGATTCTACACTTACAATAAGTGTAGGGATGAATTTTCAGAACAGGAAGCATTTCCTTGGGGTTTTAACGGATTATTGTGTGCAAGAGAAATTTAATTTGAAAAGAATAAAAGTAGAAAGCAATAGGTACATAGTGAGGTGTGCTGACTACGAATGTGGGTGAGCTGTCACATCGAGGTGGAGCCCACATAACATTAGCCAATTTAAAAACAAACTTAACTAAGTTAAAAAAAATATTAATATGACAAATTACAGTGCTTTTAGGCAAAATCGCCCCTAATATATTTTTATGTTTGATAGTGATCTTTGTCTGATATAACCCTGAGATCATAACTCAACGAAATTTAGGGAAAATAATTAGGGTTATATAAGATAATTCATGGTTATAATAACTAAGGTAGTAAAGCTTCATCTCCTAATTCATTTTAATCCACGAATGTTTGGATTATAATCAACAAAATCAAGAATAGGAAGAAATTAGATTGATAATACATGAAATTCGAAATTTCAAACCTAACTTTTTTTATTTTAACTCACACGGTTATCAACCTGCAAAATCTAGAGAATTGTTAATAATGCACGTATAATGTTACTCTAATATAACTATTTGAGGAAAAGGAGAAGAATGAAGAAGGCGAAAAAATTATTCCTAAAATAAATATTATTAAAAATAAATGTGGATGGAGAAAATCAAAATGATAATGCACAAAACCATGCCCACTCTTTGTTGTCAATTGAACTCATAATGAGATACGAAAATTATTCCTAAGTGTTCTTGGGATACACAAGACGCAATGCATAGCACATGCAAGTTATGGAAGGACTTTATCCTACCTATTAATGACGAACTTGCGTTGTGGCTCTAGGACTTTATGAAGAAAAAGGCGGATGTGGCTAAGGATATTATTCGGCATAATGCCATCACCCTTCACGCAAGATTGTCAACAGATTGGGCAGACTTTCTTGACGGGTTTCCTCTTCTTTCCGGGGAAGACATGTTTCCAAAATCAACAGTTCAATATGAGAAGAAGAAGAACAAAAGGAAGTCAACCGATTTAGGGCACGAGGGAACGAGCAAGAAGAATCGTGTGTAGTTTAAGTTATTTAATTACATAAATAAAAGTTTAATCTACTTTAGTGTATGCCCCCTCCAAAAAATACAGTTGTAATATGTAAGGACTATTTGTAAGCGTATATTATTAATAATATAATATAATATTTAACTTTGTAAGTTAAATAATTCTCATAGAATTTTAAATTTTAACAGCATATGAAGTATTTCAAACTCATAGTACTGATCGTATTGACAACATAAGAATATCCTATGATGTAAATACGATCGATACTATTTATTATTTATTATACATTATAAGAATAATACACAATATTTATTGTTTTAACAGTATAAGGATAAAACACATAGTATTTATTGTTGAACAACATATGAATATTGCACATAGTATTGATCATATTTACAGCATATGAATAATACCCATAGTATTTTATTGTTTTAACTGCACATGCATAATACACATAGTATTTATTGTTCAACATCATTGGAATATATTCATTCTAATCCACGATTTTTTGGATTATAATCAACGAAATCAAGAATAGCAAGAAATTCGAATGATAAGACATGAAATTCGAAATTTTGAACCTAAACTTTTCCTATTTTAACTTAATTAGTGAGCTTTATCCGATATAACCCTAAAATTATAAGACAATAAAATTTAGAAGAAATAGTAAAGCTTCACCTCTTCGGTCATTCTAATATACCAATTTCAGGGTATAACAATATGGTTATTGTATTACTTATTTATTAATTTATTAATTGATTCAGCTTATCAAATGGTAAAGTAGGAGTACGTTAGAAACATCGCACCTACTATATTTCTCATGTTAAATAGTAAGCTTTATCCGATATAACCCTGAAATTATAAGGCAACAAAGTTAAGAAACAAATTAGTGTTATATTAGATAATTCTTGGTTATTAGTAACAACATAAGGTAGTAAAAGCTTATTATCTTTATCCAATATATATAACCCTGAAAAATCAGAAAACAAAAATCAGCCCAAGTACTATATTGAATGATATACTCCATGAGTTGCATTGCATATTTGCAATCTGCATGCGTGTTTTCTTCTCCTCATCTCCACAAGAACTCTCTCTCCTCTCTCTAGCTAGAACCCAAATTTTTTGACAACTTCATCGTCAAGCTTCCTTCTTATCAGGTAAGCAGTTATCTTTCTCTCTTCTCTTTTATTTGCCATAATTAAGCTCTCTTCCAAATGATATCTTACTCAAAATCCTCTCTCACCTACCTCTGACCAGCGTCGCGCCGCCGCCCAAACCTACACCTTGTTTAGTCGGTGGGCCCACATTTGGACTGATCTTTCCCACCTTCGTTTAAAAGGTCCCAACATCTTCACCTCTCTCTCTAACTCCACCATCATCAACAACATCTTCAACCAAATTATATTTGGTATTTATAAATTTAATGTAAAATACTAATAAATGAAATATATAAGTATTTGGGGTATAACCCGAACCTAAAAACTAGTTATATTTTCATTTCATGTGCTTTGGCTATTATAAAAATAAAAGAAGCCAATAAAGGAATTGATGAGTGAAAAAGAACAAATATTATGGCTAGCTTAAGGTGACGAGATCAGAATCGGGGAGAACTGTGCAAGTAGGGGTTGGAATAGTAGGGGTTGAAATAGTAAGGGCTTTATCAAAAGGGGTTGAAATAGTAGGGGTTTTATCAGTAGGGGTTGGAAAAGTTCTTAGAAGCCATAGATTGCTCAATGTCTTTCAATATATCACTTTAAGTTCTTAAAGCAAGTATTCGTCTCTAATTTTCGGTGGTTGTATGTGAATTTGTGATAACTAATAAGTTGTGAATTTGTGATAACTAAGTTGTAAATTTGTGGTAACTAAGTAGGTGGTTACTTGGATTAGTCCCGACCTATTAAAGTTCAATTCCCCTCATAAAAAACGAAGGAAATACTTGTATTGGTTTTTTTAAAAAATTTAAATTGGTCTACGGTAAAAATGTATTGTAATAAATACAATAAAACAAGTGGGACACAAAATTGGAACCAAACCCTATCAAAACCACCTTTCTATATTTACTTCGTTCATCCTCCTTGAGGTAAATAAAACTAACCTTTCCACTTACCTTCAACTTTTCCTTTTAGTATTTTTCAGTCTCCTTTTTACTTATCTCCCACACAAACTGCTCCATTTTAAAATGAATTAGTATAAGAAAAATAGTAGCAAAGTAGACAGGAAAAGTGTTAGTTTACGACTAAGGTTGCTCAAATCGAATTGTGAATGCCAAAAGCCACCGTGGAAGGTATTGCTAGTAAATGTATGGGTGCAAAATTTTGCTGCAGTGTTCCACTTATGCAAAAGTTATCAATATGTCGATCCATCAAAAAGTAAATTTTCTTATGTGATCATCTATTGTAGTATGACAAAACTCGGGGAGATTACCATACATCACTCAAGTTTTTGAACTTCCTAAAGTAAAATAGCCAATCTAATAATGTCACTAAACCAGGTAATCTTTCGGGGAAGTACGTAGATTTGAGCTAGTAATAATAACTTATCACCTCCTTAGTCATTGCAGGATTATATCATATAAATCTCACTACCAATCACGTACTCCTACTCAACCATTTAATAATGAATCTCTACAATACAAATAACTCAGCTTTACTAATAAATGTATGTACTGAGCAGGGGCGGCTTTTAGCATGTTTAACATGTTCCATGGAACAAGACCCCTTAATTGTGAGGGCCCCAAAATAGAGAAAGTTCAAGTAGTAAAACAAAAGTTTATCTACTTATTTGGACTACTTTTTTTCATAATATGATTATGTGAAGTATGGATGAGCTACTACATTATTGAATTCTTCAAATATGAGATCGCACAGGGCCTCTATATAATTCGAGACGGGCCTGGTACTGAGAGACATAACTCACACAAACACATACAACCCAAAACAAATCCCCATTATCGAAAAATCATATGAAAACGATCAAACACAAATAAAATCATACTAACAATAGTTCAAATTTCAAACATGAAACTAATAATTTGCAAACTAAATTTGACTTGTAAATACAATATTGAAAATTTATTTTGAACAATTAAATATAAATCCGCAATTATAAAGGAACAAACCCAAAAAAATCGGTTAGGGTTTGGGTGAGAGAGATCGAGTGACTTGGTTTAAAAGGGAGAGATTAATACCGTGATTATGGCCGCTACTGGTGGTGGCCGGATAAGTTTGATCAGAAGACGTTGGTGGCCAGAGAGTTAGCGGGTTGCGCCGATTAAATTCCCAAAATAGAAAGCGTTAGACCTAGCACAAACAATGTGGCTTCAATATCTTGATTGATTCAAAATGTATTATGACATTGCATTAGTCTTAGGATGATTTAAAGCAAGACTTTTGCATACATACTCATTCAAGTCAACAACCCACCTTTGCCACAAAAAAAGAAGAAGTAAAGGGTCAGCTATATATCAATACACCCTTTAGAAAACAAAGTAACTTCAGGTTAGATCACAAACTGTCACAAGATTGATGCCAGACAAATTTTCCCCAAGACACATACCAGTAGACATAGATCAACCTCACCTGCATCAGTCTTTGTATACGGCATTATTAATATCGCTGATGTAATTACACATGAAGGTAATTACAATATGGAAAAAACAATATTATGGGAAAAATGTGTATAGAGAAGCAAACTTTGCTGCTGATTGGATGGCTCACCAAGGGCATTCAACCTCTAATTTGTGTTATTATTTTACTACAATGGATAATTCCTTTTCCCTGATCATCCGTAAGGATGCTTTAGGATGTCCCGTTTCCTGGGTACCTTTCTAGTTTTCTTTCTGGCTAAAAAAAAATGGGGAAATTGAAGTTTTTTAAAAAATATATAAATTTAGTTTTTAAAATTTATGGGTATTATCACATACTCATCTTTGAACAAATTACTGCTACACAAGCACAAATGGAGAAGTTCAACTATAAGTTCAGAACCCAAAAATACACAAGATTTTTTGATGAATTTTTGAGGGATGTTAACGAGAGAAGCAAAGAAATGAGGAGAGAGAAGTTCTGTTTATATCCGTGTGCTTGTGTTTCTTTCTTTATATGTGTAACTGTTGGATATAATGCAAATGGAAGTTATGTTTTAAACGTGCTGTAACAGTTGCTTGTTTTAATTTCTCCCCCAAATCTGAACATGCACAAAATCACAATTACTTTCATTTCAAAAATCAAAGGGAAAGACAATTCATTTTCCTGGGCACAATGAATAACCAACTTTCTGAAATTTACAATGAATTTCACATAAAATAAGTGCATTCACATGAATTCAAACTCGAATATCTTCACCGGAACTTCCATTCTTCTTAAGAGAGAGGAAAGAAATACTCCACAAAAATCAAATTCCCCCCAAATTTTAATTTTTCCTACAAAATTAGTCTTAAGTTTAACTCCATTTTTCTTCGTTGAATTTAGCAAAAAGAAGAACCCGATTATTGACACTGTAACTATGTTGTGCAGGGCTCAAAGCCAATGCTTCCAAGGGATGAAGGTCCAATATTGTCCAAGGAAGCTCAATCAAGTAGCGGACAAGCTGGCTAAGAAGGAAGAAAGGATAACTTAGATGTGAATGTAACTAGGCTTATCCCCACCCCCCTAGTTATATTTTGAACTTATGGGACGAATTTGTACTAAGGCTTCTAACCGTTAACAATTAATCTATATTTCCGCATTTCACCAAAAAAAAAAAAAAACATGAATTCAAACTCAATTAATTTCAATAAGATTTTGACTCAAAAGAAAAATAGCAATTCCTACAAAAAGAAGTCGAACCCGTAATTGAACTGATTTCGAGTATACGATCTTTGCTTCTCATAAGTTATGTGTCAAGATATAATTAGAAATTTAGGGTTTGCAAGCAGAAGTTTACACTTATAAGCAAAAATATACATAAATCATATGAAAATACCTGTAAAATAAACCAATAAAATAAGCCAATAAAATAAGATTAGATCTTCTGTGTAATTTTCCTATAATCTTTAAACTCAATAATCTTAATTCAAACCAATAAAATAAGATTTTTTTTTCTTTCTTTTCTGTTCCATGGAACTTGTTCCATGCAAAGCATTGCTTTTCTTGTCTTTTTATTAGTGTTTGGAGTCAGATAGTATGAATGCTTTGGTTCCTTAGTTTGGTTGGTTTGCCCCTAAAGCAAGACATCCCTTCTAGGAAGGCACCCCTTGCCAAAGGGGAGTCACTAACTGGGCTTTTGTCCAACTTAAAATAGTTCTTCTAGAATCATTTTATCTACTTCCTTGACCGAAAAGCGCTATCAATCCTACTTCCTCCACCTATTTCATAACAATAGGTACTTCAAAAATAACCTTTTCCGTTTGGGATGAGAATTATGAGAATTGGAGCCCAACCAAAATAAAGGTCGGAAATAGTGTACATCGGAGAAGGCCGATAACAGAATGAGAATCCTGAGAATTGGAGCGAGAGAAGCGAGGGAGAAAGCAAGCCGACCCAAAACACGAGACACTTTTGTCCGACAAAAGTGGTTTTTAGGCGTAAATAAGGCTAGCTTGGAGCAACATCCCCTAACTATTTGAGGAAAAGGAGAAGAATGAAGAAGGCGGAAAAAGTTACAAAGAAATCAAAGAAAAACTGGTAATTATATGGTTTGTTATTTAAAGATCATAAATCAGCGATCGAAAATCGAAACTTCAAAAAACTTGGACAAAACAACTATCTATTTTTTTTTTCCAGAACGAAAAATCAAATATTTTTCAAGTACCTATTGTTGCGGAATGGGGGAGGAAGTAGGATTGATAGCGCTTTTCGATCAAGGGAGTAGACAGAATAATGCACTAGCACTTTTCAAGAATGAAGTAGCATTTGACGACAATTTTTTGAAGTGAATTCCCTTCGCCAATGATGTAATAGTCAATGTCGCAGTCGCGACTATGCAAGAAATTTGAAATGCTACTAATTTTGTCGTTCTTAGGCATCATTGAGGGGTCATTGTTGCATTGAAGGAACAAAAGCCGATTCTGAATTTTATTCTCACGAACAATCTATTTGGTTTTAGAACAGTTATTATGTCAGCAAGTCGAAGTGGAGCTCGTGTTGTTGGCCTTGGAATTGTGATTATTTTGGATGTGCATTACATTATAATAAATGTCACCACATATACTATTGTGATAGGATATAATTTTACACAAACATTTGCTTGCCCATCGTAAGATGTCATGGAAGCAGTGGCTAAGAAAATAGTCGTTATAAGCATGATTTTTTACCAAGCACTTGTCAAAATAAAAATTGTGATCTCTTCAATCACATAACGCAACCCTTTGAGACCAAAAGGGCTGCGTTTTATAAACCGTAGCCCTTCTTAAGATGAAGGGCTGCAGTTTTAATCCTAAACACAGCCCTTTGAGTTAAGAGGCTGCAACCCTTTTAGACCAGAAGGGCTGCGTTTTATAAACCGCAACCCTTCTTATTGTGAAATTTGGGTTTTTATTCATTATACTCGTACAATGTAAACTTGAAAGAAAAAAAAAATCGAAAATCTAGTTCTACTTGGAAAGATGTTGGTTTAATTGTTGTGATTCGAGATTGCTTGTTCATGTCAAGAATCAGGACCAATCAAGTAGTGTATGCACAATATGCAATGATATACTCCCCCGTTTCATTTTAATCTACACATGCACTTACACTTTTTAGCATGTCAATGTAAAATTTTGAGGATATATATTTTTAGTTTTGTATTTATAAAAATTGTAAAAAGTACATATTAATAAAATACATGTTATGATGAATCTAACAAGATCTCACATGACTATATTTTCATCCGCGTATAAATCACAAATGATGGTCAAAGTGAAATTTGTGAATAGTGTAAAGTGTCAAAATGTGTAGATTAAAATGAAACGGAAGGAGAATAGACTGGAGACATAGCGTTTGCTTATCATCTTACTGGAAAAAAATATTATTTGGGATTTGAATATGTGAATTGTATTTATAGCCTTTTTCTATGATAATCTTATTTTTGTTTTGATAGTATATTTGGTATATATGATAATCCCTTTGAGTTTTATAATCACATGAGCTTTAGGATAGCGAAAGATAATACATACATATGTCATGTGATAATCCCTTTGAAAATTACTTGCATATATGGTCATAAAACAATTTTGTACTAGAAATTCATTAAAAGAATAATTAGTTTTTGAAATATAAAAGAAGAAGTAACCAGATGAGTTTCAGTGAAATAAAAGACTTTAGGATCTTACCTATGACATTTTGGTGAAATTTATTGGCCCGTATAATCATGAATGTATTAGATAAACTCATTATCTCAAAATAGTGAAGACAAAATAATAAATAAATAAAAAACTATAAGTTTGCGTACACTTTAGAAAATAAATAAAGTTGGATAAGAGTTCAATCATTTTATTGTGAAAAGAAATTTGATAAAAAAGAATGAGATATCTTTAGACCATAGACTAATTATGTAGATTGATGTCAGCATGTGATTGCTTCATCGTTTCCTAAAAAGGTATAGGGGATATATAGTTGTATAGCGGAAAAATGATACAAAGAAACTATTAGACCATACTTAAAATTGAAGTGTTGCTATTAGTATGGGACAACGATTAAAGGATATATATACACATTTTTTTAAATTAATATGGGACAAAAGGAATATAGAAGATGTCATACACCTAACTAATTACATAATCAATCTAAATTTAAGCTCGTAATAAGAGAACTTTGAATATATATTTGCAAATATAAAATTATTTGTGCACCATGCACGGTTATAAATCTAATTTTGATTTTAATAAATTACATGGAAAAATACATAAGTACATTAAAAAACTTAAATGATAAAAACTTATATCTATATCTAATTAAAGTTTATGTTACTCAAATTATTCTTCTTTCAGTTTTTAGATATAAATTTTGAAGTTACTTTATTTTCTTATTGTACCATATTGAAAGTCTATGACTTGGTATTCGAAAAATTGATTTGAAATTCTTATAAATATGAAATATATACGGTTTTTTTTACTAAGTATCCATGAGTTAAAAAAATTCACCTAGTATTCTCTATGTTTTCAAAATTCACCAGATACCCCTAAATTTCATAATAATACACTCAGATGACTAAAAACAATTAACTCCGTTGGTCTTAAACCTCATTAAACCTAATTAGTCTTAATTAATCTAACTAAATCCTAATATCTACCTTCGAATCCTACCCTAATCCTATCCTAATCCTAACCCTTGATTTCAAACCTTAACCATAATCCTAACCCCACTACCACCCAACCACCCCCTTCCCCTTCCCCTCCACCCACCCCACCCTACCCCATGAATCCCCAACCCCTACCGCAACCACCACCCCCACCGCAGCCCCCACCCTCCCCCCAACCCATGCAACCTCGCCAGCCCCCTTCGCCCACCCATTCGATTTCTCCCCCACACCACCACCACTATGCGCACAACCTCCGGTGCACCGTCGC
This sequence comes from Beta vulgaris subsp. vulgaris, assembly GCF_026745355.1. Taxonomy (NCBI): domain Eukaryota; kingdom Viridiplantae; phylum Streptophyta; class Magnoliopsida; order Caryophyllales; family Amaranthaceae; genus Beta; species Beta vulgaris. Next base: position 51,876,330 of record NC_079202.1, read on the forward strand.
CCTTCAAACAACAACATGATTATAGAAAAATACGGTAAACTCTATAATGGTATATTTAAAGTTGAATTATGAATATATTGATCAAATAACAAATATCTCGTGCAATTTGCACGAGAGTGAATACTTAAATTTTAATATATGACAAAAATCCCAGGAACTCGAATATTACCACTAATGTAGTGTACAAGGAATTCAAAACGGGTAACCAATACTCATATATTAATCTACTTAATTGTTTTATTTATTATGTTACACTGTCCTTCAAAAGTCTAATTTATTTACTTGTGTATTTTGTTTATTCAATATGATTTGATATGCGTTAAGAGCCATATTATTTGATTTTATAAAAAGAAAGTATCAAATTATATCTAGATAAAAATTTTCGTGCACTTTTTATGCACGAATTTTAAAATTCTGAAGGCATTTCATATGTCCTCAATATTTTTTGCTTAATACAAACTTTTGAGTTTTTTGTGTGCTTAATACAAACTTTTGAGTTTTTTTGTGCTTAATACAAATTTTTGAGTTTTTTTGCAGGGATATACTAGGGTAATAGGTCATTTTATGGGGATATACATCACTAAATTTATTTTGTGGGGATATACCAATCTAAATCTAAATTTTGTTAAAAGGTACCGAAATTACTATTGCCGCCACGAAAGTCAATTTTTCGGCCCTTGACTTGTTAGGAACTCGCGTGTGACCCACAAAGTAACGGTGAAGAAGTTGGAGAAAAATAAATGTAATAGAAGCAATTGAATATTATAACGCTATACAAAGAGTAATTTAAGCAACTCAAAGATCGAAAATTTGACTTTCTCATCGAAAATAGTATTTTTGGTACCTTTTAACAAAATTTAAATTAGGTTGATAGATCATCACAAAATTTTTTTAGTGAGGTATATCGTATATCCGTACAAAAAACTCACGTTCCTCACAAAAATAGTGCTTTCACTCTATACTCTCTGTCTCTCTCCGTTCCCCTCGTCAGTCGGCGTCGATCGCCTCGAGTCATCGTTGCTGGCCTGTTGCTGAGTCGTCGCGCCGGTGATTTACGCCACCTCTGCCGCCTGCCGGGTCTGCGGTCTGTGTGACTGCAGATTTTAGCCTGCTGTACTGTTGGTTAATTTTCTTTGTTTCTTTCTCAAAAGCTCTTTCAATTTCTTTTCCATCTAATGATTTAATGATTTGTGAGTTTATGGGTTTATGAATCGTGTGGATTTATGGGTTTATGAATTAGGAATCTACTGATTTGTGAACTTAAAAATCAAAAGATTGTATTTATGAATTTAAAAACCAAAAGAGTGAATTTGTGAATTGGGAATTTACAGTGTTGGTAAATTATAATTTGTTTACTTTGTTATTGAATTCAATTGGTGAATGAGTGAATTATGATTTGTGAATTTCTTACTAATACACAATTATACATATTTGTTATGTTGTCTTGTGAATCTCTGATGTGAGTAGTGCATTTTCTTTCGTATTCTAACATTGAATTTCAATGAATTATTAGTTCACCTTCAAACTTCATAAGAAGATTCCTTTAAAAACAAAGTTCTTATGTGCATTGATAATAGCTAAAGATATAGGCTACAAGCCTACAACAGAACTTTTGGCTTATGACATTTTAATAACAAAATCAAAGGTAGAAAATATTAGTCAATTGCAATTGAGCTTTTGAACCTTCAATAGAGTGAACAATGGAGAAAAAAAAGGACAGAGAGATAGAAAAGGGAAGAGAATGAGGAGAGAGATTTAGGAAAGTTCATGGTTTTAACAGACGAAAGAACAAGTTGATTCAAAGGTTAATTTTAGTTGGAAATTTGAAATTTGTGTTTACAATATGTATTTACTGTTTAGAAATTCTAACAATGGGAAACTTTTAATATAGATATAAAATTAAACCAAATCCAAGTTCGATACCAAACAGTTGAATTTGGTCAAATCTATCATTTGAACAAAATCACCATGCCATACTGTCCATTAATCAAAGTTGTTTTGGATCCAAGTCTATCGCAAAGGGGAACATAATGATCCCCGAGTTAGTAGGAATTTTTCACTATCCAATGCTATTGCAAAATCATGCTACCCCTGACGTGAAATCCTGGCTCTGTCCCTGGTTAGTTGGTTTGTTCCATGAGTTTGCCAAGTAGGGGTAGTTGGTGATGATAGTGCCCCTTCCAGAGGAAAAGATTTGGTATTAGTGTCCTCTGAGTTACTGTTTGAAAACAAGAATGATGTTTGAAAAGGGAATGGGATCCATATTTATACTGATGAGCTGAACCAATGAAAAAACAATTACGTATACTATCTGAAGTTTTCTGATATTAGTTTCATACTTAATGGTTGACTGTATTGAAAATTGATGGATTTGGTAATCTTCCAGGTGTTCTGGAATTGGAAAGAAAAAGCAGCTAAATTGCAAAAAGTCAGAATTGGAGATTGGTCTGAAACCATTGTTTGAGGTGCTCCCTAGTTCCTTACCTGATACAAGTACCTCATGTTCTCAAGCATTTCTTCATCACAAACCGTGTTAAGAAATCCGATAAATTCGGCCATGAATTATGCAAAGAAGAAAGCTGCTGTACTTTACCACTACCCTTGCCCTGACGGTGTTTTTGCTGCCCTTGCAGCACATCTTTACTTCTCTGCTACTTCCTCCCCTGTGCTATTTTTTCCCAACACTGTCTACAACCCTATCAAGCCTGAGCAGTTACCACTGCAAGAAATTGGCGATGTTTACCTTTTAGACTTTGTGGGGCCCTCTGGTTTCGTTGCCGATCTGTCATCTAAGGTCCAGAATGTGATCATTCTTGACCATCACAAGACTGCGCTCGAAACTTTAGGCGGTGGAACCTCATTGGGTGAGAACGTAACAAAGACTATAGATATGGAGAGGAGCGGGGCAACAATTGCTTATGATTTCTTCAAGCAGAAGCTTAGTGAAAGGAATGAAGGCAGCTATGAAGCTGTGCTTGCTGAGTATGAAAGAATGAGAAAGCTCTTTGAGTACATCGAGGATGGGGATCTTTGGAAGTGGCAACTAGAGAGTAGCAAGGCCTTCAGCAGCGGATTCAAAGACCAGAAAATAGAATTTGATTTCCGGAAAAATTCCTCCGTGTTTCAGCAGTTACTCTCCTTAAACCTTGAGGCTGTTATAAATCAAGGTATTATAAGCATAGCTCATAAACAAAAATTGATATCTGAATCTCTTGAGCGATCTTTTGCAATTAGACTGGGAGGTGGGGATTTTGGGTGTTGCCTAGCTGTCAACGTAGACGAAGCGCTTTCAGAATTAAGGAGTGAACTCGGGAACCAGTTGGCTTGTAAGAGCCAAGACCACAACTTAAGGGGCATTGGAGCCATAGTGTATACTGTTCCAGAGCTCGGGAATGATCAAATGCTGAAAATCAGCCTCCGGAGTGTCAGAAGTGAAGATACTACTCCGATTTCAGAGAAATATGGGGGTGGTGGACATCGTAATGCTAGTTCATTTTTGTTAACTTCAGCAGAATTTGAAGCATGGAAGATTGTTAGTTGACGCTTTCTTTGTTAGTTTTATTTTTATCTATTAACAATTTTTGTAGATGTAGTTGGAAATTTAATTGGAGCCACTTCATTAGTTCAGCTTATAGCCACATTTCTATGTCTCGTTTCTAGAATTTTGAAGTCCTGCATTTTGTAGTGGAAAATCATAATCAAGGGAATCAATTCTTATGACTCAAGACTTTGGCCATGAAATGAGAAATCTATCATATTCTAGGCAGATCATGGGCATTCACATCTCATAACACCTTCAGCTTCTATTTAGAAGATAAACTCCTTTAAATCTATTAATTTATATTACGTACAATCTCGTGAAAAAATTTCACATTTGACGTGTATTACTTCTGATGTCTAAGGACAAGTGTGAAACAGTCTCGATCTCATGAATAGAAAACTATATGGTAAAACTCCCCACATCTTATGTTTCAACCATAACGTCACGGGTTTAAATCTCATGTTTTTCTGTAGCTTTTTCCAGTCTTTGCAACAAATGAAAATCGAACCCTTGTTACAGAAGTGGAATGAACTCAACCATTAGAAACCATTAGAGATAACTTGACCCTCCTCATCTCTAAACAAGATATAGAGTTCATATTACCAAAACAGGAAATATCAAATATTTTCTGTTTACATCAAATGTCAATACCCACAATAATTTAATATGGAAGCATCTCAACAAGTCATCAACAATTTACTCATAAAGTAAGATTATCATTAATCACCAAAAGTCTGTAACCAAGTGAACAGTTAACACCTTTTCACAGATGATGTGCTAATGAAATTACAAATCCCACCGTGCTATACATTGTGCAGGAGAGCCATTGATATCCAACTAATCACTATACTAGCACTTCAAAAAAGCAAGTCGACTGCAATCTACAATACGTTTTAAGGAAGTCGGCACTTTTCCCCTGAATGCAGTTCCCACGACGGCACCAGCCAGAAGGTTAGCATTTCTAGTGACACGGGTTGACTTCAACCAGCTAGGGGATTAGCATGTATTGTGACACGGTTCAGCCTAATTTCAGCAAGTGGACGATCCCCTGGACCTGTTTTTGTCTGCATAAACCAGAAAAACCATAATCAGCAACATTATCATAGGATTTGTGAAAAGATCAAAGAGCAGAAGGAAATAACTAAAATGTCCTTAGTGACTGAAGTTACCAAATACCCTTAGTTTTTTTTGATCCATATGAGCTACGAAGGCGGTACAAAGTACAAAGAAGGGGAGGAGAACCTGTGACCTATCGTTCACGGTACCTCAATCTTAACCATTAGGCCAAGACATCCTTGGTACCAAATACCCTTAGTGAGTACATGAGTTAGGGTATTTTAGTCATTTCCTTGTTATGCGCATAAGCATTATGCCTCACCAACTTAAAAGAAAACTAAAAGGAATTTCACTAAAGAAAGTTAGAAGCAAGCTTATGTCCAAGGATGTGAAAGCCTCGTCAGAAAATATGTCACTGAGGAATTCAAACATAAGTTAAAGTTGCATAACACCATAACGGTATATAACTATGATATGCAGAGTACACTTCTAAACAATTTGCAAGTATATGAAATACTCATAGATACCTTTTCCATAAGATCAAGGACTTCAAAACCATGGATCACTTTGCCAAGCACGGTGTACAATCCATTTAAATGAGGCTGCTTAGCATATGTTAAAAAGAATTGACTTCCATTGGTATTTGGACCACTGTTTGCCATTGACAGCATCCCCCTAGCATTGTGCTGGAAAAGAGAAGTACAGGAAAATTAATTAGATGAAAGAATTCGTTCATCAACTGACAAACAAGCAATGAGCTTAGACATTCTAAGCTTTTATTTCTTGTTCCAGGTAAACTTTCAAAAGAAACATCAGACGCCTTAGATAACTTGATCAAAGAAGTTTAGACATTCGCCCAACAGTAGCAGTATAGTTAACAAGCCTTTCATCCACACGGAAGATTTAGGGTACGTTCTCTTCACCTTAATAAATAAAGTTTCAGGTCCAATAAGTTCAGATAAGTTTCAATCAGGTCCAATCAGGGCCATAAGTTCCAATCAGGTCTAATAAGGTCCAATAAGTTCCAATCAGGTGCAATAAGGTCCAATGAGTTTCAATTGCTAAAAGTTAATAAGGTCTAATAAGTTTCAATCAGGTTCAATAAGGTCTAATAAGTTCCAATCAGGTCAATAAGTTTCAATCACGTCCAATAAGTTCCAATAAGGTTCAATCAGGTCCAATAAATTGAATCAAGTCCAATCAGGTCCAATAAAGTTCAGTTCAGGTTCAGGTCCAATAAGGTGAAAAGAACGCACCCTTAGGTATCTAAAGACAGAAATCTAATCGGGCTAATGTGTAAAGACAACATATGAATGAAAAAGGAATGACATCATATCCACTTATTAGAAACATTACTAAATATAGTTCATAATATACCTTAAGAGACTCTCTTATCTCATCGTTGAACTTTTTTCCCCATATACTGGTACCACCTTTGCCTGTGCCCGTTGGATCTCCTCCCTGGATCATGAAACCCTTGATGTTTCGATGAAATATGGTCCCATCATAGTAACCATTGGCACATAGAGCCAAAAAGTTCTAGAAGAAAAAAAAGGCATTTAGATCGTTGACAAGAAATAAACTATAAATTAAGTCTCTAGTTCTCATTCTAGACGATAGACACATATAATCCAAATCTCCAAATTCAAAACCCCATCACCTAAACTTCAGCAAAAAGAAGAATTTAAAGGTTAGATAGCAATAGGTATAGCCTCTATTGAGAAAAATCAGGGATAATGCAACAAAGATGTCACTTCTGCTTTAAATGTTCTTTATCACAAATAAATTAAAGACGACGAAAGACTTTGCTAACATATAAATGTCAAACAAGGGGAAATTACCAGAAACCAAATAGGGGCAGTTTGATTGAGGCCATTTTTTTGGGGGGTTGGGGGTTGGGAGAGAATTTAAAAAAATGAAACAGAAAGAAAGTCCCTTAATTCCCCCAATTGTTTGGGGACAATAGCGAAAGAGACAGGAGTTTTGAGTTCCATTTCCCCTGGTTGTTGCCAATGAACAAAGCCTTCTACGAAATAAATTGTAGAAGTAGGACATTTATTCTCTTATTCTACAATTCACACTCATTGCCATGCCTTATTTTTCCTAGTCATTGCTTCCGCCACGTCTCTCTCTTTCTCACTCTTCACGATCGCCATATCTCTCTCATTCCTGCTGTTTTATCTACCATCATAATTGTCAGAGTTGTTCGCATCTTAAATAGGACCTTTGATGGTCAGATCAGCCAATACAAGGCATGGATATACCATCCGATGACCTAAATCTTGATGAAACCTTTGCTTGGAATCCTCGAATCAGAAGATGGTTTTGCTTTAAGTTCAAATTTCTGCAAAAAGTGTTGAAGGTGAAGATAAATTGGTGTACAATTTCTGCGCTATGATAGGCATGGAAGTTGGGAGGGGTGGGAGAGGGAGTGGGTCGAGTAGGCAATGGAAGGTTTAGCACAGGATGGCATTTGGTGTAGGAGGCGGCAATCAATTATGGTTGTTAGGTAGTTTTCCCAAGTCATGACTCATGACGCTGTCATGGAGATGATTGAGGGGGCGGCAAACTGCCAACCGAAGCCTTTGCCAGCAACTAGAAGTGAGGATTTGAGGAAGTCAGACGAGAGACTAGTTGGACTATCCAGAAACATCAAAGTGAAGGAATCATTGAAAAGGCAACCAACTGATAATAGAGAGAAGCCAGAATGATAACTCACCCTCGTTATCTAGATTTCTCAAGACTCAAAACAACAAGGGCTAATCCTAAGTTCCTAAGCTCATTGGAGAACTTATATCATCAACAATATTCTAAGAAAAAGCAGTGAACACCTCAATTTACAGAGTATCAACATATCTCAAAGCTAAGCAAGGAATTCGGTACAATACAATAGCATGTAGATACCCTAGGTCAAGCAAGACAAACAATGTTGAAACAAACCCTTATAGTTCTAACTTAAACTTATAAAAGTTGCATATCAAATTCAGACGTGACTACATAAATAACAATAGATTACACCAGACCAGTCGCAATTCATTAGAAAATTTATCAAGGTCCCTTAAACGAGCATAGGGCTTAGTCAAGTAGAACCAGGTTGCAGCGAAACACAAATTCTCCTAGAAAAGAGAAATGTTTTGTTTTCTCGTTCTTGAGCATAGAGCCAAGTCATGTTCGTTGTTCTACTATGCTATATGTACGCCATTTTGGACGTTCTCATAGGAAGTACTCCGATAGCTTTCTGATTGTCCCAAAAATACTGCATATTACATATACGACTTCCCATTCCCTCCCATGCTTCACCCTCCGAAACACAATACCCGGAAACAAACCACCAACTTCACAAAAGATATGCAAAGTTTTACAGTCTCCAACTATCCAATCCCACATCCACTTGTACCCTCAAACAACTTATATCAACTAAAAACCAACAAAGCCTTCGCCGTGACAGTACAATCTTCAAAGTTCCATTCTATTGTAAACAACGATACTATCCCAATCAATTCATACCCCCCAAAAACCCTGCAATTCAAGGTTCTAAGGTCTAATTATCATTACTTCTCTTAATTACTCAATTCTAGTCAAAACAACCCCTGAAAATCAGTTTAATTCTATCAGCTTAACTCAAAGATAAAGAAATTCAGTCTTATGGACAATAATTTTTCATCATAATCAAAAAATTAACAAATTGACATCAAAAAAATGTTTCCAGTAATGTTATTCATCAACTGATTTACCTCAGCAGCTTTGGGAACTTCATCACAGAAAATTTCGCACTTAATGTCGCCGAGATTAGTGTGAAGTGTCACTGACTGCGATTAACATAAACATATGTTCAAGTTTATTGCAAAAAAAAAAAAAAAAAAAAAAAACAACGTTCAATCTAAGCTATAATAAAGGTGTTCGACGTAATGCGTGAGTCGAGAAGAAAAAACTTACCATTTTTATCTACTTTAACTTCAACCCAGAGATGCTTAAGTAGAGAAAGTGAGAAAGAGCTTGAAATATTGACGGGTTTAACACACGACGCCGATACTTCTGGAGTCGCCGGCTGTTTTTTTTATCCTTTTAATAACAAAAAGGCTTGTTGCCGACCTTTTTAGATGTCCCTTCAATTCAACAAGCTTCTGCCAAAATTTTTATCATACATCCGGATTTATCGTAAATATGGTATATCGAGTTATTTTTTTTCATTCCTCAATCCTCATCTAAATCATCCAAATGAGTAAAATGTACTAAATTTTTTTTTTAAATAAACAAAAATTATTCATATGAATATCCGAATTTATGATGAATAAACTCATGTTAGGCCCAATATAGTGGTTTACACTTCTTCTACTTTTTAGAAGAAGCATTGATGATAAAGAATTTCGGGGGTATTGTTACTAGAAGATGTGAATTGTAACCTTGTGTTGGACAATTTGTCTTAGATGCGATGTGTTTCACATTCAAATGATTATACATTATGTAGTATGTATGGTATGACAATATTGTCCTATTTATGTAGTCTAAGGAAACTCCTTTTTTTTACGGTAAGTCCGTAACTCTTTTAATATATTGAAAATGGGTACGATCATCTTATTATTAAAGGTATCATTCTAACACTTGTCAATATTTTGTAATATGAGTATTATTGCCTAGGAAAGCTGCAACTCTTGTTCAATGACATCCAAACTCTCGTTACACATTATTTTCTTATACCTCGAAACATATTTATTGTGAAGCCAATTGTGCTGTTGACTACCTCAATCATATGAAACATTTTATTACGACTAATCAAGACATTGTCCCTGACTACATCGTAATCTTAGGCACTGTTATGCAAAAATAGTTGTTAGTTGTAAACTTTTAGCTCTTAGCTATGAGTTGTGAGCTTTTAATGGAAGTAGTTTATAACTATTAACTGTCAAACTAGTTGTCTAAAGTAGAAGTGTTTGGTAAAAATAATTGTTGGTAAAATTTTAATGTGGAAATAATATGCAAAAATAGTAGCTTTTGTCTTTTGACAACAAAGTACTCAAAAGCTGAAAACTACCCCTAAAAGGTACTTCGCCGAACCTTAAAATAATTTTTTTAAAGTTTAAATTACCTAAATACTACTTAAAAGTTACCTCAAATACTACGCCCCAACACACTGTGAAATCTTAATCGTTAAGAAAATATATTTTTAATTTTGTTTACTTCTACTTCAAAAAAAATGGAAAAACAAAAAGAATATTCGTCGGGTGGGTCATTACCAATTTGGATTTTGGTACAAGTCTTAAAAGCTCATTGAGATATTTAGTAGATTGATCAAGACTTGCTCAACCTGAAAGAGTCCTAAACTCCTAAGTCCTAACCAATGTGGGAAAACATCAAACATAGCAAACACACCACCGTTATTTACAGTTAATTACTTCCTCCAGAATTCCATTACAAATTTACAACTCATACTCTTTTGCTTAGAAATCAATTACAATAAACAATGCAAGAGAAACTAAACAAACTTTTCATTTCCGAAACAAAAGCCACAAAAATGGAGGTAATTAAGAGTGATTACCAGATATTAGACCCTAATTCTACTTCATTTGACGAAGAATCTCCACTATTATCAAATTACGCCGAAAATAATTGTAATAGTCATATCAATTGGAGGTGGAAAAAAAGATGGTTTATAATTTTGCTGGGTGTTGTAATTGCAGTTTCCGCCATTGTTATTATCAAACAATTTGGCCCCTCTTTCATGAAGAAGGTTAAATTCTCTCTCCTCATATTTTATTTTGTTTATTTCGATATTTTTCTGAAAGATTGTACTATGAGTTTAATTCAAGGTTTTTAAATTGAATTATGTTTGGTTAGGATTAGTTAAAATTGAAGGGAGAATTAGCTAGTAGAAACGAACAAGTTAGATTTATGTTGATGAAATTTTTGAATTTTAGGGCTGAAATTTGATGCTAAAAAGAAGAATGGAGGTTTTAGGTTTTAAAGGTTTCGGCATTTGTAGCTGCTGTATTAATACCCCGAAAATGAAAATTTTCAGGTGTATTTTAAGTAATGTATTAATGTGTGTCATTTGAAAATAAAGAAATTCCTTTTGTTTGCAAATTTCAATTTTAGATAGACAAATTTGTAAATTTGGGGATGATTTTCTTCTATTTAAGGCCGTTAACTAAAATATGTCTATGGTTAACTAATTGGCTGGCTCCAGGAATAGCCGGAGCGTGAGCGGTTAATGGGGACGGATTGTAAATTCGTTGGCTACCTGTTTACTTGGGTTATTTTCCTGATAATGATAAAGAAAGGGCGGTAATTAAAATCGCCTTTCATTTTATGTAATTGTATGGTCTTGATTGTTCATGTAGGTATATCATGATTTCTTAATGAATTAGACAATCTGACTGCTTGTGAGTTTTGATTGTACGTTAATTTTTGAAGGGAACATGAATTGATTTCATATATGTTGCGAAAATGAGAGGCAATTAGGTTGTCATAGTGATGGTTAGAGATACGATATGACGACATAATTATCTTTAATAGTCATTACATAACCTTGAGTTGAGGTAATTTGTTGAATAGAAGTATGATAATTGATGTTTTGTGATTTTTTTTAGATTATTATATGTCATACAAGATGCATGGAAGTAGTTGCGAAATTTGTGATCAGTTACGTAACTGTGAGTTCACTCGCATATAACATCTATATATCTGAACAGAGAGGAGAGAGTGGTGTGTGGCTCAGACAAAGTGGATTTACTGAAGTGGATAGTCGTTTTTCAAATTGTCTACTCTTTATTGAATGCTATAGCTGCTTAGATGCATACTTTACTAAACTGTCACTCATCTTGTAATAGGAGGTTATGCCAGTAATAAACTGGCTGATAGAAACTTTCAGCTCGCCAGTGCTTGCAGCTATTCTGTTTGCTGGAATAGCCTTGTTCCCTGTTCTACTTTTGCCAACGACGCCCTTCAAGTGGATCGCTGGAATGACTTTTGGCTATGGAATTTGCTTCTTGGTGGTCATACCTGGAGTAGCTGTGGGAGTCTCTTTGCCCTATTTCATTGCCTATAAATTTCGTGACAAGGTCGAGGTAGGCAAGTACTTTTAATGTTTTCTGACCATATTTTGCTTAGAGAATGTTTCTTATGTAACTGGCTGTTTGTTGCTTATGTATATGCACCTCAGAAATGGCTGGATAATCATCCAGAAAAAGCTGCCATTGTTAGACTTGCTGGTGATGGGGAATGGTTACATCAGTTTCAAGCCATTGCTCTTGTAAGACTTACTCCGTTCCCATATGTGGTGCTCAATTATGCTGCTGTTGCTACCGGTGTTAAATATGGTCCTTACCTAACGGGAACCCTGGTAGGGATGGCACCTGAGATACTTCTTGCAATTTACAGGTTAGTTTTGTATCCTGGTTTTGAAGAAGCTTATGTAAATACCAGATAGTTTAGTCTCACTCAATTGATTATGCTAAAATCTATGAAGTCGAGGATTTCTCTGAAATGGGGGATATTCTTTTTCTGCTAATAGTTTATTGCTAGAAACCACCAATTGAACATTATATACTTATATTTACTTTCCTAAAAGCATCATCGGGGATTCTCAACAGTTCAGCTTTTCAATTGCGACGCTGCCAATCAAGAGAATGTGATCTACAAGCTGGAGATATGTAGTCAATTTAAGAACGTCGTATTATTTTCACTGCTACATTGGTTGGGGTTGCATTGTTTATGTTGAAACTCAAAGTAATGGAGTCTAATATAAGAGGTGGTAAATTAGATGAGGTTTTTGTAGTTGAAGGATAAGTGAAGGATGGGTGAATTGGGTGGATTTGTAGGGAAGTATTAGCCTCATTCGAAGAGTAACAAGTCCCACTCCCTCGAGGTCTCAAATTGACCTCAAGCTCCACCACCTTCACTCACATTCCTTTTCTTTATCTTGTTTCTTATTACCCCTCAATTTATTATCTTCAATGCAAGCATCCCCATAAGCTAAGCTGAAAATTCTAATGCAGTTTTGAAGATATCGCTTAATTCTAGGCTCGATTTTCAAGAGTCAAGACTCTTAAAGTTTTCCAAAGATTGGACCCAAGAGCATGCTGATTTTTCTGATCTGCAGACTTGTAGTGAACCTAGAAAAGATATGAGAGTTTGATGAGTTTTTCCACGATATGTTTAGTTGTTAATTGGATAAGGGTTTACAGGCCTGATACAAGGGGGGAATAGGTAAACTTCCATCATTCTTCATTTCTTCTTGTTGACATGTTGTTTTTCCCTTTGGTAGCGGAAAACTGTTCCGGACAGTGGCAGAAGCAATGGAGGAGGATACTCATGTTTCAAAATTTCATATGATCTTTGATGGTATGGGCTTCTGTTTAACTGCAGTATCCACCATCGCCATCGGATTTTATTCAAAACGGAAGTTGAAACAACTTCAAGAGTTACAGAGCAACAACAGCTGATATAGACCTTCCTCCACAGACATCTTTTATTGTCAGTTATTTGCGTATTTCTGCCATGTTTGAGCTTCGATGAGATACAGGAAATACTGTCAAAGTTGTTTATTCCTTGCAACGTAAGTGTACATATTTTGATCAAATTTCCATTGTATTGTAAAGTTGTAGGACGTGCAAATATTGTGATCAGGAAATACACGGTTTATTGGTGAGATGTTGTACTTGCTCTAGCGACTACTACTTATAAATTGAAGAAATTAAATTGAAGAAATTGTAATAAATGTAGGGTTTTTCTACGTTATACCTTTGTATTTTTTTCAATTTCTATGTTGTACCCCAAACTTTTCAAAATTCCACACAATACCTTTAAACTTACCTTTTTCAACGGACAATGCCCCTACCGTTAATTATACATCATTAATTTCGTCTACTTTTTATAATCCGGTGAAACGAATCTAATTAGTGAATAACCTTCTAAGAGTTAAACTACGTATAAGTCAAATTAGTTCCAATAATTTTTAAAAAATAATGAAATTAATGACATATAATCAGCAGTTTGGGCATCGTGCATTAAAAAAGGTAAGCTTGAGGGTACCATGTCGAATTTTTAAAAAGTTGGGGTGAAACGTAGAAATTGAAGAAACACAAGGATATGACGTAGAAAAACCCATAAATGTATATAGAAGTATAATTTTGATTGTCATATATGTTAAGGTTGATTGTTTTGTAACTTCTTGTATCTACCGCTCTACGTGGGTATTGAGTAGTCGCGCAAAAATATGAAGATGACCATTTTTTTAGTGAAAAATAGATGCATAGGATATTTACTAGAGACATTCGAGGTAGATTAAGAACTAAGAAGAAGCTAATCAAGATTCCTTCCCTTTTGTGACCTTGTTGTTTGATGAATTATCATCTGAACTTGTTTTACCAAATGTTTATGTAGGATCTTCACAAGAAGAGAAACAAAACCTCGAAGATTTAAACATCTAAAAAGATGCAAATAGATGAATACACATTCAGATATGTTTTATCATATATTAAGTAGATTGAGAAGATGAAGATAAAATGGTTCAACAAGCCACTTTCTTCATATAAATTTGCATGATCTTTTTCAATAATTCAATTAAGTGTTAATTGTAATTACTTTTGGTGAAACTATTACCAAGAAGTTTGCCTTGCAACAAAAAGGAACAAAAGCTAACATAACCAACAATTTAAAATAATCTCTTTACCTCCATATGTTCCCCTCTTTTCATTGGCCATATCTAAAATATGATAAAAGTATTAAATTAGCTACTAAACAATTCAATTGATGTAATCTATATTAAGGTGTGTACTCATATGTTATAGACTCTAGGAAAAATATCAAATTTAGAATAGTGATGAGTCCCAATAAACTCCAAATACCATCATATTGAAGTCCGACATGCAACATATGCATTACACCTCCTAATTTCCCCTTCTAATTAAAACAATTTGCTGGTCCATCATTAAACCTAACAGTCCTCGACAATCAACGTCTATTCAAAAACTTTTCCTACAATCATTGTTGTTACACATACTCCAACTCTAACTCCTCCGATCAATTTAAAAATTCACAAGTACTACCTCTTTTTCTTTTTGTTATTTCCGTAAGTTTTTCAACTTTTGCCAATACATATTTTACATAATTATTATCTTTAATTACATATTAATAGTATTATAAAAAGATTGATATTCTTAATATACTTATTAATACGAATCAAACTAGATACCTCATAACATTATTTCTCTTATATATTGTAAAATTTTTAAAATATTCTCTAATATAAAAACCAAGGGCATTTCTTTTTTATTTTCTCTAATAACTCTCCAATGCCCCTTATCAATTTAAGTATGTAGAGTCATATTGACACATATTCAACTTTTGTCGAGTCGTCGTCAGAAGAAGTACTTAAGTTGACAATTGATTGTTGTCGATTTTACTTAACTGATTTGTAGCATCGTTTTTAGGCTATTAACATATACAAATACAATACTCAACTCTTAAAACCAAAGTAAAACCACCCAAGAACCATTTATCAAACACGAGTTTGGAGATTTGATACTTTCTAATGATACTTGACAAAATTGGCCTCAACACCACAAATTAAGGCTCGATTGCACCCGACACCATAAATTTGACTAGTAGTCAAAACATCACAAACTACTAACATAGATGTAGTGCATGTCATAAATGATGCCGGAAGCACATTTTTCTCATTGATGAGTATATCCAATTAGAAGCTCTCTATCTACAAAACTCTTCTTCTTCACGAATAAATTTAAAAACTATTTCCCAAAGGTTTAACTTATCGCAAATACGTAACCCCAACGTCATTTATGACACTCACCATATCCAAATCAACAATTTATATTATTTTGACTACTAACTAAAGTTAAGGATGTTAGATTGTTAAGTACTTGGGTGTACTCGACTACTCGAGCCCTAGCTTGTGTGGTTGACTGTTGAGTCCAATTTTGCCTATACGAGAATTTAAAAGAGTAGGAACTACAAAAGCCATCAACCCAAGAAAAATTCAAGCAAGGGGACACGACGAACTATGACCACTACTGCCGGCGTACAACAACCGGAAAAACGTCCGCGCTCAATCTTCGAACTCCCTGCAAACTTCTTCGACTCATGTCGTCTTCTTCCTCCGGCCAAACTCCTGCAATTTCAATCTCCTCTTCTTCCTCCTTCAATTCCTTTCATCGAAGATGAAGAAGCCCTATCTTCAACACAGAAATTGGATGAAGAAGAAGACGAAGAAATTAATTCTACTTCAAATTCTACTAATAATAGTATGAACAGATGGTCTTGCAATACTTGCAAGTCTGAATTTGAATCTCTACTTGACCAGCGCTCTCACTTCAAGTCTGACCTTCATCGTTTCAATGTAATTCACTTCTTTTTATTTCATTTTATATTTACTTGTTTGTTTAATTCAAGTTTGCAATTTTGTTTTTTTATTAGTAAATAGTAGTTCATAATGAAGTGTTGATCACTAATTATGTGAATTTCTGACAATGTAAGGAATTAAGTTTGGTGGAATTGTTATGATATGTTTTTGTTTATTATCTCGTTTTTTCAGAAAAGATAAGAGTTTGATTTTTTTTTTTTATATAATTTTGTTATGTTTTAAGCCAAATACAAGAAGGAAAATAGAGATAAACCCTAGCTGGTGATCATTGCTGTAGCCTGTAGCTTGGAAAAGTAGTTCGAATTTCGTATATGACGAAAGGTGAATTCGAGGAAGAATTTGATGGAAAGATATGTTCATTTTAGTGAATTGAGGAATATTATGTTGTATTTTGTAGAAAAGATGAGCTTTGTTGAGAGTATGGTTTTTAATTTGATGGAAAGATATGTTCACATCTTTCCATCAGCTGATTTTTTACTTTGATGAAAACATGTGAACTATAGGAGTGAGCAACATAGAATGATGGCAATATGACATGGATGCGTGTTTATATAAGCAATATACAGACATACAGTGTAGTCTTTTCAACTGATTTTATGTGTACTTGGAATGAACTTATTGGAACTTATTTTTGTAATAGTTAATCTGACCTTTTCTCAAAATAAGTAAAAATGAGTTGAGTAGAATGCTACCTACTATATGCTATGAACATATGATGATTGATGAGAGTAGAGTAGACGAGATTGCAGAAGTGTGTGCTGAGAATGTTGCTGTTATGTTTCTGAAATCTGTGGAAGCAAAGATATTAGAGTCTATTTAGGCTTCAATTAATTTTAAGGAGACTGGAAATGAGAGGTTGCTTTTCTCTTATCAGTACTTGCGAGAATAATCATGCTGCAAAATATATGAGTGGAGAATGTTGGATATCATTTTGATTGCTGTTTCATCTATTGTGTGTCCGACGTATCCCTGTAGGTTAAGCTAAGCCTTGCTGGAAAAAAGATTTTGAAGGAGGATGACTTCGATGAGTTAACCCCTGACTCTTTCTCCAAAGACTTCGATGATGTTTCAAGCATATCAGGATCAGAAGATGAAGATGACAGGGGACCCCGAGCTTGGAATAACACAAGTGACATGTTGGTCCAAAGTATTAAACAGAAAATATCTGTGGGTCTTCTTTCGGGGGGAAAAGTCTCCATTTGGAAGTGCTTGCTTCTGAAAGATTTTGAGAATATCTCCTATGAGAATAACCAGATAGTGGTTTTTGACGACAAAAAACACGTGCCCTGCTTCACAGATTTTGATGTTGTAGAGAAGTTGAAAGCTTTAATCCATGAGCCAAGAGATAATACTCACTTGAGGATTGTGTTGCTGGCGAGTGGAGGACACTTTGCTGGTTGTGTCTTTGATGGCAATACTGTTGTTGCTCACAAGACATTCCACAGGTAACTAGGAAACCCTTTGCTGCTAGTGCATGTCCTTCTTTTCCAACCTTTTGCGTTGCCTCTGGTTATCTATTGATCGACTGCTACCTTATGGGATCAGTAGGTCTCTCTCTTCCCCCCACCCCCCCCCCCCCCGATAAGTGCATGTTTATCATACTTAAGAAATACTTTTGTGCCTTGTTTGGATCTGTTGGACATATGACATGATGAAAGATGCCAATTTTTTGCCCCTCAAGAGTGCATAGAAGAAATCAATTTTTATCATACCTTGGAAAAATTGGCTGCTTTTGAGATGGTTATTTTGGGTTTTTGATTGTGATTCAGTGGCTTTTTGTGGGAAATAGCTTTGAGGGACATCTTGGCCTATATATTAGATAATTGGATGTCAGTTATGTAAAGTAGTGCTGTTGGAATTTGGCCAATAGCTACTTCACGAACAAAAGACCTGATTGTCACTCAGGGTATGCAGTGAGGATAGGTTTTGTCCCCTTTTTGCTTCTTGGTTTCCTATCCTAATGGAGTTGCTAATATAGTGTAATTCCTGTGCAATTATTTCTTTGGGGTTTCCGGAGAACGGTTGTATATTTGCTAGTTCTTGCTATAGAACTAGCTGGTCTACAGACTAGAAGGACAAAGTATTGCTTCAAGTGCTATTATACCTTATATCTAATGAAGATGTGGTTAATGCAACTATTCATCTCTTATATACTGGTCAAAAGATCTGTGCTACAGCTTGTTTCATTTTTTTTCCTGTTTCCACTTCTCCCACCAGTTTTCTTGTCTAACAGATGTCTAGTTTGCTGAATATCACTGGCTATCCTAAGCCTGATTTGGGTTACAGTTATCTCTGTGCTTTAGCCTAAAGATTATAAAACTGATACTCATTGAAATTTATGACATTTGTACTGTTTTCTTAAATCTAATTTTAGAATGCTGTCAATTGTGACCTGTTTTATCTTCTTAAGTTCATCGATTTGGTCTTTGTGTTTAGATATGTTGTGAGGGCCAAGGCTGGTAAAAGACAGTCATCAAAAGATGCAAGTGGCAAGTCTATCCATTCTGCTGGAGCATCACTTCGTCGCTATAATGAGATTGCTTTGAAGAAGGTATTGTCATATTGACTGGTTATTGCTATAATGTACATGAATAATGGCGAAATTGTCTGACTGCTTAAGCACTGTGCTCATGGAATCTGAGCATGTTCAATTAACTTTAACCTGTCAACTTACATTATCATACTCCGCAAAGTTTCACTGACTATATTGGGAGACAGATTATACATCAGTAGAGGCTTTGGATGGTGGAATAGAGTTGAATTACTTGGCTTTTTAAAATGGGAATTCTCTTGCTGGCTAGCTTGTGAGTTGAAAATGACATACAATTTTACTAAAAAATATGGTACATTTAAGTTCAATTTTAAGCCCTGTTCTTTTGGGCACAGTCTGAGTTCAACTAACCTCAGCTCACGTCAGCTAGTTTCCTTTCGCAGTTTTAGTTCAGTTCAACGCAAAAGAACAGGGACTTAGTCTCATTATTTCAAATTATGGTGGGAATATTGAGAGGGTTTTATTTAATACTGTAAGCAGCAGCTGCATTTATTCCATTTCCTGATGCTCTATATTGCTGTATCACCTAGTTATGCTTGAATCACTTTTTTACCCACTAGATGAAAAGCAAACTTTGCTTCTTCTTTGTCCTAATAAGTTGAAATTTATAGCCATTATGTCTTTCTGGCTGAAATATTTTTTTTCATTCAGGATATTCAAGAGTTGCTTGCTTCTTGGAAGCCTTATTTTGATGCATCTTCTTGTGTTTTCATTTATGCACCTTCAAACAACCGCCAATTGTTCTATAATGGTGATGTACCATTGTTTAGCAGCCAACGGTGTGATGCTAGAAATATTCCTTGTAGTGTTAGGAGGCCTACTTTGAAAGAAGCTCGGCGTATATATAACCAGTTGAGCCAAGTTGCATATGAGATTGATGAGGAAGAGCTTCCTGATATAAGTCAGATTGAATTGAAGGAAAGTTGCATAAGTGATGCAAACCTTTTGAAGGGTGATGAAAGGGGTGAAGCAAGGGTGAGCAAGGGCAGTGAAGCTTTTGAAAGTGGCAAAATATCTGATGAAAAATCCTTGTCCGATGAAAATGATGAAGAAATGAGATGTATAACAACACCTTTACATGATGCAGCAAAATCTGATGATTCTGAGAAGGTTCTAGAACTTCTGGAGCAGGGTCTAGATCCTACCGTGAAAGATGAAAGAGGGAAAACACCATACATGCTGGCAAATGAGAAAGAAGTCAGAAATACTTTTAGACGCTTTATGGCTATAAACCTTGAAAAATGGGATTGGCATGCTGCTAATGTTCCTAGTGCATTGACTAAAGAGATGGAGGAGTGTCAGGCTGCAAAGCAGGTACTTCTGTTTTCCGTTATGTTGTCTTTGAGCTCCTGTGCACACAGATGGTTGCATTCTCTTTCAAAATGTGATGCATTTTGGCTTGGACTAACCTGATACATCATTGTCATCTTACATGTCCTTTTCTCCATCTATAGTTCATGACTTCATGTTTAAGCAGCAGCAATTATCAGTTGCTTTTGGTTATTTTTATGTTCATCTTCTATTATTTTGATCCATGTTTTTTGGATTACTGATATGATGTATTACTGATAAATTGATCTGGTCCTTAAATGGGTAGGCTGAGAAAGATGCCAAGCGAAAAGCAAAAGCAAAGGAGTTGAAGAAACTGCGTAAAGCAAGAGAAAGGGAAAAGAAAGATCAGGTATATCTCTTCTTCACTTGGCAAGAATTATATTGTCTCCTTCATTTCACCGTGTTCTAGATCCTACCTGCCAGCTCCAATGCGCCGTTGTATTGCTTTCTATGGTAGTCGTTCAAGTCGAGGGGATGCACATTTTTCATGTTGTAGACTTGTAGCCTGTAGAATTTCTCTTCAATTTGACAGGATTCCCTATGTCATTGGCATTGTTTATTCATCTTTGTAATTCACCAGGTTCTCTGTTTCTTCTGCTCCTATATTGGTCACGGCTTTTAACTGAACCTGTAAGATAAATGCAAGCTATGCGAACTTCGAATCCTTCAAGTGTTTTACTCAATAGAATTGTCTGGCTTGGAGACCTCTAGATTTTATTGGTTTTTCTATTATAATTGTAAAGGTGCAAGTGCCATATTCTTGTTAGAAGTGAGATATGTATAGGACATGGGGTTTATTCTTATGTAAAAGTTAAGTTTATAGTACCTCCTCTGTCCACAAAATAATGTCTTGTAGGCTGTTTATTATGAAGTATCTGTCAGTGTCAGTCCGTAAAAAACTCTCATGTTACCTTAACAGCACTTTTAATAGGTAGTACAAAATGATAATAATGGTGAGTCATGTAATTTGCAAGGAAAATCCCCTTTTCGTCATAATAGTGATGAAGACCCATCTCCAACTGTGTTATATTCCTTACAGATTTCCGTTCCCACTTAATACCACCTTTAAAGTGGTAATGAAATATTATGAAGAAATCAGTAGCTTTGGAGTGTACAAGCCTTACCAGTTACCACAAACATTGACTTGATCTTCTCCATACAAAATTACATATGGATTTATTAACATTTACCATCATTTATTATCTTCTACCAAATGGACCATAAATGCAAGTTGATTAACTTCTGTGGTATGTTGATGCAGGCGAAGGCTGCAGAATCCCAGAATGTTGCAACAGTTGTAGAGAATAAGAGTGCTGCTTCACCTTCAGTGAGAACAATTCAATCTGTCATTGCTGCAAGATTGTCCAAAGAGGTATATTGAGAATTGCATGGCGTTCATGAACCTATATCTCATTAATACTTTATATTGAGTTTAAATTCGTAATAGTGTTCAATTTTAAGTGGAACAATGCTTGTTTGATCACCTCTTGGCTTTTGCAATTTTGCTCTACTGTAGGAGGAACTTAAAAGAAAACAAATTGAGGAGAGAGAAAAGAGAGCTGCTGCAGCTGAAAGGAGACTTGCATTGGCTGCTGCCACAGCCGCCGCTAACACCCCTGCAACTGCGAGCACCTCACTACCAAAAACCAGTGCTGGAAGTACCGACGAGATCTGCTCTTGTTGTAATGCATCGTTGGCCGGTAAAGTTCCTTTCCACAGGTATAACTACAAATACTGCAGCACAACATGCATGCATGTTCACAGAGAATTTCTGGAAGATGGATGATAACTGACAAGATTTTATTTATTACCACCCATTTTCTTTTTAGTTATCAGATTTAATTTATATTATCCACCATATGTTTCTGGCATTTTTTCCCCATGCTGTATCACAAATAAACATCTAAGTATATGAATTACACATACATTTTCAGAGAAATATTTTCCATGTTGCCATGCTGTCCTGAAATCTGACAAGTCAGACGTTTCTGATTGGAGTACAGTACAGTTCTAATCAAGGAGAATTTAATACAAGTATGTAAATAAAAAAGAAAAAGGAAACATAAGAAAACAAAGTATGATTACTGTAATGAAGTTGATATTGATGGAAAATATAGTTCTCATATTCTGTCACCGACAGCCTGAGGCTAATCGTGAAATTTGCTTCTCATGCTCAACGGTCCCCCTCCCATTAACATCATGATGTTAGTCATTCTCTTCTTTCTGGCACCTTTCTTTTTGCCATTATTGGAGGATCTACCATTCCAATTTCCACCATATAAAACTGTTTAGCATATGCCACTTTTTTTTTCTAGAAATTTATGTTTTCCTGCTGTCCTATTCCTAGTTACCAATAGGCTCTGAAGTCTGAGTCTTTGTACCTTAGCAACTAAGTTTCCGTTCTGTTTGGCATACAGAAAATTAAATTTCAAGTCTAATAAGTTTTTAATAAGGTCCAATGAGTTTTTTTTATAAAGTAAGTTCAGATAAGTTCTAATAAGTTATAAAAATTTATAATATAAGTTTGAATAAGTTTAGAATGATTAAATTCAGTTCAAAGTATATAAGATGAAGATGCCCCACCGAAAATGTTTGATATCTAAGTGCAATAAAACATTTAGTTTGTAGTGTGTAACTTTATTGCAAAGTGCTTCCCACCAATATACTTCCTTTTTATTTCCAATTTGATATATAGTTTGTTTTTAATTAGTTGTCTCATTTCCTTAGACACATGTACTTGTGTACTAATTTGACTCTTAATATTTTTAATTATTAATCAGAACAAATTCAAAAAAATTGATATTTTGAAAATATAAATTAAGATGAATCTAACAAAATTTTGGACGACTATGTTAAAGTCATGTATGTGTGAAGAGTGTTTAAGTTAAAATGAGTCATCGAATAAAAAAATAATATTAGGTATTCCTACTTTTGAATGTCACTTTCTCCAAAATAACATTGTTTATTATATATAAAAAGATAGTTATATGGGCATTAGATAAGATAATTAAAATTGAACTTATTAAATGAATCTAATAAACTTTAACTATATCGATTGACGCGTGTTTTTGAAATGCATTCTAAAATTTATATCAATTTAAGAAATATATTCATTACTTATTCCGTCTGGGGGTCGTTCATTAGCAAGATCCTTATTGTCATTTTAAGTAACAATTACACTTTACACTGTGTTATTAAACATAGTACATTGTGATTTGTGCCTATGCACATGGGAAAACTTAACCTCAAATACAGTGAGCTGTTAGAATGGTCAAGCAGATTATACCAAATTGGTTGTTATGATCATAATTCATACTAATGCTTAGTCCCACGAGTGGAGTGCTCCTTCATACTTCTACTACATATCTTAGAATATTCTTTTTCTAGCAAAACCCTCTTTTTCTCTTTTTTATCTGTCATTATTCTCTAACCTTATTCTATAGCATAAAAAAATACGCATATTATATTTGCTAATGAATAAAGATTGGTATCATTCCAGACAGAGCAAAGAGGAAAAAGGCAAAGTTTAGCTAAGTGACTTACATTTAAAGGGTCGGACAAGGTTTAATTATTTAAAAGACACCCATCTATCCTCCTAATTTGTTTCTTTTCTTCTGCCTTCTTTTTTTTGGGTATAAGGTGATTAACAAAAAGATATATTGTTTCTATTTGCTTTGATCCCTCTGAATCCCATATTTGATTAGGTATATGAATAATCTCAAATTTGATTTATCTAATATTGGTCTTTATTAAAAATTAATCAATTTGACGGAAAGAAAAAAAAGTTGTTATACTCTAAGGGCCTGTTCTCCCCACCTTATTTTCAGTTCAGTTCAATTCAGTTCAGTTCAGTTCAGCTCTTGACAATACTTTTGCTCTCACATATCACTATTCATTTCAGTTCAGTTCAGTTCAATTCAGTTCAATTCAGATCAGTTCAATTCAGTTCAGTTCAGTTTAATTCAGTTCAATTCAGTTCAATTCAATTCAGTTCAGTTCAGTTCAGTTCAGTTCAGTTCAGCTGTTTTATGCCGAAGAGAACAAGCCCTAATTAACGGGAAATTTTAAGGTCAATCTCTCCAACATTAGGACTCCGTTTGATTGGGTGTAAATATTTTCAGTGTAAAATGATTTTCATGGAAAATAATTTACAATGTAAAACATAATTCCAAAATCAGTTTTCCGTTGTTTGGTTGAAGGTAAGAAAACTGGGGAAACGAAAGGGAAATGAAAGGGAAAGTAAGAAGATAGTAGGAGGAGTGTACAAGAGAGATAAGAAAAAGGAAAGAAAATAATTTTTCTTTCATTTTGAAGAGAAAATGGTTTTCCATCATTGTGAGAGTAATTTTACTTCTAAAGAAAATGGTTTTACACTCCTTTTACAAACCAAACAATGTAAATTTTAAAATAGAGGAAAATAGTTTTTTAAGAAAATATTTTACGCTGTACCAAATGGAGTCTAAGTAGCAATGCGACATAAATTTTTGAGAAATGGATTAACAAAGAAGACGCGGTTTAACCTATAAAGTAAGCAATACTACATTACTATTCCCTCCGTTTCAAAATATAAGACATTCACATTTTACGAAAATTTTCTTTGACCACAAATATCTCTCAAAATATGATAAATAA
This sequence comes from Beta vulgaris subsp. vulgaris, assembly GCF_026745355.1. Taxonomy (NCBI): domain Eukaryota; kingdom Viridiplantae; phylum Streptophyta; class Magnoliopsida; order Caryophyllales; family Amaranthaceae; genus Beta; species Beta vulgaris. The sequence continues at coordinate 51,900,822 of NC_079202.1, forward strand.
AAATCATAAAAATTATACCGTTGAATTCGTCATGAATTAATTTTTTTTATTTTTTATCCACGTAAATTGAGAGTAATTAACGGTCAAAATTCAACCTTGAATATCGTACATGCGTTACATTTTAAAATGGAGGGAGTATTATCATATTAACCCAAAGTGAAAAGGGTAGTCAAATAATGGTACACACCCTAACGCCTAAACATCGCCTTTATAATGTTAATTTTTCCAAGAAAAACAGGTTAAAATATTTACCATGAATATGTTACATTCAAAATTAATACTATAAACTACATATATCATTTCCATATTCACCTAACTCAAGTTGCCAAATGAGTCAAGTTCACCCTCACAAGTTACAATTACACCCATGCATAACGTATCATTTGTTGCATCATTCAACACAAAACAAAAAACACCTAATAACAAGAAACTGAAGTTCAAAAACATTTACCTCTAATCCTACCTATAACAGCAGGAGTAAAAATAATTCCTAAAGTAACTGTCGGAGTTAATTACTTCCTTCGTTCTATAACAAGTGAAACATAAAAATTTAATAAATATCACGTTTAAAAGGCCAAAAGTCATAAAATACTCTTTTCATTATTAAAAGGAAGAGAAAAAAAATGTTTCACTTATTTTGAAACATTTTAAAATAATAAGTGTTTCACTTATTATGAAACAAAAAAAATACAATTTTTTTACGGACAATACTACATCTACCCGATGAATAGTAACCCACTGTAAATAAAAAATTTAAAAACTATTAAAACTAATGAGCTGAATTCAAATATTTTTTAGTTCTATTTGTAGTAGGTTTTTGACGAATAGATAAAGTTTTTCCTTTTTTACCACCTTAATTACCATTTGCATGGTTGCCACGTGGAGCTCATTCAATACTTCTTATTCCACGTCACAAAAAGTATAATTTTTTAATTTTATCTTACTTTCATGTGCGCCACACTGAATTACCAACCACCAACTAGCCAAGCTCCAATATTAGCACATAAAAAATAACAAAAAAATTTATGCGAAGATTCTAAAATAACCAAAAACCGACACTAGCTAAATAAAGTCACGTGCCCCACTACCCAATAAAAATCAATATTCGCCGTTGTATTTCACCAATAACACTAAACTTTTAAAAAAAAAAAAATTCAATAAAATAAATTAAATCACTAATTAATTGATTAATTCAAACAATTAACAAAACAAACCGCAATAAATTTAATTAATCACAGTAATTCTGTCTCTCATCACTCAAACAAAACAATTACACAAACGTACTAATCTCACTCTAAAAAATTCTACTCCATTTTTTTGATTCTTTCCATAAAATAACGTAAAAATAGACAATTCTACCCCTAAAGAACCAACGAAATTACGCCGGTAGCCACTGTAAATACAACCGCAACAAACAAAGCTGAACCTCTCTCACCAGCTCCATTCCTCGACTGCTCATCAGCAGCTGTCTCCCCCGCCGGAGATTCCGCCGGAGCACCTGCCGGAGATTCCATCGACGGCGCCGGTGGAGAAGATTCCGGCGACTCACTTTTCGGCGATGGAGCCGGCGCTGAAGCCGGCGTATCACTTTCCGGCGCCGGCGCCGGCGCCGGAGATAAGCCGAATAATTCAACCGGTAAAAGCAAACTATCAACGGAGTAAATAACTACAGGAGTTGCATCAAGTAATGTACCAGCGATTCTAGAAGAATCTACACCAGTATGAAGAGTAACTGAATCACCAGCAGTTGTAGGAGAGAGATCGTATTTTCCTACACCTGAGGCTAAAGTCGTCAATTTACCTTTGGTAGTTTTCAACGTTCCAATTGGAGAGTAACTACTTAGTGCGTGAAATTGTAGGAGAGAGACTAATTCAGCACTACTTAACTTATTCAGATCTGGTACACCTTTAACTTTAAACGCTTCATCAGTAGGTGCAAAAACGGTAATTCCTTTCTCCATTTGAGTTTCATACATTTTCAACACACCACTAGAAGATAACAATGACGCAAATGTCTTACACCCTGCCTTCTCCAAAATCGCCGTCACATTAGCGTCGGAAGAAGATGTTAAAAGCGCCGGTGTTATAATAGGCGCACTTATTTCTAAAACTGATATATTGTAAGGTATTTGTTTAACTGATTTTGTATACGTTGAATCTAGCTTCGAACCCGGTGAACCCGACCCGAACCCGACGGATCCACCGTGGAGGTCAGTGATGTTGACGGAGCCTTCATCAGAGGTAGCGGAGCCCGTCGTTTGGTAGAGAGTGGTGGTTTTAACGGTGCCGTTTTCGAGAGAGTGGAGTTTTTTAGGGTCGTAATAATCGAGGAGGACGTGGAGAGAGAGGAGGTTTTTGATGACGGAGAGAGAGTGGTTTGAGGTGAGTGAAGACATGGCGGAGTTGTCGAGAGCTAAGACGGTGATGGTTTGACGAGAATTGATTTCGTCGTCGAGTTTAGTTTGGGTTAAGTATGAGTTGAATTGAGAGAGGTTTGGGTCAGAGGAGAGGATTTCTGTGATGTTGTGTGCGTAAGAAATGGTGAAGAGAATGAGGAGAGAGAAAGTGAAGAACAATGACGACGCCATTGTTGAAAGCTTGAGAGGAAGGAAAAAAGTAAGGGAGTGAGGAAGAAGAAGAGAGAGAGAGTGGGGGTTTTAAAGGGAGGGGAAAATGTTAACTAGGGTTGGGTTTATGTGGGGTTTAAGAGGATTTTGAGTTGAGTTAAGAGCATGTGAGGTTGTGAAATGACGATTATGTCCTTGGAGTTTGATGATTTTTGTAACGGTCGAGAAAATTGTTTTGTGTTTGGTTTGGTGAGAAAAAATGAAAAAGAATTATTTTTATATGTATGTGTTGTGTGCGAAAGCATGTAAAAATTTTCATGTATAATAAAAAGAGATGAGTTTTTTTTTTTTTTGACAGGAAAAAGAGATGAGTGTGTGGTAAGAAACCATCTATTTTAAAATTAAAATTAGGTAATGATAAGCCCGATATTAAAAAGAGAATTAGCCAGATAATGTCTTATTTGTATTTAGGTAATTAAGAGTGGATACCAACGAGTTAGGAATTTACATATAGAATAGAGATTTGAGTTGATTTGGAGAATCAAGTTAAAAAATTGCAAGTTGTTTAAAAGAAAAAGTAATGGAATAGTGAAGATATTTGAATTAATTTTGTTACTAAATGTGGGTTTATGTGATCATTATTGTGGGATGCTAAAACTAGCTGTTGTGTAATTTGGGATTGAAATGAAATGGATTTTAGTGGGAGAAAGCAAAATAAAGGTGGAGAAGCATTTGATAGTAGAAAGATATGAAATGTGGTATGTGGATGGTCCCTCAAATTATAGTGAGAAAATGGACAATGAAGTGTCAATAGCAAGCCAGCAAAGATGAAATTATTTTGGTGTACATTGCCTTTGTTGGCTATGGACTTCTTACCATCGATGGTTTTTTGCAAGGGAATATTGACTATTGAGTATTGACCACTGTTTAGATGATTATTTTGGTTGAAATGGAGTAGTACTACCTTCCGTTTTTATTAGTTTACCTTTATTTTTTTTTGGAATGTTCTTTATTTGTTTACTCATAATTTTTGTTTCTATTTTTGGAATGGGATTACTAACTTTGCATCACACATACATTCAATTTTAATATAAATAATAGTTTTTCTTTTCTTTTATATTCCACAAAATTGTTTCTTCTAAAACACTGTGTAAAATAAAGGGGTATTCTAATAAAAACTAGAGGGAGTATATAAAATTGGTTTCGGCATGGCCTATTACGGAAAGTGATAGATGTAAGCTCAATGTACTGTGTGTCTGTGTACATGCACACACAACTTTTATTAAGTTTTTGTAAATTAGGATTATGAAGGATGTTTAAGAGTCAAATTAATTGTGATTTTAATTCGAAATTAAAGCATCAGGAGTTTCTAAAATAAGAGTGGTATACATCTAACATGTCCTATTCTAGAGTAATCTTACTTTTTGAGGTAGTGTAATTTATAAGTTATAACTATCCTAGTAGTATGGTATTTTGTTATACACATTATGTTCAATAAGAACAAATAATTAAAATTCCCCTCAAAAAAAAAAAAACAAATAATTAAAACAGAATAAATGCACTTAAATACAACGAATTACTAAGAGAATAATGAACTTGATGATCTTTTTAGTCTTTGAGACCTACATTGGCAAGATTGTAGAGCAATGACCAATGCCTCGATGGAGTTTTTTTCACAAGGAATGGTAAACCTACGCCACTATTTTTTTTTTTTGGTAAAAACGTGAATGATATATAAATAACTTAGAAAGTTTTATAGGCTACCTGAGCTATGGTCATCATAATCCATGATCAACAGAATACGATCTTTAGCTTCTTCTACTACTAATTTACTACAAATCGGGAGAGGGAATAAAAAAAGTGAAAGTATTGGGTCAGACCGTCTGACCAATGCTTACTGTCAGACGGGCTGAGTCCAAAACAAATTCTCATCACTTTGCGTAGAAACATTCAGAATGCTTATAACTTTATTCTCTCTCTTCCTAATTTCTTCAATCTCCTCCTCCAATCTCATCATTGTTGTTTCTCTTCTTTCGACAAGGTTCACCAGCATTCTGTTTTAAGACTTTCATCTTTGTTCTTCTTTGATTCATTCATCCCAAAATATTCTACTGCAATTTTAGCAAGCTTTTTGGCAGTAAATGGTAGAAAACCTCTCGTTATATGATTCAAGATGGCCTGGCGAGATATAAATTTGACTGATCTAGTGCCACAGACAAACATTAATTCTAACATGCTTCCCTGTCCAAAGCCTTTGCGGTCGAATTATAAAACTTTAAAGATTGGAGTATTGGATGACAAATTCGTTCATTCATGAAGAGAAATGAAGAAGGAGAAAGTGAGAGGAAAGTAGAGATTAGTGTTTTTTTTTTTAATATTAGACCTAAGTTACTTTCAGTTAAACCTTGTTTTCTTTTCAGTTTGACTTTGTTTTCTTTCAGTTGGACTTTGTTTTCTTTCAGTTGGACTTTGTGTTCTTTCAGTTGGACTTTCTTTTCTTTCAGTTAAACTTTCTTTTCTTTCAGTTAGACTTTCTTTTCTTTCAGTTGGACCAACTGAAAGAAATAATGGGCCAACTGAAAGAAATAATGGGCCAACTGAAAGAAATAATGGACTAACTGAAACAAAATGAAGACTACCTGAAGAAAAATGTAGACTACCTGAAAAAGAATAGAGATCAACTGAAACCCAAGTAAGTCTAACTGAAGCACAAAAACCCACTGAAAAACAAAGAAGACTAACTGAAAACAAAATGAAGACTACCTGAAAAAAAATTGGAACCACCTGAAAAAAAATGAAGACTACCTGAAAAAAAATTGGAATCACCTGAAAGTCGTCCGACTAAGATTATGGTCGGACGAGTCCGACACAATACGTTCTCATAAAAAAAACTTGCGATATATATATATATATATATATATATATATATATATATATATATATATATATATATATATATTTGGGGTTACAGCCCTCCCTTTTGCATATTTTGCTAGAGTATCAACAACTCAGTTAGTTTCTCTCCCTTCATGCCATAGCTTAAGCCCTACGGTTTCTTGGAGCAACTCCCTACAAACATGAACAACATTACAAAGATTACATTTAATGCTCCTATTACTACCAATCTCCTCAGTAGCATTTTTACAATATGATGAAAATAATGGCCATGGTGGCATGGTCCAGTGTTGCTGTTTCGCCCAGTTAAGGCCCATGTGAATTGCACGGGTTTCGGCTTCCTAGGCATCTGAGCAGTAAGTGTTCATTGCAATTCCTCCAATCCAATGACCATAGGAGTCCCTGCAAATAGCCGCTAAACAAGATTGTTTTGACTTAACTAAGAAAGAGTTATCCACATTTATTTTGACAACATTTAGAGGTGGGGGAATCCAAGTTAATGGAGCATTAGTCACATGATGAATGGCAGTAGAATGGGGAGATGAGACGGGATAAGAGGATTGAGTTGTAGTGGATGGGGTGATAGAGGGATAGGAAGAGAGAGAGGGAGAGGGAGAGGGGTTGGGAGCTTTACCCACTTTAGGTTGGTTCTTTGAGTAGAATCATTCAGTGGCGGCCCAACGGGAGTTTTTAATAGAAGAGGAAGACGATATGTTCTTTTTGTTAATGACCCATGCATTGCGTCTCAACCAAATTCCCCAAATTGTAAAAATGAAATCTACATTAGAAGGGATTTAGGTGAAATTCGATGAATTATGGGTATTATGGTATGAGGAAGAGTTGATTTTTAGCCAATCATTGACATGAATACTATTAGCTACTGTAAAGTTCACATTGTCCCATATTTCAACGGCTCGATGACAAACCCTAAGAATGTGGTCCATATTTTCTTCTTCGTCCGGGCAGAAAGCACAGTTACTTGGGTGAGTGTTGATACGATAGATAATGTTCTCATTCGTTGGCATTCTGTTCCATCTAGTTTGCCATACAAACATATGGTGTTTTGCGAGGCCTAGAGCTTTCCAAATCCACTCCCATGACTCCTCATCCGTAGGTGCTGGGTTAAGGTATGCCATTGCTTTCTTTGCACTAAACTTTCCTAGGTGAGTCCAGGTTGAATACGTGTAGTCGGCGTTATGAGAGAAGTTGGTCGATCTCACTTTGTCCATCAAATCCTAGGTTAGAGGTATGGTCAAAATGCTAGCAATGATGATTCTTTAGAATATTAACTTTTAAGTCCAACTCATTTTTTTTTGCGGTCCATGAATTAACGATCTTAAGCTTTCACCATTGACCCACTTGTCATGCCAGAGCTTAATGCTTGTACCATCCCCTACTACCCACGCTAGACTTTTTTCATAACAATCCCACCCAGACCCAATGTTCTTCCAAATATGGGAACCTTTTTTTATAGCTAAGGGGTTCAAGGTTTTTGTCAAAGTATTTCTCTTTGATAATCTTGGAGGCCCACATAGTGTTATTATCTAACTTCCAACAGAGGCGGGCAAGGCTAGTGTTGTTAATGTTGCTATACGTAGATAGGCCAACCCCCCCCCCCCCCAATCTTAGGAGAGCAGATTTTATTCCAAGCGACCCAAGATATTTTTTTTCTTGTTTTCTTTGCTATTCCAAAACAAACTACTACATAAAGACTCTATTTTTTTAAAATGGTCATAGGAAAATCTATCATATGCATGTAATATCTAGGAATAGCCTGAAGGGTAGCATTGATTAGAATGGTCCTCCCCGCCTTGTTTAAGCTTTTGGCTTTCCAAGAAGTTAGTTTAGAAGCTACTTTATCAACTATGAAATTAAGTTTGTTCTTAGAGGGTTTCCTATGGCATAGAGGAAAGCCAAGGTACGAACCCAGATCATTTGTGCTACAGATATTCATGTCTTGCTCAAAGTAGGTTTTTTATGTAAGTTTTTTTTTTTGAGATATTTACTTATAGGTTTTTAATATGGGCTTAAGTGTGATTATTGTTTAAAACGACTGCTATTGTAATAAAATAGTGACATTTAATTGGGTCATAAAGTAAGGTGGAGGTAACTGGTGAGTAAATTTATTATTTTGTAAAAAAAATCTACTAATTTTGGAAAATCAGATACTATAAAGGGTACAAATATGTGATAATGTGGTTGTATAGTAAAGACATTAACATTAACATTGATGAAAATAGCAATTAGAAAAGTAATATAACTGGTTAATGGATTCTTTTAATTTAATTAATATTTGAATTTATTATAGAGATATGTCACTTATTATCATAAAAACACTGACAAGTCAATAACTTAATTCAAATTAGTTCCTCGTCTCATTCATAGACCATTGTGTTTGCTCTAATTGTCCAACAGAACGGTAAAAAGTTAGAGAGGATTATTCAAGGGAAAGAGAATAATTGCTAATGAAATTAAAGGCATGTTCTTTTCGACATAAAACAAATGAATCGAAATGAATTGAATTGAAATGAATAGTGATATATGAGAGTAAAAACATTATCCAGAGTTGAACATAACTGCACAAAACTAAACTGAACTGGATTTGAATTTAACTGAAAATAAGTAAGGGAGAACAGGCCCTAAAAGATGAAACCATTATTCCAACCTACTTACTTAATAATGAAATCCTCTAAAAAAAACAAAAGAAAAATTAGCGATGATTTTTTTTATTGTCATGGGAGAGAATTCATCGATGAAGGATAGATATAGAAGAATATAATTGTAGAAGACTACTTGGAAAAGAGTATCAATAAGCATTTCAGCCATTAACCTTTGATACAACCATGTAGGCAAAGTAAAATATATTCCATCTTGTTGATGACTCTGCCCCTATCATTGAGCTAAAAAGCATTTGGATTGGGAAACGTTTAAATTCGAGTTTCTTTTATCATTTTATGTATGAAAAAAAATCCTATCTAAATATTCATAAATGTTCATCAATCATGATTTTAATATTTTATTCCATCAAAGTATATCATAAATCATGATAGTGCTCCCACCGACTCACCCTGATAAGAATCTTCTTCAATAGAAAGAAAAAAATCATTTGTGGATTCCTAATTTTTACCATAAGAGGAAAATTCTTCAATAATGATATTATCATAGCTAATTTAATGAAATACACATACTTCTAAACAAAAGCTACCTAATAATCTTATTTTATTTATGCAAATAACTAGTTCAAATGTGTCTAATTTGAGAGTCTTGTAGGACTCTAGAATTGCCTACTTGGTGATTTTGAAAAAATAATAGAAATTATGCAATAAATTGAGGAGAAGAGAAATGACTAGAGACCACACCATAATTTTTAGAAGTTAATTAATTTGTTGTACCACATATGAGAACTTTGATACAAACAACCAGACTCCAAGCTGCTCAATATCAACTTTCGATATTACACTGTTAATCAATGATGTCTTGGCCTAGTGGTTAAAATTGAGGTGCTGTGAACAATGGATCACCGGTTGAAGTCCCTTATATAGTTATTTATACTTTGTACTGTTTTTGTGGCTCATATGGATAAAAAAAAGAAAGATATTACATTATTATGGAGCATACACACTCGGATGGCCAATTAATGTATTTGCCTTCTAGCCAAGCAAAGAGTAGTGAGTAACATAATATTGTAAAAGAAAACTCCTTTATTTATCTTTCTAAGTGGGACAAGGGGGAAAATCCCATACAATTTATCACCTACCCCAAATATTGAGGTTCACCAATAATGTTTAGTGCACGGGAGGGCTACTTAAAAAGATAGTTTGTAACAAAAAAGAGAAATTTTATTATAGGTTAATATTTGGATTTAGAGTACCTCATAGTTATTATAGGTGTTGATAACGTATTTATTACCCATTGAAAAGCCACAAGTCTGGTTACTGTTCTTAGTAATAGTGATTTGACGATTTTACCCTCACTAACTTTTCCATTCACTGCTATGTCCTTACTCTACTCTTCACCTTCCTTCTCTTTCCTCTCAGTTTTTCCTCTGCACCCTCCATCTTCATTCTTCATCCTCCTCCACAACTTCATTCTATCCATGAGTTGATGTTGATTCAAACAAAGTCTCCCTCCCTCTTTTAGGGTTTTCAGCATCAATTTCATTACTATCGCTTGCTTTTTCTATCTCCTTTGTAATTGTGTTCAAATATTTCACTTTTAAGGTCCCATTAGCAGCATTGCTTTGTAGGGTTTTGCCATTGATTTCTACCAAATCGATCGTCCACATTTCTCTAGTTCAAATCTCTTCTACATGACCTTTCTCTGGTTTCTCTCTCACTTCACTCGTCGCTCCCACTCTCGCGCCAAACCCCGTCCCTCGATTCTCTAATCTCCAACAGAATTAGCGTCGGAAATTCCTTTTTGATGAAGGTTAAGCTAAATTGTGTAAGCCCCTTTTTGTTCACTTACCTATATTTTAAGCCTTCAAATTAAACATTCCTTTTTGTTAGGTTAACTGTAGTGGTTAGAAGTAGGTCCTTTTTTGTAGTCATGTGATGGCAGTCACCAGTTACAATTATTTTGTTGATTCTAATTGTAAGAATGAACTTAATGGTTATACTTATGTCTATGTTTGCCAATTATTAATGGGACTCAATGGTTGGGAAAAAAATATGTTGTTATTATCCTATTGAATGCATGCTTAATGTTTTCAAAGTCTCATCATTTTACAGCCTTAGGTTCATCAGGTTTAGGGTTTTTTACAAAGAAGTTTATGATGTGTGTTACCTCGATCTCAATGTTGAAAACAAAGACTAATGTCAATGATGTAGCACCAACATAATCACAAATAATAATCAAACAGCAACAACCATCCATCTAACAACAACAAAAAAAAATCAAACAGCAACACAAATGAATCCCAGGTTCAACACAATCCATCCTCCAATCCAATCCCACAGCCGCAACAAAAAATCATAATCCCAGACCAACAAAATGCATAATCCCAGAGCAACATATACATAATCCCACATGCAAATCCAACAAAATGCGACCCATCATACACACCCACATAAACGTAATTCACACATCAACATATAACATGAATACCCCACATGCAAATAATGGAAACAACAATTCACAAGGAAAACGAAAAAAACAACAAAAAATATGCGAAAGTTAGAGATCAACCTAAAACTTAATTATTTGGGTTCCTCTGCCAAATTAAAGTAAATCATATAGTCCCTAATTTGTTGGGGGGGATCCATTGTCAGATGGTAGAATAAAAACATGATCATGACCTCCATAAGCATCAGAATCAAAATCCATAAAATCAGAATTAGGCATAGATCCCAAATTTTGAATGGAGGAATTGTCACTTAAGGGAGAAAATTTCACTTCTTCCTTCTCCTTAACTGGTGAAGAAGGTTCGGCAATTTTCACCCGAACCCTTCTTGTTTTACACAAGTACGAACACTTAGAAAACCGATTAGGCATCGTTTTGGGGACTCAAGTTTCAGTTTCTTGCCTTTTCTCCCAGATCTACGCTCCCTAAACTCAAACTCCGACTAACCCACCGCAAGCAAACCACATACCACAATCCACTCAAACTTCTTGGCCTCATTGATGCTGTCAATGGCTACCCCTAAAGCCGCAACCGTTTCGGGACTCAACCGTTGTGCAACCTCGTCACTTTCGTATATGCGAGTGAAGTGCGTGAAATGCGATGCTTAAAAAAGTTGAACACACATATTCAGGAGATTTTTCCTATTTAGATCTTTTTCCACTGTAAGAACTGCTCTAACGGGATCAAGGTTAACCATTTTGGCGGGAGAATCATGAGAAACAAGGATAGTGTGAGATGGAGTGGAGAAGGAGAGATAGAATTCGTCGCTTGAGGGAGAAAAGAAGAGGAGAATTGATTTAGGGTTTGACATTTTTGGGAAATTGGGGATAATTTAAAGGAGAAAAAAATTTAGGGTTCTGATCTGGGAAGTTGGGAGAAGTTATTGCAGATCATAAATGGGGATGGGGGTAGTTGAAGATTTTTTATTTATGATTTTGGGAGGGGGGGGATAGGTTAGATATTTAATTTTGGTGGAAATCATTAAGGGGTTGGTTTATTTAGGTTAATAATATAATGTGAGAGAGTGGTAATGATATTTTAGAGTTCTTTTAGTAATGACATTATTGTAAATATGTTGATTTTTTTTACTAAAATTAGTAACTTTTAAAATGTTGTATTTTTTGTGTTACGGCCCAAAATGACAAATATTGCTTTTTCTTTTTATTATGGAGGAAGTATATTATTAATATGTAATTGAAGATATTTGATATTAAATATACGAAAATAAGGACTGATTTGAAATTTTAATCTGATATAATTTTGATAAGATAAAGTAATAGTACTACTTTTGTAGAATAGGGTGAATCAAACATAAGATTTGAGGGTGTGTTATCTTCACCTGAATAACCCTGAACTTATTGGACCTGAACATAACTTATTAGACCTGATTCAATTTATTGGACCTGATTGAACCTCTATTGGACCTAACTTAAACTTATTGACCTGATTGGAATTTGGAACTTATTAGACCTTATTGGACCTGATTGAAACTATTAGATCGTATTAAACCCGTTTGAAACTTATTAGACCCGATTAAAACTTATTAGACTCGATTAAAACTTATTAGACTTGATTGAAACTTATTAGACCTTATTGGACTTGATTGGAACATATTTGACCTTATTAGACAAACAAAATTGATGAGTTGTAACATAATATTACCCTTCATGTAAATACTACCCCTAAAAATTTATTATGAAATAATAATTATTAAAATTTGTCCTTTAAAAAAATAATTATTATTAATTAGCTCTTATGATTGGAACTTGTTGGACTTTATTAGACCTGATTGGAACTTAGGGTCTGTTCTCTTCGGCATAAAACAGCTGAACTGAACTGAACTGATATGAACAGAATTAAACTGAACTGAACTGAATTGAACTGAAATGAATAGTGATATGTGAGAGTAAAAGTATTGTCAAGAGCTGAACTGAACTGAACTGAAGTGGTATGAACTGAACTGATCTGAACTGAATTGAACTGAACTTAACTGAAAATAAGCTAGGAAGAACAGACCCTTATTGCACCTGATTGAAACTTATTGGGCCTTATTAGACCTGATTGGAATTTATTGCGCTGATTGAACTTGATTGAAATTTATCTGAACTAAACTTATGTGAATTGAACTGAACTTATCTAAACTAAACTGAACTTATTTGACTTGAAACTTGAATTTATTAAGATGAAAAGAACGCACCCTAAGTGTAGCTTCTTATTTTTAGTAGAAGTTCAAGTGTGATGCTCAGCTAGTAATATAAAGTGGAAGGTAAAACGTTAGGCTTAGGTCATGAAGGTTCATTATTGATGGATACAGGGCCTTCGGCCCACAAGGGAGAACCTGATGTCGATATTGGGCCAATCCACAAATCAATTCTTTGAGACTAGCACATATAGGCCAATATACATGACCATAAAGCAAAAACTCAAACAAGCGGCTCATAGGTTGTAACTTGTAAAACTCGTATATCTCTATTATATCTCTATTATATAAGTCAAGGGAGGAGCAATGATGTTCTCCTTTGAATTTACATATTCACCCCTCCACAACATAAAATCATTATACACATAAACTTACCAAAAAAAAATTTAACCAAATCTATATTAATTCCAATCAACTCATATAATTGTCAATCATATAAACTTGCAAATAAAAAGATTCAATCAAATTAAATTTAGATACAATTAAATTAAATTTAGATCCAATCAACTAAAAAATTCATTATAAAAAACTTACTATTAATTAATACCACAGACAATTAAAAAAATATAGCATTCTCATTACAAAGACAACTCATATACAAAATTAATCACAAACACAACTTTCAAAAAAACCAGTTCTTTCATTACTTGGATATGCAATTTTATCACTTATAGTTACTTTTAAAATATTTTTAAGATAATATTTGTAAATATTTAAATACTTATTACTCAGCAAATGAAGGTGTATGTAGATACGTACTTTCATAACTTTTATTTTTCATTTCTTTTAATATCGAGTAGTAGTTATGCCTAAAATGTCACCCCACGTGCAGAAAAAGCTAGTAATGATATAATCACACGGGTGACAATTCAATTTGAATTCGAGGTTGAGATGGTCGAGTAGTAGTATCGCTTCTCACCTCATATTTATGAGGTATAGGGATCAAATTTCATGGGTCTCATATGAGAATTTTCCCTTATCCCCCTCGAGTGAGTCTCCTTCATCTTATCTTTTTTTTTTTAAAAAAAAAACCCACCCGGATCCGACCCTAGCCCGTTCTAATCCGAAGGAAAAAATCCGAGTTCACTCCGACATGAGAATAATCCGAATCCGACTCTTCTAGGTCGGAGGAAGGAGGGCCAGAGTCAAATCCTGTTAAAAAAATTGATACCCAAATCCGATTACGACTTCAAGGCAATTAATCCCTTTATTAGTTATATTAATGTATCGTATATGTATAAGTTGACTCTGACTTTAAGGCAATTGTGTTATGTAAGATTTTTCCATTGAAGAAATGTAATGTTTAGATTATTTGTACTATATATGATTTTCATATGATCATTAAAAAATATTTGTATTATAGAAGATTTTTCTATTAAAAAATGGGGTGAAAAAAAGAAGCTGTATCGGAGTGGAATGTTAGGATTTTAAGTTGGATCGAAATCAGATGTTAGGATTTTAAATCAAGTCGGATTCAGACGTTAGGATTTTAAATCAAGTCGGATTCCTACATTATGATTTTATATTGGAACATACTCGGATTTTCGGAGCCGGGTGTCAGAGTCGGACTCATATTGAAAATTCGACTTCTTGTAAGGTCGTAGTCGGATTATGCATGATACACTCCAAGTCTGACTAGTTGTCATCTCTACTTAGTAGATAATATGCGAGCAACATCTTAATTTCCCCAATTTATGTTAAAAAAAATATAATTGGACAATTATAAATGTGACTCTAATTTTGATGCAACTATATAGATAATTGGCATTGATTATATTACAATTTTAGTGTTAATTGGAATAAACCATAGTCTTATTAACTTTACAATAAAACATTTAATTGGATTTTCAATGCAATTATTTATTGATAGGCTTAAAAGGAGAGTTATAGGAATAAACCACAGTCTTATTAACTTTACATTTATTGTGTAGTATACATTTTCAGGTATTTTGATTAGTGGTGCTTATCTATCGATCGAGTTATCGACCTAAGTTCAAACTCTAACTTGTAACGTTTAAAGTTCTTACATGCATAGAGATTATCGATTATGAGTTGATACATAACTTAATATTTTATCTCATATTAAGATTTATTTTATCTTTTATAATACCTTTTATTTCGCAATTTAATCAACACAAATATAAAATTCACTTTTGTTGATACACAATTTCATCCAATACTCTTTTGGCAAAACTAGCGGTTGTACTAGTTGTGAGCTCTAGTTTTTTTTTTTTTTTATCCTACTACGAGGAGTTTCTCAACGCCTTCGACGAATGGATTAATCTCTTGCGAGAGTTTACATGGTACCTTAAAAGGAAACATTTTCCCAATTGAATTTTTTCTATACCCAAAGGTCAAATTCGAACCTTAATTAAGGAGTGAGGGACCCTTAACCACTCACGTCAAATCCAATTGGTTAGTTGTTAGCTCTAGTAAACAACGTGAAAACACCTTGTTCGGTTCTTACTTCTTAGCTCCTCCTCCTCCATACACCGCCACATTTTCCCAAAACCGCCATATATCATTTCAAGTGTATATCTTGCCCCTTTTTCTAGGGTATTTCAAAACCCTAACTTATCCCACTCCGACCCATTCGCCAATCCGGTGTCTTCATCTCCTTCGTCAATCGCCAGGTATTTCTTTCTAGATTTGTCAATCGTAAACATCTTCTCTTTCTCTCTCCTTTTCAATCTTCCGTAGATTTATTTGTATTCATTATTTTCTTTCATTTTTTGCAATCGAACTCTTTTTTGCTACTCGAACTGTGTGATTTGCTTTTAATTTATCAATTGGAACCCTAGCTTTGATGAATTCGAAAGTTTAGGGTTGATGTGTTATTTTTTTTGCTATTATCTGGGTGATTATTGTGTTTTTAAATATGGTTTCGAGTTTGATATCTATTGTTTGTGGGGAAATTAAACATTGTCTGAAATTACAGGTTTTGGATTCATCAAAGGGACTTATTTTGTCGTAGTGAGAATTCAGGTTATCGAGGCGTAAGAAATAATTAGGGATTTTAGGTTTAGATTGGAAAAATGGCATCTGTAGACCCAGAGATAGCTAAGACTCAGGAGGAGAGGAAGAAGATGGAGCAGGAGTTGGCCTCTCTTTCGTCTTTGACCTATGATACTGATCTTTATGGTAACAATAGGAGGGAGGATTATGTTCAGTCGATTCCAGTTGACGATGATGAAGATAATGCCGATGCTATGGAGAATGAGGTGGCTCGAAAAATGGCCTCATACACGGCTCCTAAGAATCTTTTGAAGGAAATGCCGGGTATTGGGGCTGATGTTGATGATGGGTTGAGGAAGACACAGAGGATTATTGACCGTGAGGATGATTATCGTAGAAGGAGGCTTGATCGGGTCATTTCTCCTAATAGGAATGATGCCTTTGCTATGGGAGATAAGACCCCAGATGTAGGTACGAGGAGTTATGTGGATATAGTGAGGGAAGAGGCATTGAAGAGAGAGAAAGAGGAGACTTTGCGGGCTATTGCTAAGAAGAAGAAAGAGGAGGAGGAGCAGAAGAAGAGTATGGAAGAGGAGAAAGGTGCTGGTGGTAGCATTTCTGCTCAAGCTCAGGCTTCTCAGAAGAGGAGAAATAGGTGGGATCAGTCACAAGATCAGCAAGTTGATGAGAGCATGGCAAAGAAGGCCAAGTCTTCTTCTGATTGGGATATGCCTGATTCTACCCCTGGGATTGGTAGGTGGGATGCCACTCCAACCCCAGGAAGACTTGGTGATGCTACTCCTTCTGTCCGGAGGAATAGGTGGGATGAGACACCAACGCCTGGCCGTGTGAATGATTCTGATGCTACACCAGCAGCTGGTGGGGCAACTCCTGGTGCCACTCCGGCAGGAATGACATGGGATGCAACTCCAAAGATCACAGGCATGGCTACGCCGACCCCAAAACGACAGAGGTCACGGTGGGATGAGACTCCAGCTACAATGGGGAGTGCGACACCGATGGCTGGGGCCACCCCTTCTGTGGCTATGACCCCTGGCGTGACACCTGTTGGTGGGTCCGATATGGCTACACCAACTCCTGGGCAGATTAATCTGCGGGGCCCCCTTACTCCTGAACAATATAACTTGATGAGGTGGGAGAAGGATATTGAGGAGAGAAACAGACCTTTGACTGATGAAGAGCTTGATTCCATGTTCCCATCTGAAGGTTACAGTATTTTGGACCCTCCAGCTTCATATGTGCCAATCAGGACCCCAGCAAGGAAGCTCCTCGCCACACCCACTCCAATTGGAACTCCACTGTATCAAATACCAGTTGAAGACAGGAGTCAACAGTTTGATGTTGGGAAGGAGCCTGCTAATGGGTTGCCATTTATGAAACCAGAGGACTATCAGTATTTTGGAGTGTTATTGAATGAAGAAAATGAAGAAGAACTGTCACCAGAGGAGCAGAAAAGAAAGATAATAGAGATTATACTATATGAAGAATGGTACCCCTCCACAGAGGAAGACTGCATTAAGGCAACTAACTGACAAGGCAAGAGAATTTGGTGCTGGTCCGTTGTTCAATCAGATTTTGCCTTTGCTTATGCAGCCAACATTGGAGGACCAAGAACGACATCTTCTGGTGAAAGTTATTGATAGGGTGCTATACAAGCTTGATGAGTTGGTTCGACCTTTTGTGCACAAAATTCTTGTGGTCATTGAGCCACTTTTAATTGATGAAGACTACTATGCCCGTGTTGAGGGGAGAGAGATCATTTCAAACTTGAGTAAGGCTGCTGGATTGGCCACTATGATCGCTGCCTGAGACCAGATATTGACAATATTGACGAGTATGTAGGAATACAACTGCAAGGGCTTTAGTGTTGTGGCTTCTGCTCTAGGTATTCCTGCTTTGCTGCCATTCTTAAAGGCTGTGTGTCAAAGTAAGAAGCCTGGCAAGCTAGGCACACGGTATTAAGATTGTTCAACAGATAGCCATTTTAATTGGCTGTGCTGTACTGCCACACTTGAGATCTTTGGTGGAGATCATTGAACATGTCTCAATGATGAGAACCAGAAGGTCAGAACAATTACAGCACTTTCTTTGGCAGCTCTTGCTGAGGCTTCAGCCCCATATGGTATAGAGAGTTTTGACTCTGTATTGAAACCTTTGTGGAAAGGTATCAGATCACACCGTGGAAAGGTCTTGGCTGCATTCCTGAAGGCAATTGGTTTTATCATTCCATTGATGGATGCTCTTTATGCTAGCTACTATACAAAAGAAGTCATGTTTATTTTAATTCGAGAGTTCCAGTCACCAGATGAAGAAATGAAGAAGATTGTCCTAAAAGTGGTTAAACAGTGTGTTAGCACTGAGGGTGTTGAGGCTGATTATATCAGAAGTGATATTCTTCCAGAGTTCTTTAGGAACTTCTGGGTCAGGAGAATGGCACTGGATAGGAGAAATTACAAGCAGCTTGTAGAGACTACTGTAGAGATAGCCAACAAAGTAAGCGTTGCTGATATAGTGGGAGGAAGTGGAGGATCTCAAAGATGAGAGTGAACCCTATAGGCGTATGGTTATGGAGACTATAGAGAAAGTGGTGACCAACTTGGGGGCAGCCGATATTGATGCTCGTTTGGAGGAACTTCTGATTGATGGAATTCTTTATGCTTTTCAAGAGCAGACTAGTGA
Source organism: Beta vulgaris subsp. vulgaris (assembly GCF_026745355.1). NCBI lineage: Eukaryota > Viridiplantae > Streptophyta > Magnoliopsida > Caryophyllales > Amaranthaceae > Beta > Beta vulgaris. The sequence goes on from NC_079202.1 coordinate 51,919,261, forward strand.
TGATGCCAATGTCATGCTTAATGGTTTTGGCGCTGTGGTCAATGCCCTTGGCCAAAGGGTCAAGCCTTACCTCCCTCAGATATGTGGTACAATCAAGTGGCGTTTGAATAACAAGAGTGCAAAAGTAAGACAGCAGGCTGCCGATCTTATCTCTCGAATTGCAGTGGTTATGAAACAGTGTGGAGAAGAGCAGCTTATGGGTCACTTGGGTGTGGTTCTGTATGAGTACCTCGGAGAGGAGTATCCTGAAGTGCTGGGTTCAATCTTGGGAGCACTTAAAGCAATTGTTAATGTCATCGGTATGACTAAGATGACTCCCCCAATTAAAGATCTGCTCCCCAGGTTGACTCCTATTCTAAAGAACAGGCATGAGAAGGTCCAGGAGAACTGCATTGATCTTGTGGGGCGTATTGCTGACCGTGGAGCAGAATTCGTTCCTGCTAGAGAATGGATGAGGATATGCTTTGAGCTTCTGGAGATGCTCAAGGCTCACAAGAAAGGCATTCGAAGAGCCACTGTCAACACCTTTGGCTACATTGCCAAAGCTATTGGACCTCAGGATGTTTTGGCTACTCTTCTGAACAATCTTAAGGTTCAAGAGCGACAAAATCGTGTTTGTACCACCGTGGCTATTGCCATCGTTGCTGAGACTTGCTCACCTTTCACCGTTTTGCCGGCACTCATGAATGAATACCGTGTTCCAGAGCTGAACGTGCAGAACGGTGTTCTGAAATCTTTGTCTTTCCTCTTTGAGTATATAGGTGAAATGGGGAAGGATTACATCTATGCTGTGACTCCTCTCCTCGAAGATGCTCTTATGGACAGGGACCTTGTTCACCGGCAGACTGCAGCTTCTGCTGTGAAACACATGGCTCTGGGTGTTGCAGGTTTAGGTTGTGAAGACGCATTGGTGCACCTTATGAATTATGTCTGGCCCAATATCTTCGAGACTTCACCTCACGTGATCAACGCTGTTACAGAAGCTATTGAAGGGATGCGAGTTGCATTGGGTGCTGCTGCAGTACTGAACTATTGTCTGCAGGGTTTGTTTCATCCTGCAAGGAAAGTCAGGGAAGTCTACTGGAAGATATACAATTCCCTTTATATCGGTGCACAGGATGCTCTTGTAGCTGCTTACCCCACACTGGAGGATGAAGGAGAGAACATTTATAGTAGACCTGAGTTGTTGATGTTTGTGTAAAGGTAGATGATGCATTTCAGATTTGATTTTTGTTTTATGCTATCCCTTTTTGTGTGTCTATTTTGAGCACTAAGGTTAGTCCAAATATATGGTTTTTGGAACTATAGTGTTGTCCTATATAAATTTAGCTGTTTAGACTTCCTTGTCTTCATTTATTCTGCTGTTTTTGATTTAGTTGTGCTGTGATTGCTGAATGTGCAGGTCTGGATCAGTGATAGGGGAGTTGAAATTATGTGTGTGGTGAAAAAATGTCAAAGAATCAAGGATATAGACAAGTTGTGGTTCTTTATGCTAACATGACATTACTTGATTTCTCCCCCTCCGCAAAGAATTACACACATTATTTGTGTTATTATTACTTGTTAATCAGGAGTGGAAGAGTTATTAGAGAAAGAAAATGAAAAACGAGTTCGATTGATGCATGAGTTGCAATAGCAAGTAGCAACACTTATTTTGTAAATTTGTAAGAGGGTTTATATTCTAATTCTAGGAATAAAAGCTTTGGGTTTAAAATCTCAGTTCAAATTTCAATTACTTTCCTTTAACACATATGTTTCTTGAAACTTTAAAATACTGTACTTCCTCCGTTTATATTACTCGTTACACTTCCCAATTCACGGACTTGCAGTTTTTGGAGAATAAAGAGGTAGAGTAAAAAAAAAAGACTCATGTGAGAGAAGAGAAATAGAGAGTTTATTGCCCAAAAAAAAAGTGTGGCAAGTAATGTGAAACTTCCTACGATGAAAAGTGTAGCGAGTATTATGAAATAGAGAAAGTGATGTTTTTGAAGTATGCACGAATAGCCAATGTGTCAAGTTTAGCGATGCTTTTTAATGGTTTTGGGCTGGTGTCTTGCGTAGTAACTTCAACTCCCACCAAGGCACGAAGGAAAACTGCTTGTAAACCCACAAATTTCAAGTTGTGGTACTCTTGTAGTTGTATTTAAGACTTTTTTCTCACTTGAATTTCAAATAAGTGAATGGGTAATAAGAAGTTTCAGGTGGCAGTGGTAGGATGTAAAAAGGAGTGTTGTCACTCGCTATGCAGTATAAATCGTTTCAGAATGTCTTTTTTTTTTTTTTTTTTTCGGATCAATTTATATATCATATTAATAAATACTCTTTATATATCATACTAATAAATACTCTTTATTTATTGTCCGTTTTGCATCTTGACCTAAAATTATAATATAACTAAAAAAAAGGCGTTCAAGCAGTTTGAAAGACCGAAGATTTACCACCCTCATTGTACTTTCTCTCTTTTATGAGGTCTCCATAGCTAAGGAAGAACTTATAAGAATTCTTAAGTAATGAGGATGGAGGAGAGAAGCAAGAGAATCCTGTAAATATGGAGGATTCATAATTTCGGTCACTGTGCTAAGAGGTGAAGACAAAGTGATTTTTCTTTTTTTTTTGTTTATTTTCAATTTATCGTACTTTTTTTTCTTATTTGTATTCAATTTAAGGATCCTTATAGTTGGGGAAAAATGGAAGGAGATTGTTAAGGAAAGACGATGTGAGAGGGAAAGAGAAAGAGAAAGTAATGTATAAAAAGGACAGGTGAGAGGAACACTATAAGGATGAGATTTTCTCGTAGGTGTGAGAAAGATAAAGTGACAACACTATATGCGGATATGGGGTTCATTTGGTGATTTCACCATCTACCTTCCACATAATCGTGACAATTCCTTCGAGATTGAATTCTCATATCTTTTGCCAAATAACATTTTTATATTAAATCAATATGTCGTACTTTCGAGGATTAACTAATTTATCTAGAGTATTATTTATATTAGTTGATATAAAGAAAGGAAAGTGATTTTTCAAGGAGTTTTACCCCCCTAAATGAAGAAAGTTGCTTACCTAGGGAGGAGTTAAGTATACCGGAGGGTACTGAACTTTGATAAAAGTTTCAGTTAAGGTACTGAACTTTCAAAAGTTCCAGTTAAGGTACTCAAAATGGATGTCTGTTAATTTAAGGTACTGAACTTTGGTTTGTACCGTTAACATCCCCAAAAATAAAAGAAAAATATGACGTAGCATTAATTAAAAAGAAAATGGTGACATGACACATAACATTAATTATAAAAATTCCAAACTCTTTTCTCTCTCCTCTGATTTTTCACCCTCTTTTCTCTCTCCTCTAATTCTATCATCTTGGCCCTCTGATTTTTCACCCTCTTTTCTCTCTCCTCTAATTGTTGTGAATATAGAGAAAAACCTCCAATTTTCGCTAGTCGTTACACTGTTACCTTTGTTGAAACATGAATTAAGAGCACCAAATGGTTGAATAATGATGAAATTTTGATATATTTGCGGTTGTGGCAAGCTACATAATACCTCTATCAATCATCAAACTACATGAAAATGGCAATATCTTAATTAATGAGGATTACAGCCACAAAAATATAGGATGAGCAATGTATAAGTTCATATTACATGTTATACTCTCTGGAATCCTCCCGCGAAACTCATTATGAGAAACATTGAAATAAGTCATATTTACCAACCCAAAGCGATCAAACGACGCCTCTCCATTAAACACATTGCTACTAAGATCCAAAAACTCTAAACTATTACAACCTGCTAGCTTCCCTTCAACACTACCAGCAAGCACATTGCTCCTCAGTGACAAGAAAGCCAAATTGGGCAACTCACAAATTAGAGAAGAAATATTATGTAACACCCCGATAATTCTCTCTTTCTAGAAAATACTTATAATATAAAACTTAGAGAATTACCCAGGCATTATCATGTTTGAACTGAAACACACCAACTTAAAGCTTCGGCCCGTGTGAAAACGTTTCGGCTTACTCAGAATTTTGCAGCGGAAAACTTACTAAAACAAAACCAACTTTATTAAACTGATGAAATATGAGTCAAACCATGTTTGAACTGAAACACACCAACTTAAAGCTAAAGTCTGAAAATATAAATTCCTAGAAACAACTTAAATACTACTAATGTCACAAAAGCCTCTCCATTCCAGATTCCCCAATGGTATGCATCTTCGAACCTGTAATGTCAATGTTTTCTTGACTCTGCTCCCCCGAAGGATCACCACAGGATCAATAGGCAAAGCCATGATCACAAACACAGACAAGCACGTAATCAGCAAAGCTGAGTACTACATATCAGACAACAATAATCCTAAACATGATCTACAACAATTATAGAATAAAATAATAATAACATAATAACTGCAGATGACTCTTACTGAACTAGACTCTAACTTTTATTTCTTCTTTAAATGGAATAGTTATTGGGACGAGTTGTCTATACTGAAATAGGAAATACGGTCATGACTCCGTAAACCAGAATGACCTACGATATCGAGGAACCTTTGAACTAAAGAGGAATGGTGATCAATCCAACCTCGAAATACATATCACGGCGGACTATGTATCCCAACCCTTAATATCCAACTCTAGACGTGCACCAGTCTAAAGTCTATAACCTATTCTCGTTTCACTTTACGTTGCATTCATTTTATACTTGTGTTGACACCAACCAAGCACACAATACTCACAACTAATAATCACATAACATCACAAAACTCCTTTTTAATCTTAGAATCAATAAGTGTTCACAACTTAGCATCCAAGACTCTTTTAACTTCTTTTATTCTTTACTAACTTGCCTGTTGAACCTAGCCAACAGTAAACTGTACCTTTATATAGGTATAACTCAAAATTACCAAATAAGATCCTCGGTTCTTATAAGATAAATAGATAATCTCAAAGAATCCATGATTCCAATTTACTCATTAATTCACTACGAATTAATACCAAACTAAACTTAGTTGCTTGCATCAAACTTCCATACAAACAATCTACTTAAACATATTCTTAGTTTACATGTAGCATACAAGCAAATAACATGTAAAGCCATCTCAGTAAATCATATATATGAACTACAAGGTCCTATACATGATACTACAAATTAAAAACATCCCTAGAGCATGTTTCTAACCATTTAGCACGTAGACTATGTACGTACCTTGTATAAACGTAACGGTAGGCCACTTTTAAGCACTAAAAGTCCCCTACAGTGAATTCTCCGCCTAAAACAACCAAGAAATCGAGTAAATACTTGTACTAAAAAAATACAGCAACTTTAAAACGTCCCAAACCTTTTTAACTTCTTTAAAAATCGTTTTTATAATTTAAACTCTCTTATTTTTAATCCCTAGTATAGATCAACTATTCTAGTGATTAAAAACCATTAAAAACCTTAAAATATAACTTTCTGAATTTCCAGCATTATAAAATTTTCTAAACCTTCTGAAAATATTTTAAATGCATATAAAAATCGTATTCCAATCAAAATTCATATTTACTTTAAATATAGATTTCTAGTGATTTAAAACCCTAAAAATCACATCTTTCATGATTAAAACTAAAAATAATAAATCTGAAATTTTTCTTTTAACATATGAACCGAAAATAATTTTCATAATAAATAATAATCAACTTATAATCATGTAAATAGAAATAAAATAACAATAAAAATTAGAACTTTAATGGAATCTTAAAGGAGAAGTAAAGAAAACAACCAAAATAAGAGGAGGAGAGAGGGCGTCGGACTGAGGACAGCAGCAAGGACCGGCGGAAATCACTTTTTCGGCTTCGAGAAAAGGTTTGTGACGTTTCTTGTCGAACAAGAAACGTTACTTAGCGAAGAAGAAACGATTTTTGAGAGAAAAGATGGAAGTCACGCTCAAGAGGAAGAGGAGAGAGAAAATGTCGAGTGAGAGAGGGGAGGCTCGAAATCACGTGCAAGTGAGGAGAGAGAAAATAAGTGTAGGGCAAAATATTTGGGTTTTAGGATATTTAAATAGGCTAATCCTATTGGGCTTAGGAAAAAGGAATTGAATAATTAAAACAATAGGCTAATCCTATTGGGCTTAGGAAAAGGAATTCAATAATTAAAACTTTGATGACTAACAAGATGGGCTTGTTAGGACTTTAGTCATCAATTATCCTTTCCCTTTTTATTTCTTTTGGGCTTTCGATTCCATTAAGTATCTTTTCAAATATACTTTTAATAGTTAACTCTTATTTAAAACACGCTTAATTAAAATATTACAAACTTTATTAATCTTAGAAAAATATTTTTAGTTGACTTTTAAAATAGTCAACCCTTTTTAAAAGTCAAAGCATTTTCCAAACTCATTTGGATTTAATATAATTACATAAATAGCTTAATATATTTATGAAAATCCTTTAAAAATGTGGGGGATTACATATTACCACCAAGCACATTGTAGGAAGCATCAAAACCAATAAGATTTGTGCAATTGATCACAGAATCAGGAATTGAACCAGTAAGATTGTTGCTTGATAGAGAAATGAACTTCATTTTGCCACAACTATCAAATAATGTGGGTGGAATTTCCCCTGAAAACCCATTTTTACACAAATCCAAAAACCTCAGATTTTTCAATTGCCCAATAAATTCTGGGATTGACCCAGAAAGGGCATTAGAACTCAAATTCAACTTCCACAAAGACTTAATCTTTCCATACTCTTCTGGGATATTTCCAGTAAATCTATTGCTAAACAAAGTGATAGAACACAAATTGAAGAAGCTCCATAAAAGAAGAAAGTGGAGGAGAGAGAAAATGGGTTTGCTTTTCTTAAAAAATTCAGGGTCTTGGAGAGGGTTTGCTTTATGTGAAGAAGATTTGGTTAATATAATTACCAAATCATGTGAAAGAGAAAGTGATGAAGTGGAAAAACAGAGGAAGAGAAAAAAGTCGAGATAGTTTGTGGAAATTGTACTGAATATGATTATTCAATTTTTTTAGCATTGTATCTCTATTTTAAAACCCTGTAGAAAAACTAATATTTTTTATTTATTTTTGATGGGTCATTAGGATTGAGGGTGAGAGTACGAAACAAAATTATATGATTAATGTAGGAGGTGATGAGATTGATTGTGGGAATTAAGGTTAAACTAAAGTTTGAGTAGTAAAAAGTAAAAAGTAAGAAGAGGTTGAGGAATAAGAGGAGAGATAAAAGAAGGTGATGAATCAGAGGAGAGATAAAAGAGTTTGGAATTTTTATAATTAATGTCATGTCAGCTTTTTCTTTTTAATTAATGTCATGTCATATTTTTCTTTTATTTTTGGGGATGTTAACGGTACAAACCAAAGTTCAGTACCTTAAGTTAACAGACATCCATTTTGAGTACCTTAACTGGAACTTTTGAAAGTTCAGTACCTTAACTGAAACTTTTATCAAAGTTCAGTACCCTCCTGTATACTTAACTCAGGGAGACGTAGGAAAATAGAACTCCTCATAGACCATTAAACAATTTCTGTCACTTTTTATGAATTGGGATTCCAAGGAAAAATAATTTTCTAGGAAATACTTTCTGTTACATTATGTGAACTTTTTTCCCTTTTCGTTCTTCACATTCTTTCTATATAACCTTAAAATTGCAACATGATTTTTGCACTGTTTACATGTTTTTATCACATTAATTTTTTAATTAATATAAAAAAACAAATGTTAGTATGTAAATTGTTACAATATTAGCTTCAATATTCGTATTTTTCGATACTATCTTTATAATTTTTAATTGTGAGTAATTATTCAAAGTTGTACATCGAATCCGTGTAAGTTATTTGTATTTTTTTTTTTACAATGCTGAAAAGCGAAAGAAAATCCAATACAAGCAAAACAGGAAAGATGGAAAACTAAGTCAATCGCGAACAAGTTTGAGCACAGAGCTTTGTCATATTATGTGATCTTTGAACTTGTTGATGATTCACTCCTAGGAGCTGACACCTTTAAATAATATTTGATATTTCCTTAATTTGTAAAATTTAGAAAACATAAGAGATAGGGAGCAAATACTTTAAATATGAACATGAAAACTCACTAGAACAACAATTCCTCAAATATTTAAGTAACTCGAGCATAGGATTGCACCCCTCTATTTCTTCGTAATTTACACTTTTTCTTTGTTTTTATGGAGTATACGCACTATTTTCGTACCATTTCAAGATATAGCTGTCACACGTCAATCAAACCTCTTTGATAATTATTTTTTTGTTTTCTCTCATACTTTTTCTTTCTTCTCCGATACATTTTACTTTTTACTTGATTATGCTGGAAAACAAAATGTGCAGAGTAATTAGAAGCAAATGAAGTACTTCCTTTGTTTCTAAATAAGTGCTACATTCACCAGTTTCACGTAATCATTTGATTTTTTTTTTATCTTTAATATCTCTAATTACACACAATGACACAAGTAAAAATTATAAAACATTACACTTTAAAAAAATATATTAAAACAAATTTAATAAAACTTCAACCTAACTATATTCTATTCATAGAACATAACACTAATTAGAAATGGAGAAACTATATAAATAATATAATTACCTTTATTTACCAAGTTTTACAAGTGAACACAATCATGAATTGATACTTTTCCAAATCCAATTCAATCCATTGAGGATTCAATTTCATTTTCATGTCATGGTGACTTGGCAAAACAATGAAAGTATTATAATATGAGAGCACGTTCCCACTCACATTTGAAATCAATCCAAAAATTGACACACAATCACTCACTCTCTGACAACTCTCTGTCCTCAGCAGCATACTCTCTGCCAAAACCCCTCAGCTCTCACTCTCTTTCCCCCCTCCTTTTCTTCCCTCCTCTTGTCAGATGTCCTCTTCTTCTGACAATCTCTCTCTTTCTCTCTCCATTTTCTCTAATATCCAGTACTTATTACTAGACCTATACACTACTATAACTATTTTCATTTCTCTCAACCATTTTTCTCATTTTCTTTTCCATTAAATTTCCCCCCTTTTATATCTTCTTCAACAACTTTCATACAAAATTTACCAACAAAATGAACCTTTTTTCACCCTCTTTCTCTACTTCTTCAGGTTAGTCTAATTTTTTACTGCTTAATTCTATAAATCAGTAATCACCCTTTTTTTTTATACTGATTATCAAAAAAGATTTGATTTTTATAACTGGGTTTTCTCTTTTCTTTTATGGGTTATAAAGATTTTGATCAGAAAAGCAAAGATGTGAAGGACAGGTGGAAATTAAATTCTGAAAAACAGAGGAAAGAAGAAAAAACAGGGGAAAATGAGGATGAATCACAACCGTTGATTAATCTTTGTCTTGGTATTGGTGATGGTGGTGGGTCCAGTTACTTCTGCAGTAAAAAAACTGATGACAGAGAAAAAGACAATAACTTTGACAGAATTGTGATGGTGGAAGATGAAGAAGAGGAAGAAGGAGAAGAAGAAGATGATGATGATGATCAAGTAGTGGAGTGCAGGAATTACTCAGTGGTCAGGTTTACAGAGGAACAGCTGGATGAACTTAAAAGACAATTTTTAATATTTAAGTATATGATTTGGGGTTTACCTGTTCCTTTACAACTTCTTCTTCCTATTTGGAGAAGTTTTTCATCTTCTTTTGTTCCTCATCATTTGGACAATCTCTACACAAGATCATCCCCTTTTTGTAAGTTTTTGTTTATTTTTAGCTTCTCATTGAAATTTTCTTTAGCATTTTATATACTTCGTCATTCGTTCTTAAATAAGTGAAACACTTCTCTATACTATATATTTTGAGACAATTGTTTCAAAGTATATATATATATATTTTTTAATCTAATTTTTATTTTATATTATTTGGGAAAGCTTTTAGGATTTCTGTATTTTGGGTGTTGCTAGTTGCATGTATGATTTGGTTTTAGTTCTGGATAAGTTGTTGAATATGTTCAAATTTTATGTGTATACTACATGTTAGACTGAAATTATTGTTTGTTTTAGTGTATAATGCTGATTATTCAACATGGGTTTCAATTTTTTTTGTTGTTCCTGAATTTTTTGTTTATTTGTTCTGTAAATTTCTTTTCTCTTGCCTTTTTGTCTCTAAGCATGATTTTTCCCTCTTAGGAGACTGTTTAATGTGATTTTGAGACTTGAGTTGCGCCTTGACATAGGGGTGAAAAGTTTAGGTGTGTTTTTTTTGGCATGTATTCATATGATTGTCAAGGACATTATCTTTTGTAAGGACTGATATAATTTGTTTTGTTTGGTGATTTGTTGACATGACAAATGTGAAGGAATGCTAAAAGCTTTTGTTGCTTTCCTATTTGAGAATTGTGATTTTGGTGAAGTTTAGGATGACGAATGTGATGGAGTGCTCAAAACTTTTGTTGCTTTCCTGTTTGAGTATGGTCATCAAGGTGGGGAGGAATATGGTTGTCCTAGCTGATTCAAGTACTTTTCCAGTATTTACTGTTTGGTATTGTACTTAAGAAGCAAATGTTTATTGATCCTCATGTGGTGATGTGAGTTTGGTCGCGGTAACAAATGAGGATAATGATAATAAATGTATGGGTAATTTTGCGAAGAAAGTCTCATTATGTTAATGTCCATGGTAATGCTTACATATCCCAAAAATCTCTTTTTTCATAAATTTTACATCACCACCAGGTGGTGTTCAATGGTGATGCAAATTCCGAAGAAAAATACATGTTTGGCGGATGAAAGTATTTTCCTTACAAATTTAAACTTGTTATCATTACTATTACCATTTATTACATTCTACTAAACTGAAAGTTTGTGTTTTCAATCCTCAATTGAGCAAAATGTAGATTATAATCATGAGTGTACCCACAATGTAGGAAAAACCTAAGTCATATTTTAGACATCTATGTGCCTTGTAGAATGTAAAGTCAGTAAATCCACCTTCTAGAACTTAAACTTTGTAAAGTATGTAATATTAGAAAAAAGATTCTAATGAGTTGATCCATTATAGTTTGATCCATTGTCCAATGTTAATAATACTCAGTTGACTTGTTCTAATAATTTAGAAAGATCTTATTCCTTATATTTGTATGTAGGCTGCGACGGATGAACAATGTTTGAATTCTAATGGTACATTTGAATTTACTTATACTTAGAAGATGTCATAAGATGTGTTCTTTTCACCTTAGTTTTGGTGAACTTATTTTTTTTAAGGTGAGAACTCACCATTATTAAGATTCAGAACTCAGCTTTTAGTGGGTTGGTAGTTTATAGTTGATAAATTTGGAATTGTGGTTCTTTGGTTTCTTCATCATGATGTGCAGTGCTAGCATTTTTCCGTGAGGGTTCTGATTACCGGCAGGTGATGGATCCAGAGCCTGGGAGATGCAGGAGGACTGATGGCAAGAAATGGAGGTGCCATCAATCTGTGATTCCTAATGAGAAATACTGCGGGAAGCACATGCATCGAGGTAGTAAGCGTTCAAGAAAGCTCGTGGAAGCCTCTCCAAATTTTCGAACCCCCAACTTCATCAACTTAAATCGAAACAATAATCTGAGCAGTGACATCAGGCCACATTTCCCGGCAAATCTAAATAAGAATGGGCCAACTACGGTAGTGATGAGAGCTCCAGCTATGACCGATAAGACTGCAATGAGCAATGATAATGACAAGCAAAAGAATGTGTCAAAGCATGAGATTGTTGCAAAGGAGAAGACTGTTGTCATCAACTTAGCCTCAGGATTGGATTTCTCACCCAAAAGTGTTCTTCAAAATGGTAAGTCCTATGCTTTCTATTTGATGTTTTCTATTTGGACTAGTGATTTTTGTGGTGTTAAAAAATTGGAATTTAGATATATACTTTTACATTAGGCTGATTTTTCGTGCTCCACAATTGTGAGTTACTGTGTGTTACTCAGACGAGAGTACATCATGGTATGTTTTTCACTCGGCTATTTTATGGAAAGAATTCCATGATCTTTTATCCTAAATGAAGTGTCGAAGTGTCCATACTCATGTCATCACAAAATAGGTTATTTTAGGACTAAGGTAAAATGAAGAAACTCCAATTAATGTAGGTGGTTACTCCATTTGAACTGAAGATTCTCACTGTTGACTTCACAAAAATTCTCCTGATTTATGCATCATTTGGTGGGTCGTTTTCGTAGGAATGATAGCATAATGGCACAAACCTCACCAAATCTAATCTGTTGACTATATTGGTTATTTTGCTTGGTGTATGATCATACTTTTAATCAATCAAAAATCTCAGTTTATAAGCTGCATTTCTAATTGTCATTACAATAGTCTAGATTTCTTTGTATTCACCCTGCTCAATTTTTTAGATCCAAGTATGCCGTGTCCAAAAATCGAAAATTGCAAGACCAACCAAGAAACTGAATTAAGGTGTAAGAGAACCGATGGTAAAAAGTGGCGATGCAAGAAGGAAGTTCTTCCGGATCAAAAGTACTGTGCACAACACATCAACAGAGGCAAAGTCCGCTTAGAGAAGCCTTCGTTGGGTTCATCCTCAACCCCAGAACCCCAAGCCAAAGTGAGCTTGGGCCTCGATACCAATCTGAAGATTTCGCTTCCCACAAGGCCAGCTGATGGAAGGAACATGATTGAAGATAGTGTGGCTCGAAATGGTAGCAGTTGCTCCAGCTCCGAGGCTACTGAAAGTGATGAGAGTGCTGATTTTTCAGACATAATTGTCCTTTCTCCTTGAGTATTTTGAAGGGGTTGTTTATGGATAGCTAAGTAGAGCTCAACAGTCATGGTTTTTGTAACTGAAAATAATGTATATATGCAGTAATCAGTATACTTCTATATGGTAGCAGACTAGCAGGTCACAATAGTTGGGTTTACCTTCAACATTCTGTAGACTTGTAGGGGTACTTGAACCTGAAATTGCATCATTTTGGTGAAGCCTTTCTTTTCAGATTCTAATTAAAGTGTTTTTAAAAAACCTCTGCTGATACAATACGAGCATTTTTTCCTTCATAAATGTCTAATATTTTCTCCGTTTTTTAATAGATGTTCTATTTTGACTTTTATATTATTTATATATTTTACTTTGATCATATTTTTTTTATATTTGTATAAACTCAATGTTAACATAAAAATGTCGCTAAATTTATTTCGATATAAAATTTTAAAATATTAATTTTTTATAATTTTTTTATACCGAATAATCAGAGATATTATTGGTTAAAGTTGTGCATCATCGGGTATGTAAGTTAAGACGGAGTATTAAGTGCGTTCGTTCATTTTAAGGAGGTTTTATGAGGGAAATTAACTCATTTAAGGGATCATTTGGTTCACTATTTTTCGACTCCAAGAAACCGTATCAATTACCGATTCCCTCTTCTCTTGTTTAGTTTAACCCCTCATCAATTCATTAGACCATTACTATCAAGTGATGGTAATAGGTTCCTGCAATTTGTTACATTCTCATCCTCCGCAAGTAACAAAATTCATTATTTGATGGTACCGTATGGTTAATTAGTTACCATTCATTTACAATATAATCTTTGGCTTGAAACAAACACTTAATAAAGATAGGTGTTTCCGTTACCATTCTCCTCCTCTATCTATTCCCTTTCCACTTCATATCTTGAAACAAATGACCCTAAACGAAACCTAAACAAAACCTGTGCTTAATAGGAAAATTAAACGTAGTGGCTTATATTATACTCTCTTCGACCCATAATAACTATTGTTCTTGTATCTAATTTTGCAGAATTGTAGTGTGTATATAATTTATTGGGTTTTTTGTGAGAAAGGACCTAATAAAATACAAGTTTTGTGGGGGAAGGACCTAATAAAAAAAAATTGTCAAAATGGACATAATAAAATACTTCCGATTGTGAACAGGAACCACTTTATGAATTTTAGGACAAATTTACCATTTACCAGCGCTGACCCTTTTTTTACACCTAGTTGACTCTTTAATGTTCTGTTCCTATTTTAACTAACCCAAACATATTGAATTCTCACACTTTCCTTCCAACACCACAATCTCCATTGAAGGGAAGCATCAACTTATTCGATCTTATCCTGCAACCTTCATCAAATCCAAGGTCGCATGTTTTGCTTTTCAAATTTTTCTCTCTCAATGTTTAAGGGTTTTTGAAATTTAAGGCTCCTATTAATATACGTTTTTCCCAAATTGCAAAATAGGGTTGTAATTTCTCTTCTCGTCCTATTTTTTTTTCAAATATTGAAGGAAAATGTCTGGTAAATGAATAGAACATTAAAGAGTCAACTAGGAGTAAAAAAAACGATCAATGCTGGTAAATAGTAAATTTGGCCGAAAATTCATAAAGTGGTTCCTGTTCACAATCGAAGGTATTTTATTAGGTCCTTTTTGACAAAAAAAATTATTTATTAGGTCCTTCCCCACAAAACTTGTATTTTATTAGGTCCTTTCTGATTAAAAAACCCTAATTTATTTGACCCTTACTTTAAAATTTAAAATTTATTTTGTGTTCATCAGTAAAAAAAGAATGGCCATGCACTATGCACGTGTGAATTTCACTGTATCTCAAGGGAGTTGACTAGCATGCATGCATGTAGTGTTTGGATCCTCTAGAGTTCAGCTAAATTAACTCTACAAGGTAGAGTTTGAACAATATCAACCATTAAATAAAAAATTAATGGCTAATATATTATCTTTCTAAAATTTCCCCTATTTTATTTTCTCATTAAAATCCAACCTTTAAATCTCTCCTTTCTACCATTGTGAGCTCTTGATTTTAAAATATATGATTAAGATACAACTCTCTCATGTAGAATTGTACTCCCTTCGTCCCAAAATATAGTTTCCATTTTTCTTTCGTCACAATAATTTATGCAAGTAAAATCTAAAAGGGATAGTAAAGATTTTTTTGTTTATTTACATAAATGTTGTATGAGAAAAGATGATTTTAGGAGAGAAAATGGAGAATAATTGGTAAAAGAGCATTAATTGTAACATTTTGGTTGAATAAACAAAGGAAAAAAACAAAATTCAAGAAGCAAATAAATGATGAGACACAATTTTTCTAGATAAATTACGGAAAAATTTGAAATTTAATATTAAAATGAAAACTACTATATTTTAGGATACCCAAAATAGAAATGAGAATTATAGTTTGGGACTGAGGAAGAGTTTTAAATACTCCAGAGATTCGAACTCATGCATGCAACATACATTTGCTGCAGTTAATTAGTTGCATGCAGTATTTATCTGCTGTATTACACTCCACTATAACAATACCAACATTCCCAACAACTTCTACATAGTTCAATTTCTCACTAAAACACTGCTCAACTTTTACAACATAAAGCTATATATCCACTAATCTTGCATTTTTATGTGATCTTTCAAAAAACATCAGTTTAATCTTCTCACTAAAAAACTCAAATTTTCTGACAATGTATACCCATTTTTTACAGGATAAAAAGATGAAAATGATCATCTACTTTGGATAAATGATCATATAATCCTTTAATACTCTCTTCTACAACTCTCTGACTCTTCCTATATAAATTTCTCCCAAAATTCTCTCACATTTCATCAGTTTTTTTCATTTCTCTCTTTCTCTCTCTTCTTTGTATTTCTTACTACTTTTGATTCTTGAAGAAAGTAAAAATGGTGAATCCAGATATTATTCGTAGTGTTCTTGGAATAATTGGTATGATTATGTGATCTTCTTTTCTGTTTGTATGAATTTTTCGTTGATTTTTGCTGTTTCAGAGGTTGATTATTTTCCTTGCTGCTTTAATTACTGAATTTCTCAGCATTGTTATTGTGATTTGATTTAGTTTAATGTTACATGCAATTATGTTATTTCTTCGAAAATCGAAATATATGTATGATCACGTAGTATTAGTTCATACTATTATTATATAATTTCATTGATGTTTAAACTGAAATTTGAGATTATATGTTTAATTCTGCTTCATGTTTGCATTGTAATTAGTTTCTTTAAATTATTGATTATAATAATTTGATGAAGAAATGGACATTAATTCTTTAAGCTTACTTTGATTTGCTTCGTTGTTCAACAATTTTGATTAAAATCAAGAACTGTAATAATTCAAAAAATTGAATTCATCAATTCGATTATGTTTATTGTTTTCTACTTCATTTCCTGCTATTAATTTTATTTATATTATTCGAAATTATTGGGAGAAATAGAAATACTTATGCAGATTTTTTTGGCGCTGAACTCTTTAATAAAAAAATGGCGATATTTTGGCTTAATTTTATTATTACATGAACTTATGAGAAAAAAAAACTAACTCAATTTTATATTATTATTAATTATTCCTATAGAAAAAAAATATTATTATTAATTATATGTATGAATGAATTTATGTAAGTAATAATAATGATAATTTAAATAAGATTTCACATGACTATATTTTTTCTTATAAATCGAAAACAATTGAGACGATTGTTTCTAAGTATGAATAGTACTAATATTCTAAGTGAGAAAGATAAAAAAAATAACAGAGGAAGTACAAATTTAAGTTTGCTTAATCACGCTTTTTGTGCTTAATTTTCTGCTTCACACTTTTGATGTTTCTGTTTTACCACTATTATTGGTAATAAACTAACTTAATTTTGTTGGATTTCTTATTATTTGCAGGGAATGTCACTTCTTTCTTCCTCTTCCTTTCCCCGGCGTATGTATTTTCTTAATTTCACCTCTATTTTTGCCTTCTTTTCCTCCATTATTCTCTCTCCTCTTTTAAATACAATTCGTCTACATTTTCATGATGTCTAAATTTAATACTTCACGCATTCTGAAATAAATGAAACGTTTCTCCTAAAAAGCTCTCACATAATAGAGAGAATCGTTTCATTTATTTCAAAGTAGAGGTTGTATAAGTAATCTGAGGTTTAAAAAATCTTGACTGCATGTCTTTTTGGTAGAATGCTAGATTTGTTGGTTTTGATTATTTTAGTTGTGAAACCATATAGTATAGGATTGCAATATTACAATGTTAATATCATCAACAAAAATGACCGAATTCAGAAGTGAATTTTTGTCTCCAATTTTAAAATTATGCTCTTGGATATTATGATTGAAGTGTAAATCATATCGATTGATACACAATATTAATGCAAATGTTAAAATGTTTATAATAGGCCTACAATATGGAGAATATGGAAGAATAAATCAGTGGAGGAATTCAAATATCACACAATTGTGGCGGGAATAATCAACTGTATTATGTGGGTTTTTTACTCAATGCCCTTTGTACATCCACATAGTATTCTTGTTACAACCATCAACAGTGTTGGGCTGGTTATGTACATATGCTACAACTTGATATACTTGAGATACTCTGACATCAACAAAAGGGTAAGTAGTAAAAAGTAATTTACTGATCTTAGTAACTTATTTGCTGAATTTCTAGCTAGCTAGCTGATGTCTGATGATCTCTTTTACAACTATTCAGAAAGCAATGGTGCTGTATTATTTCGGCGAGGTGTTGTTTTTGGCTGCCTTAATATGCATCACAATCCTAGTATTCCACAGCCATACTTCGCGGTCTAACTTTGTTGGGATCTTTTGTGACGTCTTTGGGATCATTCTCTATGGTTCACCTCTTACTGTTATGGTATGAATCTTACTCTCTCCGTTCTCTAGTAATTGTTGTGGTTTCACTTTGACGTTTGAATATGCACAATTTTGATCATTAGACAAATGGAAAACATATTGAATGATAACATTTGTTTTAAATTCTTAGTAAAAAAAAGGATGCCGAACTGAGGTATTGAATAGTGTAATAGTCAAGTTGAATTATATATTTCTTATTTGATGTCTTACATTGTTATGATTCTTCATGTAGTATGTACTGAAGTATGAAATTTTTTGAACAACAGTTCAAGGTTGTGAAGACGAAGAGTGTTAAATTCATGCCACTGTCTCTCTCCCTGGCTGGTTTCTTTAATGGAATCATATGGAGTGCTTATGCTTTTATCAGATTTGATCCATACATTCTGGTATTAAATGAGTCTCAATTTGCTTAATTTTCAATGTGTTATGTTCTATTTCTCAATTTGTGACTGTAACTTTGATCCTCTTCTCTTTGATCCCTTTGTCATGGCGCGCAGATTGGCAATGGCGTTGGAGCTATACTAGGTTGCATCCAGCTTATTTTGTATGCTTGCTACTATGGCAGCACGCCGAAGAAGGGGGAAGAACCACCCAAGCAATCGCCAGTGCAGATATCAGCAGTATAAACATCAATACATCATTTTAAGCTCACCGTTTCCCACTTCTACTCTGTTTAGCTAGTTTTTTTTTTTGGTTAGATGAAGATTTAGTTTTTAGCTTAAACGAGATTAGCCATAGCATTTTTGAATTGCCTTTTCTCAAAGGAATGTCTTATAGGGTAAGTGCAAGATTATTTCAATTTTTCGACTGAAAAATACATATTGATCATTAAGAATTCTTTTCTTTCTCCTTCAATTTGGAAACTTTTATTGATCAATTTCCATCGGAAAGTGATCAAAGTTATATTCTCTTTTGCATTTGAGATCACTCAATCGTCCCCCCATAACACCTTAGCAAAAAGGCAAAAACACTATGACATATCTAAGTCGCATACACACCAGAAAAGCAAGTAAATGTTGAGAAAAATTAATGGAAACCAAATTTAGCGGTACAACGAAAGACACAATACCTGCCATTTTTCCACATATACCGCAACTGCACACATCAGGACAACGCACATAGCTAAAACAAATATTTTGTAATTTCATGAACATGGTAATCTAAAAGATATGCAAAAAGAACAACTGGTTCAATCAAATGAACATTAATTCTAAACATAAAGTTGATTAATAACGAACACTTGAACAAGTTTTTTTTTTTTAATCTATATGAGCAACGAAGGTAGTATAAAGTACAAAAAAAGGGAAAGAAGAATTTAAACCTGTGACTAATCATTTACAGCATCTCAATCTTAACCATTAGGCCAAAACATCCTTGTAACACTTGGAACAAGATAAAAGCCACATAATGAATAAACATAACGCTATTCTGAAATAAGCATATGATCATTTGCATGTCATTGTTATACCAGAGCACACGCATTGTGTTCTTATTTGACCGTGTTTTGACCTATGACGGTGTGCATATTATCTACGATTGAAAGATGTACATTACCTTATATTATTCTACCGTGTTTTGACATATATATATACCTTGATGATTTGGGGCAAGCGATTGAAAGATGAAAAACTTCAAAGGTGCACAAGCTGCAACTTTAGTATATAATATAATCAGTAACCTTATATTCATTTACAAGCTGTACATAAATAATCACCGGAAAGAAGGAAATAATACAATTTAACCAGTGTAGATAGATGGTATAGTTAGTTGGATCCAAACTCTTTATTCCACCTTTCAAGTTCCTCCCATCGGCTCTTTGACAAGCTCGGTCTAATCACATTCATCGCGTTCTGAAAGTCTCCATATCTTAAAGGTCTGACCTGTTATTAGATAAATAAGCAGACATCTAAGATCATGGTAACTTGATGAAACATATTGATGATAGCCAGATAACTAATAAGCAACCTGATTAGCCTTGACCGTGAGTATATTTGGACCGAGTTCTCTAATAGGCATCATGGCAGCTTCTTCACACAAGGCTTGCATGTCACTTCCAGAGTATCCTGAAAATAGGCAAAACATATAGTAGGTTAATACTTCCCAATAAAAGGAAAATATTGCAAAATTGTACATTTGATCATTCGTCCTTGATGAAGCCATGGATACCAGTTTAACGACACCAATAAGGCATGTTACATGATTGAAAAGCTGAAGCCACAAATTTCTGCAAGATCACATGACAAGCCAGAACACAAAATACATATGAGACTCAAGTATGACTTACCCTCTGTTTCTCTCACAAGCCTTTCCAAATCTTGACCTGTCACGAAAAAATAAGTTGATGGGTTAAACAGTTGGTTCATGAGTACGACCTTCCATCTACATCAGTCATTAGAATGTCACAAGAGAAGTGCTGAAAAATATCATAAAAGGTAGGACTAGCCTAAATTTCTCCAACTCTTCTGTATTATTTCCATTGAATCAACATTTCTAAATGGTGGGTACCATCATGTTGCCCTTTAAGATGTATATAACTTGAGTAAACAGAATTGTGTATTTTCATAGAAGCAACACGTAGATAATTTAATATATAAATAAAAGAAAGCAGACAGGATAGGACTTAAAAACCAAATTGCCTTGTGACAATAGTATACTTACCAGGCAAGGAAAATGCTTGACCCTTCAATTTTTGTTTAAGAATAAGCCGCCTGACATTTTCATCAGGTAAAGGAATGTATATTCTCTTGACCTGGCCAAGGATTACAATTAACATGAACATAGAAGAAACAGAAGATGTGATAGTGTACAAGGACACAAGTCCTAAAGTATACAGGTCTTGTTTGTTTGAGTGTAACTTGCAAATAGCCAAGGCAAATCCAAGAGATATAGTTATCCCACTTTCATTGACCTCAAGTTGCCTTTTCAAATTAAGTTTGCATGAAAAAATGAAGTTGCTTCAATACAGGTTAGGTAAGTGCAATTCACGCCTTGCGCAACTAAAGTATGCACATATTTTGGTATTCCATCCATCCCACTGCACTCGCCTTAATTGACTTGGAGCAAACATACAAAACTTCACATATAAATTTAATATATATAATGAAATAAATGACTCGTGAAAATGAATGCAAATCAATATACTCCCTCCGTCCCAAATTAATTCGAACACTTTCCTTGTACATTCACCCCAGACTAGTTTGAACAATTCCACTATTTTAGGAAAGGTCTCACTAATAATTTAATATTTCTCTCCTACCCCTTCGGTCCACTACTCCCTCCCTCCCTCTCTCCCCCCCCCCCTCCTCTCTCTCCCCCTCAGTAAAAAGAAATACCTCACTATCTCCTATAAAATATAAATCTCTAAATCTGAGAATCGATAACCACCCAACAACTTATCCTGAAACTATTTGCCATGATTTGTTTGAACAATTTTGGGACAAAGAGGTTTATTATTTATTCCATACAATTGAAACAATTATAGTTTTAATAGTTAGACATAAATCAATAATTAAAGATACATTTAGGAGATGACAAAGGTCCACTAAGGCAATTACACAGGGACATAAGAAAATATCCCACCCAATAATGTAAGCAATATACATGTCACAGTTCACAGGGAACAATCTCAGGAACATAAGAATGCATAAGCTATTTATATGCTAGGCTAATAAAAACACAGAAAGACCTGGACAAAGTTAGTTTCAAATTGGTCACTAAGATAACATTGATAAGCCATCTCTGCCTTAATACTAGTTCAAATTCAGACACCATTTATGAACATCTCTTTGTCAGTGTGGGATCAATAAGGGTTGTAGAAACTAGAGATAGTGTTATAAGTGTTTGTGACAATAGATCATGATTGAAGAAGGCAGAAAAGATTGGGGGTTGGAGAGTCATGTATGAGCAATTACCAATCTTCTCAAAACTGCATCATCCAATTCCTGTGGTTTATTAGTTGCACCTGCATAGTTAAAAGAAGAGATACCATAAGATAAGAAATATGTCTAGCATCCTCTTTTATGTCTGCATACTACGGATATTCAATTTTAATTTATGAAAAAGGTGTGCACTAGTGCAGAGTGCTGTTTCTCGTGCTCAAGCAACTTCAACCTTCTAAAGTGTAGTAAGCTCACCAATTACTATCACTAGATCATCAGGATTAGAGGTGACACCATCAAATTGAACAAGGAACTCTGATTTCAACCTTCGACTAGCATCATGCTCGTTAGCCTCCCTTGTAGACATGATGCTGTCAATCTGCCAAAAGCAGACAGCAAAACACTCCAGTAAACGGTTTAAGGCAATATAAAAATAACAGTCACAATAACATTGATATATAAGACTACACAACACAAGTTAAGAGACCAAGAATAGAGGATTATCGACCAATCAAATCAAAGGCCACAAAAGACTGATTCAGTGGTTTAGCTTGTAAGTTGTGACTTGTGACCAAATGCATTTGTACCGAATATAAGAAGCAAATAGACAACCTTGTCAAGATTTAAATTATAGATGAAAGTATCATCAGGATAGGGGGGCGGGGGTCAACAGGAAGAAAGACAATTCTTCTGTTTCGGATATCATTTTCTTAGATTGTGGGACGATTTGAGAAGACTTTTCTCACATGGATGGCCAAGCATTTATCCCTTGCCATGGATTGATACTTGATAATGAACCACATACACAACATAGTGGGAAAAGCAAAATTTCCCAATCCAGCATTAGTTATTCAGAAGCAAAGTCTCTGATCTTATCACCCAGAACCGACTGATAACAACAAATCTACTAATCTAAATTAATAATCATATATCGATGTAGAAGAAAATTACTCTTTTCTCTGATCAGAAGTACACATTGAGATGCGCACAAGGATTTTCTAAAGATATTTGCAATGTATGTTGGTGGACCTCTCAAGTAAAACAGAAGCGTAAATTGTATATTGATTATAAACTAAAGGCAATTATTATGATATATAAGCAGCCACTATGCCTACAAAAATCCCCTATACAGCTATGACTTTAATCCAGGACAAGTAACAAAAAGTTTAGGTCATAGGCACAATGTCAAGGGCCTTATTTCTTCTTCAGGCAATTGAATTTATATTTCCTTCTTTTATTGTCATTAAAGAATTCTCAAAAACAACTTTAACATTGTTGGACTTATACAGTTATACTCAAACCTCTCCACCTTCAGAATTTGTGAAACACATCATTGTAAGACATGAATTCCAAAGGTGTCAAATAATTTTGAAAAGAGAGTACACAATTAGTTAATGCTTATATCAAACAATTTGTGGCATCTTTTGGGAATCTAACTTGTATGAACTAAACAATATTCATCAATAACGTGCACCCAGACATAGTAGACCAGTAGAAACATGCACATTAATGAAGTATGAATAGAATCTAACGATCTAAAAACTTACCTCATCCATAAAAATTACGGAAGGCTGCCTTGAGATAGCAACCATAAAGAGGGTCCGGACAAGCTTTTCACCTTCACCAACCTGTCACAACACGAACATAGTACAGGTACTGATCAAGCCATACAATCTATAGAAAAACAAAATGCTGACCCATTAAGGCTATAAGACCTACCCACTTGGATGTAAGGGTAGATGCAGACACATTAAAAAATGTTGCATTGCACTCTGAAGCAACTGCTTTAGCAAGCATTGTTTTCCCATTGCCTGGAGGACCGAAAAGAAGCAGACCTGGAAGAAAAAAGAAATTTAATATCAGTAAGTATCTCTATTAAGCATTAGAAATTCCATAGTATTCCTTCAAAAAAGAGCATAGTAGCAGCCTAGAAAACTATACCTCGAGGGGGCCTCCTAAGACCAGTAAACAAGTCCCTCCTTTTGGTAGGTAGAAGAACCATTTCAAAAAGAGTTTGCTTTGCCTTATCAAGACCAGCTGAGAACAAGTTCATACAACCAGGATTTCAATGCTGAATGAATAACAACAACAGAATATGGCACTATACTCTAAAGTGAGACCCAGCAATCTTACCTACATCTTCCCATTTAATAGAAGGACTTCTATCCACGATTACAGTGTTTATCATCTCCACTAGTTTGGCATCAGGACCACCAGTATCTTGGTTTGATCTAGACGCTCCACTTTTATCTGTCCGATTATCTCTAGCAAGTGAACTGCTTCTAGTAACAACTGAGGGTCTCTGCTGAGTATCTTTCATAAAGTTTGATGGTTTTGACAAGACTTTAGCTCCTTGTGAACGTACAGAAGCAATCTGAAAGGAAAATTAGAGAAGTTAATTATTGAAAAAATAAAAATTGCATGTACACTGTCAGATATATCCATAAAGAGATCAAATGAAATAAAATCTAGCCAGCACCAGGAAACCATACACATTGTGAAGACATGAAGATAAGTTAAATAAAGACTGCCAACAGAATTGAGGCAATGCCGCAGTGGGATAACAAAAAGACAACCAAACACACCCCATATATATTATATACTCCCTCAGTCCCAAAGATATTGTCCATGTTGACTTTTCACACATATTAAGGTGTACGTATGGAGCAGAGATTAACCAATATAGTGGAAGGAAAGGTGAAAAGGCCATGGTGTCTGATTTTGTAGACATACATTCATCAACCAAGGGCAATAGAATGGACAAAGACAAAGCCGGCAAACTAGAATAGAAAGGTGGGCATATCCCTTCTATATTTTGATGATAAGGTGAATAATGTATTTGGGATACAAGGATTAAGACTTTTTTTTAAAAATCGTTTTTAGAGTTTACTACATTCTAATCTCGAATCTGAATGTTTTGCTTTCTAGTCATTTCCTTTCTGCCACAACACTCATATTTGAAATGCTCTGGAAGCTATATACTCATCCCCCAAAACAAATAGCAGCTTAGATCCCACTATCAGCAAGTTCAACAGAAATCAAGGTGTAAATGAACTTACACCTAGCCCTCAACGCTCATACGAGGCTTAAAAGCCATAATCTCATCTCTTATACGATTCAATGTGTGCTTTTGCGATCACAAATTTTCAGCCAAAGAAAACAAGTATTTACATATCCAAGCAAGAATACTATTTTCCCACAGATCGAAAAAAAGACGTACCAATACATAAGGCAAACGTCAGATTCTGCAAGCATTAGAATAATTGAGAATTCATTTGCTCCAGTAAATCAAATAGAGTCATAAAAACCACCTGAGAACTAAACCTAATAAAGTGCTTAACCAAAATGATGAATGAGGTTGATGTTTCCAACTTTTAGATTTTGCAATTTTCAGAATCTTCCACATTTGAATTGTTCCTTTGGGCTTTAGTCTCAATAAAAGATCTGGAGAAAGACTTCATGCAAGGTGCAACATTACATCATATTTAAAACATTATACATTGAAGATCATATGGCAACCTTGCTCCAGAAGCAGAGCAACTTCAGACCCACACTAAGCAGCAGATTATAAGGTCCACCGATAGTGAGGTTAGGGAAGCATGTCAGTTGACCAAATGCATGCATTACATAGAGATGCATCACACGAACACCTCGGAGTACCAATAAATAAGTCCAAGACTGTACCAGCCAAAATAAAAGAATAAACTTACACCCCAGATTTCCATTTCGTACCTTATTCGTGGTTTGTCCACCTAAAAAAAATAGAAGGAAAAGCATAGAGCAAGAATCAATATCCAACAAAAATCAGCCAACAAGAAAGTAAATTGACCACAGCATACACATTAATAACCTGATCTTGCACTTAAGACCCGTAATCTCTCAGAGACTTGGCCCTGCCACTTTGATATCTTCTGATGGTAGGAATTCACTTTTTGTTGTTCACTACAAGAAAATAAGAATTAAATTTTGCAAGAAGTTCAACTTTCGGCAAAATACAAGCATCTTAGAATCTTAATTCTTAGTAAACTAGAAACATCATACAAAAGCATGACAAAAGAAAAGTCAGGTACAAACTAGGAGATGCAACTTGCAAGCCTAACTAAAAATGAGGCACTGCAGAAAACATTGCCATAGATATCTAAAATTTTATCATAGATATTGTTCCATATGGATCCTCGACCTTCATTCCTAATTATTGCATGTCATACTTAACGCCCTCTATCGAGTTCATATTTGGACTCCTTAGACTTCAACTAAAATCTCCATGATTCCGACTCTTCACTACCTTTACCAATGCCTCATTTGGTCGAGATCTCACATGGTCAAACCAATGTAATTGGTTCTCTCTTAGGTTATTCTCGATATATGAAACTCCAATCATCTTTCGATAATAGCGTCCTAATTTTATCTCTTAGGGTGCTAGCACATATCTAATTCTAACATATGCGCCTATACTAACCATATTTTCCTAATATCATCTTTCCTAATGCAAACACTCAAACCATCATAATAACTCTGGTCTACGTGTCTAAAACTTATCCTTCCCAGCTTCCCTTTAACCTTAGAGGGGCACTATGGTGGCCCAATATCCCAGTTACAAGCCAATTGGATTCTATCTTGTGAGCCAAGTCTTGCAATTCCTTTGTAAAATTAACCTAGCATACTTAAAACATTACTAATGGGGAACTCCTTACCGTCTAATGTTACTACATCCTCGCTAGACTTTTTCTCGTTACTAAAATTGTACTTCATGTGTTCACCTTTGCTCCTACTTAGCCTTCAAAATTCTCACTTTTGTCTCCTTTGCTTTCACTCGTTACTAAAATTGCACTTCATGTATTCACCTTTGCTCCTACTTAGCCTTCAAATCACTTTTGTCTCCTTTGCTTTCATTTAGCATTAACCATGTCTCTAGTCTCGTCCACCAATGCAATATCATCCGCAAACAACATACACTATGGTATCTCATCCTAGATAGGTCATTTTAGTTCATCTACTACTGTTACGGAAAAAATTAACCAAAATACAAATCCTTCATGTAGACATATACTCATAATTGTAATAGGGACATCAATGTTAATCCTCCACACATCCTAACATTTGTTTTCACGTCTTATTATGTATCTTTAATCATATCATTGTTTGAACCAATCCACCAAGTAATATCTCTCAATACCTTATTATATGTCTTCTTTAGCTCTAACTACTCCCTCCACCCGGAAATAATTGTCACATGAATTACGTCATCGCAAGCTCTCAGACTTAATAATATTCTCCAACTTTACTCATCTGTCATCACACCGTCTAAGTAGGGGAATCATGAAAAATTCAGTCCTATAAATCATTAGTAGTCTTAACAAAGACGAAAACTTTTTCACATGCTAAAATTTGTATAAACACGGCTACTTCCAAGTGAATTGCGTTAAAATACAGCACAATCATTCACAAAACAAACTGTAAACAGCCAACTAAAAAAATCAACTCCGACATTGCTATTACCTCGACGAGATAAACGACGGAGGACGGGTTGAAGCACCTTCAGCCAATATACGCTCAGCATTTCTGTAGTGATAAATTGCATCATCGATCAAACCCCACTCCTCAGCTCTAACAGCCTTATCTATCTCTTCTTTTGCCAAATCAAAGTAGCCTTTCAATTTACCAGCAATTCTCTCATTCGAAACCTTAGCCCCATCTACACCTACTTCCATTGTTTTCTCGTTCCGATTAATTAAAGAATTAGGGTTTCCGTTACTGTTTTGTTCATATAGCAGGTCCGAATTGGAGAAAATCGAGTTCAGTGAATCGGTTAATCCTTTCCAGAAGCTCATCTCTGCATATTACGTTGAAGTTGACGAAAATTAGGGTTTTGATTATAAGATGGAAATTGAATTGTGAATTTTGAATGGTAAAAGTTTTAAGGACTGCATTAAGAAGAAATTATGCGATAAAGAGAAATAGAGAGAGAAGGGAGAGAGGCGCTTACCAGCTGATGATGGAAGTTGATGCAGAATTTCATCGTGGGAGAGTAAAAATATGAGCAGTGAAGTATAAAAATGGCGATTTTGGTTACCAGGTCAAGGTGTTTTTGGTGCAGGAGTAAGATCAAGGAATCACAGTGGAGCGCTGCGAAAAATAAAGCAATAGGAAGGGTACGCGATCATGGAAATATGGTCACCAATTCACCAATTAGTTATTTCAACTCATGTCTCCGCAAGATTTGACCACGTAACCGCATGTTTTTTTTTTTTTTTTTTTTTTTGACAACGGGTAAAATTTGCATTAAATAAAAAAGAAATTACATCCTAGCGGTATTACAACCGGACATAAAAAACAACAAATTGGAGCTAGAAGAGCTTCTTTGCGTACATATTTTAAAGAACCTGAGTAACTTATTACATATTCAGACTGACTTAAGATTAGCATAAACAATGATAGGAGGAATTGGGGACAAAGTCTTGATGAAGAAGACACAATATGAACGGAAATCTGATGAGAGACGACACCCATACGATCTTCCGAAATAGATTTCCGCGGATCCGAAAAAAGAAACCAAGAAGCTACGTCCATTGGTAACTTCTGACCCTGTTTAGAGGGTACGGAGAGTTTAGTCTCACGAGACTGAAACTCTAACGGGGTGGAGGTCGAAACTTGCCCCAAATTAGATTGGGGGGCCTCCCACAAGATGCAATTTTTGAGTGTGATGACTATGAAAGTCATCACAAGAACTTGGTGTGAATTATAATAAAATAATTCACCCAAAAAGCAGATCCGAAGATCCCACCACGGCCTCTCTACTCTAGAAGATCGAACCAAACCAAGATTACTGGAACCATTACCTCTCATTTTACCCAATACTTGATCTCCTACCAATTCAAAACTGGATCTGAAAAGACCTAAACTAAATCTTAAACTAGGAACATAAACAAGACAAAGGATATAATCCCAAAACATAATTCTACGTCGTTATCAACTCCGATTAAACTTCAGAAAACTGCAAGACACACAACAAAACAGAATAGTAAGTGAAAAGGGGAAGGGGGACACTGACTCAATTTACTAGAGGGACGGGGGACACCTAATCTGTTAAGCAGGGGAAGGGGATAGGGGAAGCCCAACAAACACTAAAGAGGGGATGGGGAGGGGGAAGCCCAGACTATACTAAGAAAAATTAATCAGGGGAAGGGGAAGGGAGACACTTACCGATACCACAGGGATGGGGGAGGGGGAGCCCAGACCTAAGCTATTAAAACACTAAGCAGGGGAGGGGGAGGGGAACCATTAACCGCTAACATTAACGGGGATGGGGGAGGGGGAGCCCGGACTTGACGAAACCGACTACGAAAAAGGGGAGGGGAGACAATAACGGCTAATAGAAACAGACCACTAAGAAGGGGAGGGGAAAATCGAAGGCAACCGGAAAAGTTAATCGACCGAACGACTACGAAGGGCGATCGAATGATGCGAATCAACGAAGGAAACTGAAAATAAATTGAAAAAGAAACTCGCCGGAGATCCCGCCGGAGATCTATGCGGCGTCGGAGCTCCGGCGAGTTCCTAGGGTTAGATGAGATTGGGGTTTTGTGTTTATAGAGAAGGCAGAGGATTTAGAGAGAGTATGGCAAGAGCATTGGTTTCTCTTTTCTTTTAACCGCATGTTAATGTATTAAAGTTCTAACTAATAAACTACTCCGTGCAACATTAAATGATATTTTCTAACATGTTTTTTTTATTCATATGAGCCACGAAAACGGTACAAAGTACATATTTTTTAACATGTAATTGTTAATAAATCGATGTATTATCCATGACTAAAAACTTATTTATGAATCGCTGCTTTGATTAGGAGAAAGATCAAAGTAGAAACTATTACTTCCTGTGTTTTTTTTAGTGCAACATTTCTCATTTTAAAAAATATCATAATAATTGCAACCAAACGAATCGTTAAGGGCTCGTTCGGTATTAAAGTGGTTTTTTGTTTTTTGATTTTCAAAGTCATATGATATATGTCCTATAATGAATAAATACTTAGTCAAATTTATTGCGAACATGATGATTTTGAAAACTGACAACTGAAAAGTGAAAACCACTCTTCTTTTATCAATTTTGGTTTTTCGTTTTCAAAAAAATTGAAAACTGAAAACAAAAAACGATAACAAACGGGTCCTAAGAGTTTTTTTTTCTTTTTATTTACATAAATGTCATTACTTAATTCATCCAGTAATTTAATTAATATATCATTTACCAACCTAAAAGCATTTACCTAAACCATCCACCCACCCTCCTCTTATCTCAACCATCTCTATCTTGCTCTTCAACTCAATCCAACCACCCTTTCTCGCCTCAACTCTACTCAAAACTCATTAATTTTGAAATGGTGTGGGAATTGAAATGAGGGATTTGGTAGTGGTGGTGTGGTGGATGGCAACTGGTCGATGGTGGCATGCTATGGTGGATGATAGGCGGAAGGTGTTGGGTATATGAAATTGGTGAGTAATTAGTGTAGGTGTTTCATCTAATTAAGTTTTCTAATCTCTTTTTAAGTGTGGTTCCCAAGACTCCAACTTTCTCTCTAGGTTGTGTGCGTGTGTGCGTGCGTGCGTGCGTGCGTGCGTGCGTGCGTGCGTGCGTGCGTGCGTGCGTGCGTGCGTGCGTGCGTGCGTGCGTGCGTGCGTGCGTGCGTGCGTGCGTGCGTGCGTGCGTGCGTGCGTGCGTGCGTGCGTGCGTGCGTGCGTGCGTGCGTGCGTGCGTGCGTGCGTGTGTGTGTTATATTTCATATTTTTGTAGTGGTATTTTGATATTTTTGTCAAAATAAGGATTCAATACACTTCTTTATGTACTCGTGCATATATCAGATATAAATTAAGCAACGCTTGTTGATTACCGCATTTAGTCAAATTTCCCTCCTATCTTTTCTTTTGCTCATCTCGATAATCCATACATTTGTTCCCAGTCTATGGACAATTATCTCTTAAGCATACATTTAAATTATGTTTCAATGAAAATCGAGCACCCCATAACGTATCTTCCCATATAAATAACTATGAGATCATCGTTTCATTCATTTCATCCTGATGTGATGAAAGGATGGTGCCATTTGATCCTTTTTCGATCCCTAACTAGCTCTATACAAGATTACATTCTCATCATTCCTTTAAGAGTTTGTCGACTTACAGATTCTTCGTTATTTATGATTCTATAATATATATATAAATTATCAATGTTCCACAAGTTCATACTGGTAAATGTTATCTTCATCATTTTCTTTGTAAAAGGCATTATCTTTAAGATAGTAGCGAGACATCATACAATACTTTTGGATACCTAATTTTAGATATATAATCAAACTCTTAACATGAATACTAAATTTTGTCTAGCCATATACATTTTTATCACATCACTTATATATTATAATATAAATTAATAAATCATAAAAATGTTTAGTTCAACTCATTAAATAGAAAAAAATGGAGTTAGATAAAAAAAAGGGTAACAATTATCGATACCTATTGAATTGTTTCTAATATAAAATTATATACTTATTAAGTGTTAATTTGAAAAAAAAATAACAAATGTGTGGTCTTAAATGTTGAGAAGGACAATAATTGGGTGGAAAAATAGTTATCCTTGTAAGACAAAATCCATTATCCCACCACCCATTCCAAGCAACATGTAACAAACACATTTTGTTTCTATTTGCATCACTTATAAATCTTATATCAAACATGCTATTGATTTTTAAAACATATAGACAACAGACAATGCATGTAATATCAATAAAGGCTATAATAACACTATTAGTTTTTATATATACTTATTAGTATTGAATATACAGATTCAAAAAGAAGACGAGTAATATACAATGATACAAATATAACCTTTCAATAAGAGTTGGTAATTACATAATTCAAATTCGATACGATATTAGTTATTAAAACTAAATTGCAACAAAAAATAGCACGTGAATCAACCCCAAACCCGTTCAAATTGATGTTTTTCTCATATCTATAATGCAATTATCCATATTTAATGCAACTTAAAGTTTATTTTTGTGGAAGAGAATCAAAATAGATATGAAATAGCCGAATGTGAACAAGATTAATTAACTTAAATCGCCAAGTCTACTTCCAATATTGAACCGAATATAATAAAAGATGGTAAAGAACAATTGCAAACGTCTTCAACAATCAATGTGCATGCACATGAGCAAGACTTCCACTTCTATAAGAGACTTGAGATTTTGGAAAACGGGAAAAACTAGTGGATTGATAACTAAAACGTTTCATGTATTGCACCAAGTGAGCGTGATACAGAGAATTAAATTTACCTTTAAAGGAATCAAGTAAATATTTTGATAACGGGTGAAATGTTAATGAATGGTGGATATAACTTAGGGATGGCATGAGTTGGGTATGTAGTGGGTCCAACCATACCCAAACTAACACTCATTAATTTTGATTTCGACGCAGATTCGTTCTAAAGATCCGAATCCTTACCCATATTCAATAGGTAAAGCGGATTATGAGTCTAAGATGGGTCTCAAGGACCTACTACGTTTTTCAACTCGCAGTATTTTTAGAACCGTTTTTTTATTTATAGAAATGATAAAAAAGACCAAAATAATAGTCTAATTCTCCTACAAAACATCTTAAAATTAAAACATCTACATTAAGTTGACTCAAGTCACGTTCAACATGGATAAACTGAGAACTGAAGGACTTGAGTTTATTAACTCAATGGCTACGTGAAAAAGTAAAGGTACAAAGTTTCATTACTCATACATATATGCGTGTGTGTGTGAAAAAAAGGGTTTGTTATGCGTGTCTGGTTCGGGTTTGAACTTGAATATATCAAACCACAACCCTAAATTTTATCCTTAGAACCACATCTGACCCAAACCCAATGAGCCTCAAAATTCTAGATCCATGCCCTTAAAAATGGGTCGAGCAACTTGATCTGAATCGGGTCTTGTTAGTTGGGTCCATGCCCATCCTAAGTAGAACTTTTATATATTCCAATAGCCACACGAACCAACACATGCTTAGATCAACTGGTAAGGGAGTTGTTCTAGCTTAACATAAGGTCTCGAGTTCGAGCCCTGGAAACGCAACAATGTGTGTTGGGAGAGCTTTTCCCCAATTGGGGCATGACCCGACTCGAATCCGGATTAGTCAGATC
The DNA here is from genome assembly GCF_026745355.1 of Beta vulgaris subsp. vulgaris. Taxonomy (NCBI): domain Eukaryota; kingdom Viridiplantae; phylum Streptophyta; class Magnoliopsida; order Caryophyllales; family Amaranthaceae; genus Beta; species Beta vulgaris. Next base: position 51,951,929 of record NC_079202.1, read on the forward strand.
CAAAATGGATTTCAGAAACCAGATAAGGTATCCTTAAAAAAAATAGCCACACGTAAGTCCGGATGAATTTGAATAAGTAAAAATAAGTATAGACAAGTTTCAATAAGTCTAGATATGTCAAATTTAGTTGAACACACCATAAAGGTACATCAAATAATCATATTTCTTACGATAAGAAGATTTTGTTTTACTCGAAAAAAAATCTCTTTTGTAACAGTTACAAATAAATGTTGTTCATAATGTTACTAAACTGTTATAAAAAGACACGTCATATTTCTCTATTTCACAACACCGTGACTTTTTATTATTTTTAAATTTCTCCCCTAATTTTTAGACACTCTATCTCATGCTTGTAAACACTCTTCCTCAATATTTTAACAAATTTTCTTAATTTTCTCCCAAAGTAAACCGAGTAAATCTTTTTGAAAACAAAATTATTACATTGACCAACATAAAAAAAAACATATTACAATGATTTTCTTTTTATAAAAAATTACAATTTCAAACTTGAAGATATTTCAATTTCAAACAAAAACAAAGCCACAAATAGCTAAGCAAAAAAGGGGCAAGAGGAAGAAATTTCTTGCCATGTCACCTATCTAGTACCTATCACTACAAAAGCAATCCTAACGGTCCGATCGAAATTAAAATTACAGATCCAAACACCAAAATATAACATTTAAATTCAACATAGATTTACATAAATACATACTTCAAACAAATAACCCTTACACAATAAATATAAAACAAGTAGTATTAAATTTCCTTTTCATATACTGTCACCACTCCCCACTCCTCCCTACTTTATTTTTACTTCTTCCCCCTCATCTCCTCACCAAAACCTCAATTTTATCTCCTCCTAAGTCCTATCTACCTTTCACTACAAATTAATTTAATTTCTTTTCAACAAATAATTCAACAAAATACAAAACCCCAATTTTCGGTCCCCGAAAATCTCTCTCTTTCTCTCTCCTCCTCTTCCATGGAGCAGCAACTCCACCAAGCTACTGGTGTTCCACCACCACAATTTCCACCTTCCGCCACCGATGCCCACCACATCTCCGCCGCTAACCCCACCCCATCTCACCCACCTTCTCACCCCACCTACACTGAGGTTCATTTCTTCCTCTAGATCCCGAATTTATTTTTCAAAAAAAAAATATGGGTTTTTTTGGGTTTTCAATTTTAATAAATGGGTTAATTTTTTTTTAATTTTTTTTTTACATTTTTTTTTAATTTTTTTTTTTTTTTTGCAGATGATAACGGCAGCTATATTGTGGGACAGTTCACAAGGGAAAGCAGGGGGATCAAGTAAGAGAGCAATAGCAAAGTATATAGAACGAGTTTATACTAATCTTCCACCAGATCACTCGGAGTTGTTGACTATCAATTTGAAGCGGTTGAAGAAGTCGGGTCAACTCGTTATGATTAGGAATTCTTATCAATTACCTGTTGTTGCTGCTGCTACTTCTTCTCAACCACCACCTGTAGCTCCTGTACCTGTTAGATCTATACCTCCATCTTCTTCTTCACTTCAACCTTCTGTTGATTTTGTTAACCCTACTCCTAAAAAAAGGCCTGGTAGACCTGCAAAGCCCAAACCTTTAGCCCAGCCCATTACTACCACTGCTGCTTCTTCTCCTGCTGTTGTTGGTAATGGGCCTGGTAAAAGGCCTAGAGGTAGGCCTGCAAGACAGCAACAACAACAGCCTGTTGTTGCTGAAGTTCCATTTGTTCAGCCCATTTCACAGCCTGTTGTCCAGTCTGTATATCATGCTGATCTTGGTGTTAACAATGGACAACAGCCTGTTAAGAAACGGCCTGGTCGGCCTCCTAGGAAACAAGTGGCCCAGGCCCAGACACAGGCCCAGACACAGGCCCAATTTCAGCCCAGTGAACAAACTGTGGTGGTTGTACCTGTGAATGGGACTGTAGGTGGAGTGGTGAAGAGGAGGCCAGGGCGACCTCCAAAGGTTAATAATGGCGTTGGTGGGAGTTCCGGTGCGGCTGTAGCGGGGCCGAAGCCGAGGGGTAGGCCAAAGAGGAATGTGTTGGCTCCTGCTGTGAGTACGATTGGGAAGAAGCCGAGGGGACGGCCGCCGAGGCAAGGGGGAATTGCTCCTGCTGGAAAACGGCGTGGTAGGCCGCCTAAGGGGAGTGTCCCCAGTGGAGGCCAACCCAAATTGGTGAGGAAGTATGCTGGCAAGCCTCGTGGTAGGCCAAAGAAGGTACATTGTTCATTCTACTTGCTTACTTACTTTCCCTCTTTAAGTTTTTGAGTTTTAGTTTGAATTTGAATTTTGGCACCTTTAAAGAAGAACAAATATTTGTCAACTTGTGATTTGAATTGAGTGTTTAACATGGTTATTGGAGGGGCAGAATTGGAATTTACCAGGCATTGAGGAGAAAGAAGATTTGTTTTGAAGATATTTTTATTGTTGGACTAATGTTATATTGTTATCAGTTGATGTGGATTTTGTTGCCCATTTTTTGCTACAGTTATGAAGACATAATTTGCATATGTTAATAAATTTTAAATTCTATGGTTTTCTTTTATATAAATTTAGGTATTGAATTAATGTGCTGATAATTTGTTGTTGTTTAATTAATCTTATCTTTGGTATATCTGTTAGTGTTTGAAAGCTTGCCATTATGTTTGGGGTTGATGTGTTATGTGAACTTCTTATACAGTGAAGAAAAATCTTGAAATTCCATACTATTCTCTTGTTTTTTGTCAACTATACTTGTTCAATGGGTGTTTACCAATTTAGGTGTTAAGGTATTAGGAAATTAATGTTTATTGTTAAAATCATAGGTTGTTCTCAATTTATCAAGTCATTTTGTATCAATAATGGTAGTAATAAACTAATAATACAAAATGTTTAATTTATCTATTAAACAAAGCGCATACATGCTTTTAGTGATGTGGATATTAAATGTAATTCGTTGAGCGTTTTCCTTTTTTGTGGGATTTGTTGTCATATTTGGAGTTGTTAGTTTAAAAAATTTCATCTACTCCCTTTGTTTTTTCTGATCACTCACTTCACTTTGGGGAGAATCAATGAAGAATCTCGAAAGTATGAGAAAAAAACTATTAAGGTGGAGAGAGAAACCGAAAAGTGAGTGAGAGAAGTAAAAAGTGGCTTTAAATATTAAAAAGTGAATGACATGGGTGGGAAAAGTAGATGAGACATGTTACCAAGAATTAAAAAAAGCAACAGTGTGTAAATTAAAAAGAAATAAACCCAAAAATAAAGTGGGTACATTATACCAAAACAAACACCAAAGGGAATGTGTTATTCTCTTGTTAAAAAATTTCCCACCTAAATCTTCTGTGAAACATTTTGGAAAATTAAACATTCTATTACAAAAAAGCTAATCTTCTTTTAAAGGAAAATCTTCGATAATCTTCTTACAAATTATGTTATACAAACTAATCTTGTTAAGATTTTGAATTGGCTACTGTGATTTGACAATTGTTTTGCTTTTATTACTTATTTCTATCGGTTAAGTTTCTTTTTTTTTGATTTCTTTTCTAAATGGAAATGCAAGAATTTGATATGAATTGAGTTAATGTGTTTGTTATTTACCTTTCTAGTTGTTTAACATATATATATATATATATATGATATTTTTTTATAGTTTGAAAGCTTACCATTATTTGAACTTATTGTGTATGTGAACTTCTTATGTTGGGTTATCTTGACTTTTGTAACCGACCCTAATTTATTGGGGTTAAGACTCTCACATTCTTGTTGTTATTGTTTTTTTTTTTTGAGGGGATTGTTGTTATTGTTATTGTTGTTGTTAAAAGTGGCATAAAATGCTTTTAGTTGTATGGATTTGTAGTTCGAAATGTTTTTCTTTTCTAGGGGATTTGCTGTCATATTTGGAGTGGCTGATTAAATTTTACCATGTTTCACTCTAAGTTGGAATAGGGATTCTTTGTTATTTCTAAATAATATTGTATTGATTTAAACTATATATTAACTATTGTTTTTATTTTATTCCTCCATTCTATTTTGTTGAGCATTTGTTGTGATTTTAGGAAAATAATTGGTTTGCTAGTCAAATCATGGAAGTTAACATATATTGGCATATCATATAAAGGTATATAAATTAATATGTAAAAATCTGATATCTTAAATTATGAGGATCTCGTGGCATACATGTTGATGTTAGTTTACGTTTTCAAGTAATCAAGTGTTATGGTGCATTTGTTGGACTGAGTCAGTCATGCTCATTGGAGATTGTTGCTTAATGCTAACAAGCATCATGTTTGAATGATAATATAAGAGAAGAATTCTGAAAGAAAAAGAAGCATACAAGTCTACTGAATACAATTTCTTAAGGATGGCCTACTTAAAGAAATAAGTTACTAAGGAAATTATTTTGGTTTGTGTTCCTTAAGAACCCCCACCCCCTTTAGAAATAGAGGCTGCCAAATGGTGTAGTTCATCTTGAAGCTTTGGCTAACGACCACTTGAATATCCTTACATCCATGCTTAAATGCTAGAAGTTTGTTCATAAACAATTTCACAAAATGCTTATGACTATATCTGAAGTTTTCGTGACTTTCTTTTTGTCTTATGTTTTGACTCTATTATTTATAGACCTGGAGGCCTTGCTATATAAGGTTTACTAATTTTTGTTGTATTGTTGTCATTTGGTGATCCGCTCGATTGAGTTACCTTCCTCCTTGTAGTATATTGGATGGGTTTGCTCATAGTTTGATGGCATATTACTAACTTATATTATGTCTTTTGTTTTTTTTCCTTCTATTGTTATTAGTATAATTTTCTCGATTAGTGCCTTAATGGTAAATTTATGATTTGAGTTTGGTGATTCTTTTTTCTTTTGTCAATATGGTATTCAGTATATTAACTAATTAGGGTAAATGTTTCATGGGTAGACTTGGGAATGATTGGATGTCATAGCTGTTGTAGATATAAGCTTACTTATGTTACGGTGTTACCACCTACCTCCCTTGCCAAATGCAAAAGAAATAGAATGAAAGAAAAAAAAGAAGGTAGATGGTATAATAGTTTAGATGTTCTTAGTTTGATGCTAGGATGTTTGGAAGACATATAAGTGAAAGCATGAGGGAAGTCCTGTTTTGCGATGGGTGATGTAGGCTGTTTTCAGGATTTTGCTAAGTCTGGGTAGGTTGAGAGACATGCCATTTTCTTAGTATTCTAGAATGTTGTGAATTTATAGTCATTCAATTTGCTGGAGAGAAGCTTCCAAGCTCTCAGTGAGTGCTTCCAAAAAACCCTCTTAAGTCTTAACACGGGCAAGCTGTATGAAGCGCCTTCCAAGATGTTTGTAGGTTCCTTTTTGAGGTGAGTGTACTGAGAGTGAAACATTTATTTGTTTCACGCCTTATTGTCTGATCCACATTTATATGATTAATTTGAAAGCATGACCTCTCCGGAGGTGGGTTTTTTGGTTGATGAGACATATATCTATGCATGAGAAGTGCAAATAGTCCAGAGGTGAAGGAATATGGTGCGGTGGTGTCAATCGAGGTTGTTCAACTCGGCTTGTACACTTGTATTCAAGTTCAAGCTTAGTCCTGAGCTTTAGATTTCCTAGCTTCACTTACCTAATATTCTACTTTTTTAATTTTCTATTTTTATTAGATTTCCAAGCTTCACTTACCTATTATTCTACTTTTTCTATTTTTGTTTTTTATGAAGGGCCCTACCAAGCCGGACCCGTTCGTCGGTCAACCTGGCTGTTATGGCATTTTCATAATTAAGTTTTTGCTATTGAGGTTCTCAAAAATATATCAATATGAATTTCAAGTTATATTCACCCTTTGCGATGCTGTGTTTGGCTCTTGAAATTTTCTGGCCGCTCCAGTAGTTCACGAGCCACCAAGGCTCATTAGTATCCCCATATGACTAGTTCTTTTTTTTTTTTTTTGAGGTTTGTTAGAGCCTTACTTTACAGGGATCATAATGTAGAGATGTAGTTGCTTAAGAGTTTTCACTTAGTAGCTGCTGCAAGTATTAAGACAATTCTACCAATTATGGCAGAATTAGCTGTATCTAAGGTTGCTGATTGGCTTTCTGTAATAGGTAGGACTAAATATAGGTCTTGTCTACAGATTTGATGATGACACTTCCCAGGATTACATGAGAGCCAGATTGTAGGGATTTTTTTTTTTGTAAAATGAGCGAAAAGCTGGTTGATACACACACACACTAGGGCGCACACACACACTGAAGGCTGATATCTTTTTGAACTTAAGTCTATCTGTATGAAATCCAAGTTCATTTTCTGTTAGCACAGGTTAATTTTCAGGTTCATCTTTTAAAAACCGAAGGTTCTTTCATGCTTCATTTTTTTGTGTACATAATTTTGTATTGAAGGTACTTTTTTTAGGTGCAATGCTATTGAACTAAAGGTTCACTTTTTGAATTTCAAAATGTGCTCTTCTCAAGAAATGTAATCACATATCCTCCCCTATATATATATGAGTTCCTATGAGAGTGCACACTTACATGAGAAATGAGAATGAATTTTACGCTTTATAACTATTATGAATAAGTGATGTAACTCCAGGATATTAGAAAAAAAATAAAAAAAAAAATTTATTTGGGCTCAAAATTTTTTAGGGGGGTATAACTCTAATTAACAAGTGTTGTAACTGTAATCCAATTGTGTGGTTGAGATTCATTCTCATTTCTTATGTAAGGAGCATTCTCATGTGATCTTTCCCTTATATATATATATATATATATATATATATATATATGCTCATAATGGGAAGGATACTTATGGTGAGCAAGGGTGAGAAGAATATAAGGCCATTGTATTTCACTAAACGTACGGGTTTAAATGATAAGTGAACTAGTGGAGATACTGTCATTCCCCTCCCTTAACCTCAATTTCTGTTGGGAAAACAACTTTCTCTTTTCCCTTAAGTTTCTGATTTATCCTTCTCTGATGGTTGTATTAAGAGCTGTTGAATGTTGCAACATAATTGTAGTTGTTTGAGGGGATTGATGGAGGTTGCGGACAAAAATATGGTTGTTTGTCTGGAAATAATTGAGATGGATCACCAAAGTCATAGGAAGATAGAGAAGGTAATAGTGACCTTAATTTTGATGGACTAGCAGATATGGGAGGTCATGAATTTTAGATGGACAGATTCATTCTAACTTTTTAGTTTATGATTCTGAACAGGGTATGGCAGGAATTATATTTGCTGCTTGGGGCTAAATAGCACTTTGATTCGTGATTCTTATTTTGTAACTTTTTAATTGATCGTTTCCTTTTTGCTTTGCGTATTCAGTGTAAGATTTTGACTTTCAAATTTATGTATGGGATTGTCAAACAGGTTCCGATTGTGTTATGGTCGATCATAAATGGCTTGAAAGTCCCTCAACCAGATGTAACCCATGTGATAAACGGGTTGAAAAATTAATCCTAACCCAACCTATGTATTCTGCGGATTACCCATATAACCCGTTCAACCCAATTTAATCATAATTATTACTCCCTTCATTCCTCAATGGCCTTCTTATCTCTTTCGGGAGCATGAATTAGGAGAGGGGTTTGTGGTGGGCCTTTGTCGAGTAAAGTGTAAAAAGAAAATTAAGGTAGCAGGTAGACTTTGTTCTTTTGTATTGGAGCTGCATTTGTCTGCTCTTGTAACTTGCTGGCTTACTGTCAAATCTTTTTCCTATTTTCTCGCAAACAGAACATGTTGTATTGTAATAAAGAGTATTTCCTTGGTTAATGCCTGTTAATCACAAAGACCTTCTGAACATAGAATCATTTTTGTATCTTCATGCTCCATAAAACTTCTCATGCTTGCAATTTCCACTGTTGTAGAACGCTTCAATTGCGGGGAACCAAACGTCTGAGCAAGTGTTGGCTAATGAAGAGTTAATGAGGAAGGTTCAAAACATGGTAAGTCTATTTTCAGAAGTTTGTTGTATTCAAAAGTCACTATGGCTGGTTTTCTCTCCTAAAATTCCCTCTTAAAAACATCAAGTAATAATAGTGAAATTAGAACCAGTGTCTTAATAAGAAGTAATTAGTTAATATATTATTGCATTGAAAATTACGTTTTGGTAAATTAATGCTTAATATACAGGTGATACATTTGAAATTGATAATTAACAAGTATATTATTTAGTAACTACACTACTCCTATTTAGAATCTTTTTGAGAGAGTAAAACAAGTCAAAGTAGGAAAAACATTCGGTAAAGGAGGGAGTACTATACTCATATTTATTTACCCGTATTTTAACATTGTCTATAAATTGCTTGCAGCAAGCAATAATCGGAGATGCTGTAGGTGTACTCAGGCCTTGCATAGCTAATGAGAATGCACCTGATGCATTGTTAGCATTACAACGACTAGAAGATATTTCGACTATGAATTTCAGTGCGTCTCCAACTCCCATCCAACCACCAACGACAGCCATGTCGGTGGATGCGACTGTCCATATCCAACCTGGTACATCCATGCCTGCACCAGAGAGTACAATTGCTCCCCCACCACCAGCAACTATGACTGTACTTCCAACTATGGCCCCGCCTGTTGTGCCATTTAGCATAGCTGCACCAGCAATGACTGAAACTGCACCATTGTACGTGCCTACTACCATCGAGAGCCAACAGCCAGCGAGTTGGATCCCGACGAGTGATGCACAGTTGTGAGAAATAGGGTAAGTTAAGTTGTTGATTATGTTGAGTAGGTGTAGTGCTCTTTCAGAGAGGATGAAATTTGTAGAGGACACAGTTAGGTGCTAATGTTATTTGTAATGAAGTCGGGAAAATGTAATTGCATTTGTCATTTGGTATTGAATTCAGTTACAATTTGTGTATTGTCTTTTAACAGCTGAACTTTTCCCTTCTGCTTTGTAGCAATGAAGGTTTGGGGCTGTTTGTTTAATGAAATCTTAGAGTTCCCTATCTGACTTATTAATCTCCTCTTTTATGATCAACTCAGAGAAATTAGCAAAAGTGGCAATATATGTTATACAAGTCAAATTTGGGAAAAAGCACTCGCAATAGTGCCAATTATTGTGGTGATTTAGTGCTCGTTTGGTATAAATGGGAATTTAATTCCTGTAAGAAGTTTCATTTTTCATGAAATTACTTTCCTTATGTAATTTTTAGGAAATGGCCTAAATTTATTTGGTTGACATCGAGGAATTTGCAATTTTCATGAAATTTGATTGACCAACGAGGGGGTGGGTAATTAAATTCCCACATATTGTGGGAATTTCAATTTCCTAATGAATTTCCATTGCACTTCATTTTCTCAACTTTCTGTCAACCAAACAATTTCACAAATGAGAAAATCATGAAAATTTTCGTTGCCTACATAAATTCCTGTCAACCAAACGAGCACTTATGGCTACATTTCAAAGAAAGTATCTGATTTCTTCCGTCTCAAGTCACCCACAGGTTTCACTTTTTCATACCAGAAATTCATTTGCTACTTTTTGGCAAGATAGAGAAAGAACAATGCAGCTGTTAATATACATATAGTCATATATTACACCTGCTAGGCTGCTATCTTTGTATATTGATAATCTATTTTATAGTTTATGTGAAGAAAAACTCTGATTCTTCTTGGATGCATTTTCTATTCTAAGATTATCGATTTAAATCAAGTCATTCGAATTTAGTCAGGTTAATGACTACAAATATGTGTTACTAATGTTTGGATCAATACAAGTATGTAGTATTAAACAGTATAAATAAACACTTGCATAATAACAACTATTGGTTATATAAATACAATGTTTAGGTCAGGATTGGTGGTTTGAGTCAATTTCTAGTTGGTTTTTTTTTTCAGATTTGGCGAGCATTTGGAATAACTATTGAATTACAACTTTAGTGTACCGCAATTGGTGCATTGGTCTTTGCAGCATTCTTACATCAGAACGAATCGAGTCGATTTGGCTCCTCTTGGATCAACTTCGACTGTAGATAGAGTCAGGTCACTTTTGCCGAGTCTAATCATGATCAGTATTGGGCCGTTATATCTTTTATGATTCAGAACCAAGCAAAATTAGGGGCCTCTAACTAGTCAATACTAATCATATACTTAATAAAGGTTTAAAAAGTGATCATTTATATAGATTTGGTAGTGATTCTGTACCCTCCTAGTCAATCTTCCAGAAGGCCAGAACCATACTTTATTAGCATCTACAATCCCTGCCATATAATATTACAGAGCTGCAGTTTTTTAGCAACCAACTCCCACTAATTATACTATCTGATCTCATCTTTGTCCCAAATCAATATAAGATTAGTTAACCTTAACACAACTCATAACAAAAAAGGATGGACATTTTCTTAGCCATCTTAACTTTCATAGCAACTGCACTTACTTTGATCTTTATACTTGTTCTTGCTCTACTCATCAAAATATACTCAGGAAAATCAATTCACAAGCCAAACTATCCACCAGTTGATGGAACAGTCTTCCATCAACTGTTTTATTTCACAACATTATACGACCACCAAACTAAAACTGCTCGAAAACATTCTACATATCGCCTTCTAGCACCCGATCAGAGTGAATTCTATACAACTGATGTTAGAAATGTAGAACACATTCTGAAAACAAAATTTGACAAGTATGCAAAAGGTAAATATAATAGAGATATACTTAGAGATCTGTTTGGTGAAGGGATTTTTGCAGTGGATGGAGATAGGTGGAAGCAGCAGAGGAAGCTTTCAAGCTTTGAGTTCTCAACCCGGGTTTTGAGAGATTTCAGCTGTGTTGTTTTCCGGGGAAGTGCAGCAAAACTTGTCAGGAATATTTCTCTGTTTGCTAAGGCAAATGATACTTTTGACATCCATGTAAGTGTTGCGTTGACTTATTTAATTTCCTTTTTTTTAATCAGATTGCTACTAGGAATGAAAATCATGCCAATTGTTGATTTATGATGTTCTGCAATCTATTGTGTTCAGGTTGTGTAAAACATATACGTTGAGAAATAGCAGTAGATCAGCTCTGGGCCTTCTCTTGTTTAAAATATATAGCTGTGTTTTTGTATAGAAACTTAAGGTGATATTACAAGGGTGTTTGGAGAATTGTGATTGTCATAGAGCGCGAAAACAGTAAAAATTGCTTCAGGATAGCTCCCCGGAAACCCACTTTGATGCTTAAGGCAGCTAGAGAAAGTCGCTCTTCGCTATTATAGTGATAGGGCGATAGGCAGTGGAATTCTCATTAGTTTGAGCAACAGGGACATTTGTATCGTTACTAGTGCCTGTTATATCGAGGTAGATGTGTAATATCACTAGTGCAAACAACGCTAGTATAACAGGCCAAACAAGTTCTGGTACTTGTTGCATGGTTAAAGATACTATAATTCAAACTGGTCACTATGACTGTTATTTATGTTAGGATGGAATGAATATGATTTCTCCAAGTTGTTCATTATAAAGTTTTTAACCATCAAATTATGCAGGATTTGCTAATGAAATGTACATTGGACTCTATATTCAAAGTTGGTTTTGGGGTTGAGTTGAACTGTCTTGAGGGATCAAGCAAAGAAGGGGTTGAATTTATGAAGGCTTTTGATGATGCAAATGCATTAGTTTATTGGCGATATGTTGATCCAACATGGAAGCTTAAGAGAGCCCTTAATATTGGCTCTGAGGCTGCACTAAACAAGAACATCAAAGTCATCGATACATTTGTTAACGCAGTAATCACCACAAAGAGGAAACAACTAGATGAGCAGCATGATTCTGTAAGCTACCACTACTTCAGCAAATTATTTACATCAAAGTAATCATAGATAGTGTAACAAAGACGCGAAGTAATTAATCGTTGCATCAATGTTGTTGTTGCAGAATGTGAAGGAAGATATACTATCTAGATTTCTAGAAGCAAGCAAAAAAGATCCTGACCAAATGACTGATCAATATCTGAGGGACATTATTCTGAACTTTATGATTGCTGGAAAAGATAGTACTGCAAATACAATCTCATGGTTTGTCTATATGTTGTGCAAGAACCCATTAATACAGGAAAAAATCTTACAAGAAGTGAAAGATTTCATTGCAGAAACTGGGGATGAAGTTGATGTTGACAATTTTGTGGATCAAATTAGCGATGAAACTCTAGACAAGATGCATTACCTTCATGCTAGTCTTACAGAGACTCTGAGACTGTATCCTGCAGTTCCCGTGGTAAATTGTGGTTTTTCATTTCAACTATTAATTACACTGTCAAGCAAGTTTTATTTCTTTTGAAGTATATTCTTCGGTTTTGTTTTGGTCTAATAGAAGTGAAATTTTCACGAGAAGTTTACTTACCTAATGGTAGTTACTTCAGTAGAATTCCCTAAGAGTGGTACCTGTGTTTATGTCAACCAAACAACGCTAAGGCTTTCTACTTCCCAAAAATGTTATCCATGCTCTTTCGTGTCAACCAAGCAAGCACTTTGTTTACATGTTGCATGTGTCAACATTGGAATATATAGAATGTTTACTTTTATTTTTTGCTCCTAATAATATATAGATGACATTGCACTTGCGCACATATATGATATAGACCTGGTTATTGGATAAGGTAGTCCAATGGCTAAAGGGTTAGTGTCAAATTTACATGACTTTTATTGAATAAGACTTTATTGGATAGGGTCATTATTAGACAGGGCCATTATAGGGTCAATAAAGAAACGTGTAATGATGATATATATTGTAGGATGGGAGGTCAGCATTAGAAGATGATGTACTTCCAGATGGTAACACAGTCAAGAAGGGAGATGACATATACTACTTAGCCTATGCAATGGGAAGGATGCCTTACATTTGGGGAGATGATGCCGAGGAATTTCGTCCTGAAAGATGGCTCGATCAAAATGGTGTTTTCCAACCAGAATCACCTTTCAAATTTGTAGCATTTCATGTGAGTGATCTTACTTCCTCCATTCTTGTAAATATGTTCAGTTAGGCTTTTCATTAAATTTTAGATCATATAGACTTGTCTCTTTTGTGAAATTATATACTTCATCCGTTTCGTTTTAAATGCAACAAAAGAATATTTATATCTCACAAAAAATACCCTTTTATCACATTTAAAATAAAACGGAGGAAGTAAAAAGTTTCTGATTTCCTACTTCATATCTAAATTGACAGGCGGGTCCTCGAATTTGTCTAGGAAAAGACTTTGCTTACAGGCAAATGAAGATTGTTTCAATCACGCTTCTTAGATTTTTCAAATTTAAGTTGGGAGATGAGACTAGAAAGGTTACTTATAGAACCATGTTGACACTACACATCGATGGAGGGCTACATGTTAACGCTTTGCAAAGGGTAGCAATATGCTAATACTACTACTTTCTGCATTGTGGTTAATTATTGATACTTCTTACTCTGTTGATGTCCAATTGTCCACAGACAAAAGGTTCATGAGTAGGGTTTAAAACTTCTTAGTTGATTGCCAAACTTCATGAAAATTTAAAGAAATTGTAATGGGTTAAGTGGTTAACCTAGAGTCTTTGATCATTCAAGGAAGAAAAGGTCATTAATTATTATTTTCCCCACTCATTGGCTAGGTTATATAAAGATGTATTTTAAGATTTTTTTATACATTATTGGTTGTATTTTTTTTTGACGTTGGCTACATTTGTATTTTTAAAGTGACACGAGATTTTTCATATATCAAATTGTACCATGTATTAGGCAACCTTTTCACAAAATGTGAACAATAGTGTTTTTGGCCGGAAATCTAAGATAGATGTTTACTTTTTTTTTTTTTTTTTAATTGTTTGAGAAATATATTTGTTTTGTGCTTCATAAGATATATACAAATTGAAGGAAATTAAATAGAAAATTTTAAATTTTTTGGTTGGTTGAAAGATAATTGATTTAAGATATACTACTTTCTAATGCACTCTTTTACTCGCATGAAGAATTTCAAAATCAGATAAATTGTGTAATAATAAATAATATGACGTGTCTTGTATAAGGTGTTAAGCCATATACGAACTTGTCCAAATCAAAGAAAGGAAAGTGAGAAAGATGACGACTAACATTTAAGCTGGTTTTGATTAATAATGAAATTATAGTGTAAGGTGTTTATAAGCCTACTAGTAGATACTATTATCTCACATCGGAAGTCAACACATAAAGCTAGTACGTTAAATTTTAGTTTTCATCAGTAACAGTCCGTAATGACTTTGCTTACAGACAAATGAATACTGTTTCACTAGCTATTATTTGATTCTTCTAAATAATGTGTAAATCTCTACTATATAAATAAACTTTTGGGGATCATGTAAAGTTGCAAAAATACCCTAAAAGAATACACCAACTCCCTAATTCCACGACAAACTATCTCTAACTCCCTTACGCATTAACAAACTATAGAAACTCAATTTTCTCAATTTTTTAAAAATAACATCCAACATTCTTGATTTTGACTTAGTTAAAACACTAATTAAAAAAAAATAAGAAATGTTTGGTTAGGTAGTAATATAAGTAACTTTTAGTGAAAAAGAAGCAAGCCATGTTTTACAAATATAATTTAGAGTTTAGCTGTTAGAGTTTTAACTTTTTGTTCAACAGATTTGACTGTTGATTTGACAACTTTTTTTTATAAATGTGTTTGGTAACAATTAATTGATCGCTAAAAGCCTATTGTTATTTGTTTGAGTAAAATGACATTTATAGATATTTTAATGCAATGTGTAGTAGTATTATTAGAGGCAAAAAAAATCATTGAGCATATTTGTACCTAATCCTCTAAAGAAAAAGCTCCTATTAGGAGCTTTTTCATTTTGAGAGTTTTTATTCCAAAACTTTCTCTAAAATTCTATTTTACCAAACACCCCTTTTAGAGTTTTTGACTAGTCAAGACTCTAAAAGTGGTCCAACACTCTCTTTTTGCTCCAAAACTCTAATTGCCAAACACTCCTGTAGTGTTTTTAATATTTGTCAGAAGCTATAGTTTGTAACTTTTGGGGGTAGTGTTTAGTGGTGCATAAATGTTATATTAGAGTTTTATTTGTGTTTTTGTCTAGTTAATTATAAACAACTACTTTGATAACTTCTTTACCGAATATCAATAGTTTATACCTATCTTGACATCTAAAATGCAATTACCAATTACATACCAACTACTAACAACTAAAAACTAATACGACCACAACTATCGTTGCCAAACACGCCCTTAGTTTAGTTACTTTGAAATTATATTATTGGGTTATTGGATGTTTGCTAAAAATAAATTATGTCGAAATTTTGTTTAGGAAAACTTTTGAGGAAGTATTCTTACATGCATATTATTAAAGGGTACCAAAAGTAAAATAATCTAACTTTATTTTTGCTTTCACATGGATCACATATATAAGATCAACTCTCTGTATAACCAACCGCTTAGATGGTGCACACGCTTGTACGTAGAGTATGGTGCACATGTACATGAACATGACTAACACGTCAAATGAACACAAGGCTGTGACTAACAAGTCAAATGAACACACGTACGTGACTTACAAGCCAAATGAACACACGTACATGACTAACAAGCCAAATGAAAATATGTACATTTCTGTTGATATATGTTCATTGATATCGGTCTTTATGTTCATAATATAGTCCTTTATATTTATCGTGCATATGGTTCTTATCTTACTAACGTGCGTGTATACTAATTTAGACTATACAACAAGATAATACTTATTACATTACTCGTACATGATTAAAATGACCTTTCATTAGAGCAAAAGTACCTAGACCGAATAATTTTCATATTTCCAATCTAAGTATCTAACAAGTAACAACCCTACTTTCTTGTCACCCTGATTTCATCTTTGACATTTAACTCTTTGTTTGCCGGAGATCTTCCCTCTCTCTTACAGCCCAGCCTGAGACGTTTTCTCGCAATCATCAAACTATCCTTCAGCTAATTTTCTCTCTCCTCAATGCTGGTAATTGTGATCGCTTTTTATCTCTAAATCAGTATCCATTTGTGCAAAATTCTGATTTGATTTTGGATTATTGTTCGCATTAGTTCGATTTTCGGTATTTTAATTTCTGATTGATGTTTTAATACACCTAAATTGCGATTTTTTTTAATCTACTATTGATTTTTAGCGTTTTGTGTGATTTTTTTTTTTGAAAAAGTAGGTTTCCGAAATACAAGGAATTAAAGCATTTTTGAGATGTTAATACTTTTAATCTACTGTTGATTTTAACGCTCGCTGTTCGATTGTTAAATAATCTATGCTTCTGGATTGTAGAGTTTTGTTTGTTATTAATCGGATTTGTATGCGGAAAGTTTGATGATTAGAAAATTTGAATAATATGTGTTTGTGTGTTCTCTTTATTATACCTCGAATGTGAAGTTTCGTAATGTAATTGTAATTGTAAGCTCACTGTGAAGTTAAATAATCTTTGATTTCGAAATCCATTATGCTGGTTTGATAGACGAAAATAAATGGTGGTACTTAAAATGAATTTATAGAGTTTCATGGGAGTTGTAATATTTGTTGTAGCTGGCTTACTGTAGCTGGCTTACATGACGAATTGTTTATGTGTAGGGAAACACTGTTTAGTTATGATAATGTTGTCTCTACTGAGCACTTGTATACTTATTCCCTTTTTTTTTCATGTTACTGGCAGTCCAAGATTGCTTCCAAGTCGGTGCGGCGTGGGCCTGCCACTCTGATTCGCCGGTTCTCTCATGATGTTCATCCGTCTTTGAAAAGAGTAGACGGTGTGTCTTATTTTTGAGTTGATTTCTTCTTTCTTATAATGAATGGTTTGTCTGAGAACGAATGGATTAAATCAAGTTTTATAGAACTTGTGGTACTTTATATACTCTTAGTGTTTTTTGTAGGTGTTCAATGTTCATGGTTCTGGGAGATATTGTTGTTTTTTTTTTTTCAGTAAATTGATTTTTCATTTGTTATGGATTCTTGAAATGTTGCTTGACTGTTATATCTTAAGATTTGCATACAGATTGTCATTATGCTAATTGATGTCTTTACATGCTGATGCTACCTTGTGTCTGAAACAACTTAACCTTGAAATCTAGAGCCTAATATTAAATATGGGATTTGAATGTGGTATTTTTAGACCTAAATCTGTATTTTTCACTACCTGAATAACCTGAATCGGTTTAAGCATTGGAAAACCTTATATCACTGACAAGTGACAATAGACTTGGACAAAAAGAGGAGTGAATATGATGAAGGTTCTTTTTATTTTTCTGAAAATTGTGCTGTTTACTTGTTAAAAAAGTTCCCAATGCATGGTGCGTGGGTTGTTTTGGCATGCCAAAGCTTCTCTGATACTTCCTCAGTTCCTCCGTTTTTATATAATTGCAACCTTTTCAATTCTATACTATTTATATATCAATTTTGTCCATATTTTATGCTTGTCCACAACTTTACAGTCCTTGACATTTTCTGTTTTCATTATTCATATGTTGAGCTGGCTTTATGTTGTTGTAATGCTAAGCCTGTATTTCAATCTTGAATATTTGGATTACAACATGAGTTATGTTTGAACCAGATGCTTCTAAAGGGGGTGCAGCTTGTAGTTCTCTAACTAAATGGAGTTCCAGCCAAGGCAATACCAGGCAGTTCCAAAGGGTTTCAAACCCTGAAGCTGTTATGGTCAGTAGACTATTCTGCTTTGCGTTTTATTGACTTGTCTAATGTTAAATGCTTGATTTTTGGGGATTTATATATGCTATAATAGCCAAACTTTTTTTAATTGTTGTATAACATGATGTATAGGCACCAAAAACAGGAGTCTCCACAAGAAGTATTACGAGCATAACTTTGAAAACGGGATCTAATGGAGTCTTATGCAAAGGAAACTTCAGGTCTGCCTCCATCCCCTAAACTTCTGTTGAACACTTTCTTTTTTGTAAGAACAAGCTGTTGTGCGTAAGCATGTTGATTATTGACTCATTCTCATATTGGGTAATGTTATCCTCTTTGGTCTTTAGTTTCTGTTTTTCATTTCACTTTTCCCTATTTTTTGGTTGTTTGAAGCTCCAGCTTGCAGCTGCACCCGCAAAGGAGTTTTTCATCAACTGCAGGTAAAGATCTCTCTTTCCCTGTTTCTGCTCCCATTCTCTTATTAACAGTGTGTATATCATTCTGCCAGTTCCATTAATCATGTAGCAAACATGCTGTTTAAATAATGGCCATTGAGCATGGGTGGGTTTCTGCAATTAGCTTACCCGTTCCATTAATCATGTAGCGAACCTGCTGTTTAATTACTGGCCATTGAGCATGTGTGGGTTTCTGCAGTTGGCCTATGCAAGACTGTTATTAATTGATTTGGCTCTATTTGTGCGTCGTTTGGCTATCTTTTTATTTTTTTATTTTTTTGGTGTGGGAAAACTAGTGCCTTCTTTTAGGACCTATGGGCTATAGCCATAATTTGTTAGTTGTACTGACTTAAGCAGTTCGTTTATCAAGCTGTCTTATTCTCAAGCAGGTCTTCTGTACATCCATTATTGAAATGCACAACTCTCTCTAATAGATTGTTTTTTCTGTTACTGTGCTATAGTCACTCGTGCAAGAAGCATTGACCCCTTCTCTTTCTTTGCTATGGTTGTATTAGTATTTGTTCACGTCTCTTTTAAATACTTGTCAACTTGTGTTCTGCTTTTGTTAATACCTCATGCTCATAGTATATCTGTTTATATTGTATCACCAAATTATGATCTTTCGACTGCTTTGTTATTTTCAGACTTGCCTCCACATCAAGAAATAGGCATGCCATCTCTTTCTCCTACCATGGAAGAGGTACACAGTTTATGTGTTTTCCATCTCTCCTACAATGCTGGACTTACTAGTCCTGATGGATAACAGTGCAAATGAAATTTCAGGGGAATATTGCTAGATGGGTGAAGAAAGAGGGAGATAAAGTTCATCCTGGTGATGTTATTTGTGAAGTTGAAACAGTATGTAGTTTGCTTCTTTAATTGACTTGTTTTTCTTGCTCTCGCCCATATCCTTATGAAGTTATGATTATGTTTTCAACCTTTAAAGGATAAAGCAACAGTTGAGATGGAATCCATGGAAGACGGTTATCTTGCCAAAATTGTCAAAGGAGATGGATCCCAAGGAATTAAAGTTGGCGAGGTATTGAACTGGTTGATTTTATCATCATGTTATTGGTTTGAGTTTGACTTAAGTTCCATGGAAGGGGAGGGAAATATTTCATTGTTTTGTTGCCTATCTTCCATAGAACTTAAAGACTTAGCTCTTATCATGGGATGTTACTTTCATTTAGTAATTAACTTCTAGTGTAACATGAGAACTTGTTTGCTATAAGTAATTAAAATCCAATGTAACATGGGAAGTTTTTTTGTGCTCCCTTCAGGTTTTGTTAGTTTACCCAATTTCCTTTTGTGGGTTGTCATTTAGGAGTATTAGTTTACCCACTTCTTTTATTTTCCCTGTTTTTGGAATGGTCCTACCAATTTTATATCATTATCTCTACAATGAAGTTTCTCTCACTCTAATTCTCTTGGCCCACAACATTAACTTCAATACAATATACAATAAATTAATATTTTTTCACTTCTATGACTCACATTCCTGCTTCTCCTAAAAATCTTTGCTCAAAGAAGTGGGTAAACTAATAAAAACAGGAGAGAATATATGTGAGATTAGCTAGTGAGCTGTCCACTTTAAGCTATACCAAATATCTCTTTTAGCTTGAATTCAATAGCTGTCATGCGTTTTTTTTTATACTGATGTCTATCTACGTGTACATGTATGAAACCCTCCAAAGGAACCAAAACAAAGCTATGAATCCTTTCCTTGAAACTTATATTCATGTGTAGTGTACTTCTATTGATTCATTAGTTAGAGAAGCTAGGGTCATTGAATTAAACAATGCCATGTGAAGCTCCGGTCAAAATATATATTGTAGTATCCTTGAACAATAGAAAGAAAATGTGTGACTTACCTGAAGTATCTTGCATAGGATCTCAAGAATAACAAAGTGGGATGCTCTAATTTCTATGATTTTGTAATGTCATGACATTCTGTTCATGAATGTTCCACTAGGATGATAGCCCATGAAGTGTCCTGATAATGACACTAACTTTTCTAATCGGATGTTTTTGCTTAACATCTGGCATAAGTTATTTTGCTTTTAGCATTTTAATGCATTTTCTTTGGCACTTACAGTCTCTGTCTCTCTGATAAAAAATATGGGCTATTAGAAGTTGAGGAGATGCCATATTCTTATGGAAGTATAATGTAGCTTTACCTGCGTTGCTAAGTCATCTAGTTTCAAGATATTAACAGTTTCTGCAATGGGAAGGACATTAGTATCTAGTTTTTTTGGATAGGGTGCTGGTAAACTTTATCTAATTTTGCTATCTGTAACATCTTGTGCTCAGATGATATAGGTCCTCTGTTACTATATCCTCATCCAAATCTGGGATAGAGTACTGATATAATAAAGTTAGTGTGCCGGGATCCAAATTACATACATCCTGTTTATGTTAGATTTTATCAAGTACAATTGTCTTCTAATCTGGGTGTTTCTTTAAGAGCAATCTAACTTGCCTTCTATGTTTCTTAGGATTTTCTTCCATTTTTCTTAATTTGCCATCCCAGTTTTAGAACTCCTGTTCCTTTGATATGGAGGGTTGTTTCTGGAGAGCATTATGAAGGATTTTTTTGGTCAGATATAGTGTGACAATAGGTAAGTAAAAAAAAGATGTAGAAGCCTAAGGAAGAGGGGTGTAGCTCTGGGGATTTTGGTTTGAAGAACACGGCCTTGGTGAGAAAACAGTTCCGATAATTTTATATGATATAAGTTTGTTTCGTTGCAGCCATAGGCTCCATATAATTAGATAGAGATGCAGATTAAGGTTCTAGCATCATTTTTGTGCGTCTGTAGTAGGAGTGGGAAGTGAGATAAAACCTTGGGTATTTATATATTTCGATTGATTTCAAAACATTTGTTCTTTAATGAGACTTGAGAGTGGAAGAGAGATTGTTTTTGAATTCTAAACTTGCATTGTTGCTGGGGGGGGGGGGCTTGGTGTCCGTGATGGCTTGTCACTTACTTGCTTCGTTCCATATTAATTGCAACATTTTCCTTGTCTAGAAGTTTCACATCAATTGCAACATTACCTTGCGCTCTCTTTGTCTTTCTCCTAATCACATGGTCGCTCTCTTTGTCTTTCTCCTAACACATGGTCCCTCTCTTTGTCTTTCTCCTAACACATGGTCCCTCTATTTATCTATCTCTCTGTGCATGGCCGTGTCATAAAGTGTGCAAATTTCCATATGTTGCATTTAATATGGATCGGAGGGAGCATATGTCAATTCATAGGTGGGCACTGTATAGGCATTTTCATACTGGCATTTGGAGGTGTACACTAAGGGGGAACAATTGTATACATATAACATGCAATATTGTTTCACAAATAAAAGTTGATTTATTAAAAGAGAGATCAAGGTGGTGTCACCCATGTACAAAAGGAAAAACTCTTGGCCTTGGACTACCATGGAGAATGGTTTCCATAAAATGAAGAAAAGTGAAGTATCGCTCAGACTTCAAAACCTATTACTTTTCTCCAACTATACAAAGGCCTTTGAAAGACCAATGTGAGACCTTGAGTTAGGGGTAGGCTATCAAAGAACAGATTCCAATTTAGGATATTTTTTTAGCCACCCAAGCATATGACATGCAACCTTTTATCTTTAAAGCAAAAATTATATCTCGGGTGATATCAAGTGAGCCTTTGGGATTGAGTGCATTTTTAATTCCCATTTACGTTAATAGTTGCAATGCTCAAGCATAAAGATATTTGCCTTCTGTTTTTTCTCCTTATAAGGTAGAAGCTGGTATTGCTTCTGTGTTCGTTGTGACAAATGCGAACATGCTGCTAACTGAATTACTATTTGATATTCTACTACTCCCTCCGGTTATGAAAGATCTTCCGTGTTATTGTTACTACAGATATCAAGGAGGATCAATTTGTGTGGGGTTTGGGGTGGGTAAAGTAGGAGAGAGAAAGGGGTTAAGGAAAATAATCAAATAAAAGGGGTTAAAGTAGGAGAGAGAAAGATAGTAAAATTGAATTAATAGTGTAATGGTGGACCATATGATAGAGACATGAGAGTAAAAAGGGAAAAAAATTACCAAATAAGGAATAAAGTAAAAGAGGGAGGATCTTTTGAAAACGCAGTGAAACGGACAGAGGGAGGATCTTTAGGAACCGGAGGGAGTATTCTTGAAGCCCACAATAAGGATTGATTTTGCTTCCTCTATTTATCACTATGGGCTCTATGGCAATGTGCTTTTTTATATTTTTATTTTTCAATGTAGATTGATGTTTAATCTCTCTTCTTACTTTGGGTTATTCTGAATTTATGCTAGGTGATTGCAATCACCGTTGAAGAGGAGGAACATATTCAGAATTTCAAGGATTACACACCTTCCAAATCAGGGACTGCTGTTCCCGAAACCACAAAACCATCTGAACCTGAAACTTCCGAAAAACAAAAACCTCAGGCACCTGCAGTTCACGTGGAGAAAAATGAATCAAAGCCTAGTCAGAAATCACCATCAGAGGATCGCATCTTTGCTAGTCCCCTTGCAAGGAAATTGGCTGAAGATCACAACGTGGGTTACATTCTAAAAATTTTGCTGCAGGTAGTTTTTGTGCCGGCTCATTGCTATCATTATGACTGACTTGTGTTCTTTGATTTGGTTCTGTGCAAAAAAGGTTTCTTTGTCAAGTGTAAAGGGAACAGGTCCTGATGGACGCATTGTGAAAGCTGACATTGAAGATTACTTGGGTACAGTGCACTATTTTTGTTATCAATATGGTTTTTAGATGCTCTAACTTCACGGTTGTTTGTGCATATATTTTTCGAGTACTCTCCTACTATAATTATCATATTTGACTATCTGAGGCCTATTTTTCCCAATTCACTGCTGAAAATTTTCAAGAATGTAATAAGGTCAATACTTTTCCCTCTTTAAGGTGTAATTACTTAGATAAGATTTTTGAAACTGGAGTACAAATGAAGCTTTTTCTGAATCCTGGGTTCCACTGTGACTTACTACCTGTGGTCTTTTTTAATTACTTCGAGCAGAATTTTTATATATAAAAACAGATACAAGGCCTCAAGATTGGAGATAAATGGTATTTGATTTTTTAATAAACCATTAGAGATGATCAAGTTAAGTGATTACAACTTTTGATACACAAATCAAAAAGTTACTTTGTACAAATTATGCACCAATACAAGTAGCTTGAAGATACTCTAGCACGTGATCTATTTATTTGAAGCTTAAAAATACTAGTGGAATTTAGAAGCTTTGTATGTATTGTAATGTATTTCAATTTTCTTCTAATTAAAATTATTATCTAATTGCAAAATAATTTATAGCAAGAGTAGTATTATAAGACAATTATGAATTACAATAGGAATATAATTATAGCTCATAATGTTCCCTAATATAATGCTCCCTTTTTCACCCAAAGGGTTTCTCATTTGCTTTTTCAATTGTTAAAGTGCATCACCTTAGACCATTACTCTGAGAAAGAAGATTACATTTGGGATCTTCTTAGATTAGCAATCATTTGGGAGTGGTTCAATATCAGTTACACATGATGTAGAAGACATATACAATATGAATTACCTAGTTTTAGAATCACAATAACATTACATAAGTATCCTTTATTCTTCATTATTTAGTATTGTACAACACAAAGAAGCAAGTACCTTACGTTAGACTTGGCTCACATGTTATATCTTTTGCCTTCTCTATAGCTTCTCAAGGCAAGGAATCACCAGCACCTGCACCTGCACACAAGGTTTCCGAGGGTGCTGGCCTTGACTACTCAGATATTCCTCATTCGCAAATAAGAAAGGTAAGTATTATGTAGACCTCTTTGCTTGACAAACAATTTACTCTATTCTGGAATATGATTAATTCTTGAACTATTTCTGGAGCTTCGGCATTGTGAAACTACATTGGATAAAGCTATTTATTATGCTCACTCTATCAGTAGCTTTAGCTTACCTTTTATTCGTCAACTTAACAGGTCACAGCTGCGCGCTTATTGACATCAAAGCAAACCATTCCTCATTACTATTTGACAGTAGATACATGTATGGACAAACTTATCGAGTAAGTATCGAGTAACCTGCTATATGTTAATAGTGGGAATTTCTTATGTGACTGTCTTCATTGTGTCACTTGATGCTCCTTAGATTGCGAAGCGAACTGAATTCTTTACAAGAGGCTTCTGGAGGGAAGAGGATATCTGTAAATGATCTTGTAATCAAGGTATATGCACCTTATATTCTTATTTGTGCTAATATCCTTTTTCTTATGTTATTAATGTAGTTTTAGATATTGGTTGCCTTACTTTACATGCTCCCTTGTACTTTATAATGTCTGATTTGTTGCGTGACACAGCTTTCCCTAGATTCATGTGATGTTGAAAGGAATCAAATTATAATCCAACGTACTTCCTCTGTCCCTTTACACTATTCACAAACTTTACTTGGGACCATCTTGTAATATTTTTATACGTAAGGAAAAACATAGACGTGCATGATCTTGTTGGATTCAGCTCAATATATATTCTTAAAATATCAACTCTTTATAATTTCATTTATACGTAACTAAAGATAGTAATGCTGAAAGCTGTGTGCAAAGACCAAATGGTAGAACTTAAAAAAAAAAAGAGTACTATAGCTGCCATATTCAGGGGTTATCAGAAAAAGGTTGCCAAATTCAGGGATTAAAAAAGGGAATTGAACATTACTCAGCACATTGTCTGTCCCTAAACCTCTTCTACATTCTAACATTACCAATCAGATTTGTGGAAATTTTAGATACCTTTTTGTACAGTAATAGAAACCTGCTTATCATTACTTCACGAGACTCTGGAAAAGAAAAATTGACAACTTGATCGAGGCAGCAATTCTGTTGATCATAGACAAGACTGAAAGGCCTCATAAGATATACGTCAAATAGAAAGTAGACCATTGGGCCAATTGTGCGTCACAAAAACCCTGTTTTTCATTTATATGATTTTTGTGTTGGTAAGTTGGAACTTTTCCTGTTTTTATTTCCAGTACTTGATGCAGTGGTTGTCTACTTTCATGCCATATTATGCTTCGTGTACAATGACTGGTGGTATTATATGGTGTAGTGTTTAAATGTATCTCTTGTGTAGGCTGCTGCTTTGGCACTGAAGAAAATTCCAGCATGCAATAGTTCTTGGACCAATGACTATATACGCCAGTGAGTAGTGTTCTAATATGTTTGGTTTATTCATCTTGGCTATTGGTTAGAACTGAGCGTACTTTTGTGTGGGTTCAGATATCATAACGTGAACATCAATGTTGCAGTGCAAACTGATAATGGTTTATATGTTCCAGTTGTACGGGTATGTGACAACTACTTTTTTTGCTAATTTAGAAACCGTTGTCGGAGACAATTGCTAATAGCAGAATATTTGCAGGATGCCGACAAGAAAGGTTTATCTAAAATTTCCGAAGACGTTAAAAATTTGGCCCAAAAAGCAAGGGAAAACAGCCTGAAGCCAGACGATTATGAGGTAGAATCAAAGTAAAATATATTAATATGGTTGTGGCTTTGTGGGTGTTGTCTAATTTCTCTTCGTTATTTCTGGTGTAGGGTGGAACTTTTACTGTGTCAAATCTTGGAGGGCCTTTTGGAATCAAACAATTCTGTGCTATCATTAATCCTCCTCAGGCAGCCATTCTTGCAGTTGGTGCTGGTAAATAATCTACTTTTATACAAGGCTTTGTTTGGATGGACAGAAAACATTCAAAGGGAAAACACAAGTTTAAATTAGTATTCTATTATCTGGTTTATAACACAAAAAGTTAAAAGAGAAAGGAAATTGAAAACATAGGGGGGAGAGGATGGATGGAAAAAGAGAGAAGGTAAGGAAAATGTGGCTTCACTTCCTTTAGAAAGGAAATTCGTTTTGCATCCCTTGAACAATTTTCCAGTTTTCCTTTCCAAAAAAAAAAAATCCAGTTTTGGGAAAACTGCTTTCCACCATGACAAACCAAAGAAAGGATACTATGTAATGAAGCATCAATACAGATTCACACATAATTATTGGCGAAACTGCTGTTCCAAGAATTTTGTTTTTCCTCTACCAAACACTATTAGAGTGATAAAACATATCATTAGAGCTGTTTTTGCTAGTTTTCGAATGAGCTGTTCAAGTGATAGACTACTAATATTCTGCCTTGAACTTGTTCAGCTGAGAAGAGAGTCATACCTGGAGATGGCACTGAGCTGTACAAGTTTGGTTCTTTCATGTCCGCTACACTAAGCTGTGATCACCGTGTAATTGATGGTGAGTAACATATACTTCATATAGTAAACATAATAATATATGCCATGAAGTTTAGATAGAGTCTAATATCATTTGTTTTATGTAGGTGCTATGGGTGCAGAATGGCTAAAAGCATTTAAGGGCTACATCGAAAACCCAGAGTCCATGTTGCTTTAGAATTCGATTCTTTTTGTGTCTAGTTTGGCTTGAAGTTAATCGTTCATTGAACTGTGATTTTACTTCCACTAGCATTTTCTGAGTTTACTGTTGTTTTGACATAAGAGAGCAAGGAGTCACGGCTCTAAGAGCTCAGGATACTTGTGGAGGTGATGGTACAATTTTGTAATAAATGAGAGGTTTGAGTCTTGTAATCTGACGAATTGAATTTTCCAAGCAAAATATAGGAGCCTCGATATGAATATTTATTATTCATTTTGTTGAATGACAGTTGAAATTTCATTTTTAGCTCAAAGAACCCAAGCATTTGGTTTGGCGCAAATAAAGTGGTTTCCCATTTTTATCAAATGGTGAAAATTAGTTTTTCTAATGATGGAGAATGTTTTACTAAACATTATTCACCGTCCCCCATTCATTCTTTCCCGTCTATTTTACATTTTTTCTCCAACATTTTGTGCAAAGGAATTAAATAAAAGAAGAGTATGACTACAAATGTGTTTTCGACGTCGAAATTGTTTTTCAAGTAAAATCATTTTCCATTGAACATATTTTATGTCCAACTAAATAGAGCTTAGAAAGGAAAATCATTTTCCATTGAACATATTTTATGTCCGAGTAAGGCTATGTTTAGTTCACCTGAAATTTTCTGATCTGAACTTATCTGATATGATCTGAACTTATTTTTTCTGATCTGATCTGATCTGATCTGAATTGATCTGATTACAGATATATAAGAAAAAATATAGTCATGTGGGGTCTTGTTTGATTCGTCTCAATGAGTACTTTATTAATATTCAATTAATTATAATTTTTACTTATATGTAATGAAAGATATAATGATTTTTAAATATAAGCATAATCTGAACTGATCTGATCTGAACTTATTTTTTCTGATCTGATTTGATTAGATCTGAAATAAGCAAAAATAAGGTGAACTGAACATAGCCTAAATAGAGCTTAGTGTACTTATAACTCGAATAATATTGGTTTTGAAATATTTAGTATATAATCTTCAATACTTATTAGTCTTGTGATGTAAATTTTTTCCTTTGGTTACCAAACGTAAAATGCCAATATATTGAATCATCAATGGAAGGTGATGAATTTAATTGATTTCAGGAGAAAGGGTAGCATTTTAGAACTAATGAAGTGGTTCCACGTCAAATTCAATACCGAAATGTTAAGAATCCAACGGAAACTAGTGTGTACCCTTGTACAATAACGTACTGAATTTATTATTTTTGACAATGAATTAATTGGCTGGTACGCAACAACTTCTTCTTTCAGAGTTCGTTTCGTAATTCCCAAAAATACTCCCCCCATTTTTATTAATTTATAATTTTTTTTGGTTTGTCCCCTATAAATTTACCTACTTTTTTTGTTTGTTTTGGAATGGTCATACCAATTGCTTATTATTATTTTTAACTTCTCATCTACTTATCTTAGTTGACAAAATTAATGATTTCGAGTTTGTCTTGTAAAAGACCGTCTATTTTTAAATTAAAATTAGGCAATGGTAAGTCCAGTATTAAAAAGAGAATTAACACAATAATAACTAGGTTAATTTCTTTCAATGACTAATTTAATTCATTTAGTTACTAGGTCTACATTTATATTAAAATGAGATCATGTTTTTTTAATAATTAATGTTTTCTCTTTCTTTTCATAATTTACTTTTTCTTGAAAATACATCCGAGAAATTATACTTCGATAGTATTAGGCTTCGTTCTTTTGAATTGAATTGAAATGATATGATTAGAAATGAACTTGTTTGACCTGAATTAAACTTAATTTATTTGAACTAAATTAAAGTAAATGAAAACTGAGAGAGTAAATTAATTGAACTGAATTGCACTGAAATTTCAAAAGAAAAGTTCACTCTCTTGGCTTATAAAATGCTTGATACCCCAAAGATAATGTTACCAAACTTGCCCACTCCCTCTCCAAACCTCGACCATGTCGCACAGCATCACAAATTCACAATCAACCTTCCTAGTATCTAGTAAATACAAAGAAATCATCTTTACTCCTGCTTCCAAAATCCTAATAATAATCGAATAAAAATGGAAACACATCTCGTCTATTTCATATACTTGATGACTTTGAAAATCATAGCTCCTGCAATTCTAACTTTTCTGGGCATAAAATGGTTGACAAACAAGCTGTTTCAAAACCATGGAAACAAAAAATACCACCCAATTGCTGGAACCATGTTTCATCAGCTCATCAACTTCAAGAGACTTCATCATTACATGACTAATCTTGCTGCTAAGTATAAAACTTATAGATTGTTAACTCCTTTTAGAAGTGAGATTTACACCTCTGATCCTGCTAATGTGGAGTATATTCTCAAGACCAATTTTGATAATTATGGCAAGGTAACTTTATCACCTTTACTTGCCTGATTTAGTAAAGTTGACTTTGTTTTTTTGTGCCAAAAATATTTACAGTAGTTGCTAGTATTAGTAGCTTTGAGCGGTCACTTGTTTTATGGGAAAACTATATGTAAGAAGCTAAAAATGAAAATAAGTTGTATTAATTGATCATTTATTACATTGGTTGATGCAAAATTTTTTCATAAATTCACAACTTATTTCCATTTTAAGTAGTGAATATATGGCTTATATACAACCCTATGGCTGCATATAGCATAACCTTTGTTTTATTAGATGTTTAACTCTTTTTATGATGTTGGTAGAAGAAGTCAGAAGTGTGGACCTGTGGTTGTTCTAGTTATCCCTGTGTTGTCAACTCAAAAAAATAAAAACTTGTACTTTTGTGATGGAATGACCCACTGAAATTAGAAGGTTGTGATAAGAAGATATAATTGATGGGACTTTGATTGTATTTAGAACCATAATTTTGAGGATTTGATCAGTAATCATATGAAAGGACATTGATGTACTACATCTACCCGGTAGTTAACCCACCAGGAATAAAGAATTAAAAAACTATTAAACTGATGAGTTGGATTCCACTATTATTTATTTCTATTTGTAGTGGGTTGTTGACGTACTGGGTAGATAAAAATTTTCTCTAATATAGTAATTTAGAGGTGAAACTTTTTGGTTTTGCTGCCTTCAGCAAAAATTATTGGGTTTTCATAATTTATTTTGTATGAATTGTTCTGACCCATTAAGTAAACTAAGTAAGGCCAGCCTGCAAATTTTTAGATGGGAATTTTCATGTGTGTAGAGGTGTACATTGGGTTAGTTTAGGTGTCGTAATCTGAAGATAGAAAATGGAGGAAAAGAAATGGAGAAAATTCTAATATGTTAAGTGGACGTAGTGGATTGAACTTTGCCAAATCCAAATGAAATGCAGATATACTGGACTCAAAACTCGAGTCCAAACTTTTGAGGAGTCCTATCCAATTTTTTCATTAGTACTTCATATTGAGGATCTTTTCATTGTGATAATCAGATAATCTTGCAATATAGTGTTAGATCACTTTAGCATGCAGGCTTTGTCAAAATGAAGGTCAGGGTCTCAGGGACATGTAGGAATCTTCTAAACTACTTCATGTTGCAGGATTTCTGTCACATATATTGAGCATCTGAATCCTTATACCCTTTTAAAAAATTGCAGGGGGAATATAACTATGGCAATCTAAGCGATCTACTAGGTGACGGGATCTTTGCAGTAGACGGGGAGAAATGGCGCCACCAAAGGAAAGTATCAAGCTATGAGTTTTCTACAAGGGTGTTAAGGGATTTTAGCAGCAAAATCTTCCGGAAAAATGTAGTAAAACTAGCAAAAATAATTGCTGATGCTGCAAATTCTAACCAAATCATGGACATTCAAGTAAGACAATGTCTTCAATAAATCTGTTTCTATGAGCCACTTTTCTGAGTAATTAACTTGACTTGGTATTATGTAATTTGTACAGGACTTGTTTATGAAGTCAACATTAGATTCTATATTTAAAGTTGCATTTGGAGTTGAGTTAGATAGTATGTGTGGCTCAAATGAAGAAGGAAGAAGATTTAGTCAGGCTTTTGATGATGCTAGTGCTTTATCCCTGTACCGATATGTAGACATCTTCTGGCGCATAAAGAAATATCTCAACATCGGTGCAGAGGCTAAACTGAAGAAAAACATCAAAATCGTCGATGATTTTGTTTACAGATTGATCACTAACAAAGTGGAGCTAATGAAAAGTTCGGGAAGCAACTATTCAGTGAGTGAATTGTAACATAAAAGAAAACTTCAAATTCATATTAGGCTATGTTTGTTCTTATTGCTTACTACATAGGTTGTCCGAGACACAGGAAATGCAGATGAAGAAAGATGATATCTTGTCGAGATTCTTGGAGCAGTGCAACACTGATTTTAAGTATTTGAGAGACATAATCTTGAACTTTGTGATTGCTGGCAAAGACACCACGGCAGCTACACTTTCCTGGTTTATCTACATGCTTTGTAAACACCAGAAAGTACAGGAAAAGATTGCTGAAGAGGTAAGGAAAGTTACTAACATGGAAAAGGTAGGAAGTTTTTCAGAATTTGAAGCTAGTGTGAGTGAAGAATCACTTGAAAGGATGCAGTATCTACATGCTGCATTGACAGAGACTCTCAGACTCTATCCAGCAGTTCCCGTGGTAATTCCTTCCATACTCGAAGAATTTGTATTTCATTTCCTGGTTTTTATGTTGTGTGTTATTTTTTATTTTATCTTCTATGTTTGCATCATAAGTTCGAGTTGAAATTTTCGGAAAGTACATGAAATAGCTTTGGTACTGCTACAGGATGCAAAGATATGTTTTTCGGATGATACACTTCCTGATGGTTATAGTGTGAAGAAAGGGGACATGGTGTCTTACCAGCCCTATGCAATGGGAAGGATGAGATTTATATGGGGTGATGATGCAGAGGAATATCGTCCAGAAAGATGGCTTAATGAGGATGGCATATTCCAGCCAGAGAATCCGTTTAAGTTCACAGCCTTTCAGGTTCAATAATATATTTTCCTTAATTTTTCGAGTTACTAACTAAGATGGTTTAATCGCCTCGCTTTGATTGTAGTTAGTCATTTAATTAAGTTTGTTGTTCATTTAAATTTAACAGGCAGGTCCACGAATTTGCCTTGGAAAGGAATTTGCTTACAGGCAGATGAAGATTTTTTCTGCTGTTCTGTTGAGCAGTTTCATCTTCAAACTCAGTGATGAGAAAAGCACTGTAAATTATAGGACAATGATAAACCTTCACATTGATGGCGGCTTACACATTCGTGCGCTTCTTCGAGAGTAAATAGTTGTATTTATAGCTTTAACATACTCAATCATAGAAGTATCTCTCTAAGGTTTATATCTTCCACCTTTTTTATTTATTTTAACATGAGCTAACGACTCAGTTTGCTATGCGTCAATAAAATGCTGAAGATAGGGAAGAAACCAACTATCAGTACAAGAAGGCGGATATTGGCTAGGAAAGAGCAGGTAATGCTATACCATATAATATATCAACTGAGTGTAATTTGAGAGTGAAGATGTATATGTATCTCCAATTCAATTATAGGAATATCTCTGTTTAACATTAGTATCTTCCACCTTGTTTTTTCACTTCTTGAGCTAAGGAGTCTATTTGGTAGGTGGCTATAAGAAGTTGTACCAAATATTTACAGAGAAAAATATTTAATGTGAGAATGTCTCTTTTAAAGGTTTTATATCTTTAACCTCAACTTCTTTTCAAATTTCACAATAATTGAATCTCTCAATGCACAAAGAAATTTGTGGTGTGTTTAGCCACAAAAAACATCTCTGAGTATGTCACTAGCAAGATACATCTCTCCTATGAAGTAACTGGTCACATGGATGTTTAATTCCCTCCATCCATGACACTTCTTCAATCAATCTGACATATTAATGACTATTGCAACTCAATATGAGCTAGAGCAAGGAGTTTGGCAAAACTTAAAGTAGATATTAGGAATGATGACAGATCAGATTAAAAAATTTAAACCCCATACCTGGTTCACCTCTATTTGGACTCAATTGTTTTAATCAGACTCATAATCATAGGTTTGATTCAAATCGGATCGAACTTGAATCAGATTCGAGCTATGTCATTAGGTCCCTTTCACACACTTTCCTTTAGAAGAAATGAAACTTCAAGTTCTTTTTTTGAAGGAAACTTCAAGTTCTCAGCAATAAGTTTGCATAATGGTGAAAATTAGGGGTCTGAACTTCTTAACCCCACTTAGCTAGGCATTACATCATGGAGTTTGGAACTGTCATTGGGCAAGGTTGGCCCAAATTATGACATGACCATAGATGAAAAAAGCACGACAAGGTTTTATTCACAGCCTTCAGATTGGACATCACAGAAAATTAGTTATTACATGCTTTTTGTTCTGAATCAAAGAATAACTCTATGATTGCCTCTTTCAAATTCTCAGATCTTAGGCTTTCCTGGTTTTAATTTTTGACAGGCGGGTATACTGATTTTTCTTAGTAAGGAACGAAGATACTTTCTGCTGTACTGTTGAGCAGTTTCATCTTTAAATTTGGTAATGAGGAAAGTACTGCAAGTTACATAACAATATTAACCCTTCAAATCAATGATGGCTTATTTTTTCGGGCTATCCTCGAAAATACGGCCACCAGAAGAATTAGAAATCAAAGGTCCCCCCTCTCCTCCCTCTCCTATGCAGCTGCATGATGTGATACCATACTGTAGAAGTTCACCTAAATTGAAACTAACGATGGTCCTCGTACTTTCTTTTTCTTCTTTTTGGCAAGTAAAATGGTCCTTGTACTTTCAACGAAGGTATATGTCTGTCCAACTAACTAATACAAGTATATTTACTCTTGGAGATCATCAATACTTTCAAGCTGCACTAATTTCTGGAGTTAGTGAAGTCAATCATCTCAAAGGACAGTGCTATATATTTTTTAAAAAAATTGCATTTCATTCAATGCTGGGACCAAAGATATTCGTTCAGAGCACACAAAAGCCTTCATACTACCAGCTACAAAATTTCATAATGGAGTTGATAAAAAGTTACGTGCAGGTATCATAACAAATCTGGGGAAGTGCTCACGGGAGGAAGGTGACTTCCTGGTCTGTTAGTCCACCCTTTACGACTTCTATAGGCCTCAATAGCCTGTAAACGTAGCCTCTCACGTGAAGCATCTAGAGTTTTCTTGTGTGCCTGTACAGGTGTAGAGAAATTTTTTTGATCAAGAAATGTAATAATATGCAACACAAAAGATTGTAGATAATATGCTCCTTACAGGATTAAAAGACAACTTCGGTGGAGCTTCGACAACCTCCCCAAATTTGACAACATCTTGCTTTGGAAGATCTAGAATCTCCTCTGGCTTGCCTTTCTTTATTTTCTTTTTCTTTGCTTTTAAAAACCTGTATCACGACATGGGCTAAAATTAATACAAGTTCAGATGCACCAAAACAAGGAAGCATGGATCATGATAGAAACATCCAAGTCGCATCTGGGTCAGCACAATATTTGAAACAATCTCATATGCAAGCAAAGATGCTTTCATTTCATTCCTGCTCAAGAGGGCTTTTTTTAAAAAGTAAGAAAAACATTTTCTGTTTTTTTTTTTGGGGGTGGGGGGGGTCAAATAATGTGAAGGCTTACTCTTTCTTCCTCTGCTTTCTTTTTGAAACAACACCCAACTTTTCCAGC
Organism: Beta vulgaris subsp. vulgaris; assembly: GCF_026745355.1. NCBI lineage: Eukaryota > Viridiplantae > Streptophyta > Magnoliopsida > Caryophyllales > Amaranthaceae > Beta > Beta vulgaris. The sequence goes on from NC_079202.1 coordinate 51,986,086, forward strand.
TCTGCTTCAAACCGAAGGTCATTTGCCTGCTTTTTCTTTCGTTTCTTTTTCACTGTCTCTTCATTTGCTTCTTTGCTCACGATTTCTTGAGGAACCGTTGTTTTGTTGACCCTTTCCTCTCCAGCTTCACTGCTCTTATTGTTCAGCTCAGATTCCAAGTGAGGTTTCTGCAAATAAGTTCTATATTCATACTCCAAATACACATAGTTGTATAAGTGACACAGAACAAAATGTACTCCATAAGGTTTATGGGTTGGATTATTACAACAAGAAGTTCATAAAATAATTTTATGGTGTTTTAAATTTTTAATACAGTTTCATGAACACATACAGAAAACAGCCCAGGACTGTGATGAACAATAAGGTTCCTCCCAACTAACGTAACTTAAGGGAGAGATCCAAATCAACAAAAAAAGTAGATACAAAGAAAGAGATTCATTATTCAATAAGCCAAAGAAATATCAGAGCCTCAAATTATCATAAGCTTTTGAAATTTAATTTGAGATGTCGTAAGCTTTGCTAGTTAAGACTTAAGATAGCTTATAGAGTATCAAAATAAAATTCCTTTTTTCGCGTCTAAATCGAGATCTTCCTTAAACATGTACTATATCGCAAGTGCAAGGGAAGAGATCAAACTAAAGGAGACCCGTAATTAACTGTCATCAGTGTTGTAGCCTCAATGCTATCCCAGTAATACCACAGAGGACTACTAGAGTTTAGTTCCAATTGACCTGATTATTGGCTGGCTTTATTTGGCCATTTAGGTCAACAGCAGGTTGGGTCATTTTGGGTCACTTTGTTGCAAGCCAATAGTGGATCATGACATGCAGGTTGTGCACCATAATGGGTTGATAAAGAGTGAGCTAATAAAAGAGTAAGGATATAGGGGATAGGAAAGAGAACGATATGAGCACACAATAACATAAAAGTTTGACCATACATAATTCTTTTTTTAACTATATCTATCTCTCTTTTGCAAAATATTTGGCCTACAATCGTGGCCCTTTACTAACCTTGTTCAGTGAAAGCCCTGAACATTAATGATCCTAAAAGCCCTTCCAAAATGACCAAACTCTTACACCTAATGGACTAACCTATCCATTAACCAGGTCTACTTCTAAACCCCAAAAAGTGAACAAGTATGGTGCAAAGTAGCCTCTAAAAGTCACCAATGCAATGGATGCCCCAATCAAAGATTGGATCCGAAACTTTCTAAATTTATTTAGGAAAAAAAAAGAAGAATTTGTCGAGCTACGCAGGAACTTCATTGCAACGCTGTGGAGTATCTGGCTACATAGGAATGAATTAGTGTTCAAAGGAGGAAATCCAAACCCCATGAGCATCTTGGAAATATACAGGGAAAGCAAGAAGGATCATGTTAAAGCAACAAAAAATTGGGAAAGAGACAAAAGGCAAGTATGCACACCAAATAATCAAGCACAAGAGTGGAGCACATGTTAGCCAAATCAACATATTACACGGGTAATATGCACAGATGGTTCTCGGAAAGAAAAACCGAAGAAGAATGAGTGCCAAGCTGCAATCGCTTGGACATTGCAAACCGGCAGCACAATAACAACCCATAGCCAGAGAAATTTTGCCACCTCTCCACTACAAGCAGAAGCTAAAGCATTACTACAAGCAACGAAGGACTTCCAGTGGAGATGCGCAAATATCCAAATAAAAAAAAAATTGCCAGGAAATAATCAACTCACTCAACAATCCATCTTCATGCAACAAAGACATTGAGTCCATCATCAAAGAAATAAAAGATATTGCTATAACGTTCCAGCTGTTCAAATGTTCCAAAACTACAAGGGAAGAAGTTAGAGCAGCTCACGCCCTAGCAAATAGAAGTAGAAGAAATTAATTATTTTGTTCTATCCGCTGTCAAAAAAAAAAGTGTCCAATATGGCAGTCATGCTTCTTTCTATTTCTCCAAGAATGCCTATATCCTTGCAACCGACAACTTGACAAGTCTCTACCTAAGCAGACATCAAACTTTATTACACAAAGTTTGCTAATCAAGAGTTCACGACTTAATGTAGATTCACCATCTTGCAAATCCAAAATGGCATACAAGTAGAAATCCAACCTACAGAGAAAAGCAGAGCAGGAAGGGCAAAAAAATCCCAGTAAAGTATTGCAGATTCCTCTTTATAGTCCAACAAAAAGATATCGGCTTTCAATCTACAATGTTCTATACTACTTGTAAACTTTAGCACCAAAACGACACTTTTAACTAGCACTCACATTCTCATTTCAATCATAACGACTTCTCTCGAAAAACCCAATCCAATAACATCCTATCCCCCCCCTCCCCATTATGAAGTTCAGCAATTCCTCACCACTCCAAAATCAAACCACATTACGCAAAAATCAATATATGAGCAAATCAATCGCACAAGGAACCATCTTAAAAATGTAAAACCCATATTTGAGAAAAATCAGGGTTTTACTGTTTTAGTAGTTGCTAACATATGCAATCCATACTTCCACAGAATCATTAGTGTTCTTTATTATGAAAAATGTTTTACTTTCATCCAACTAAATTTTGGACAAAGGAAGAGAGGTGATTAAAGCTACTTTCAAACCACTTCGTTTGGATATTAGGGCATCATCATCTAATTCAACCTAACAGATAATCCAAAACTGAAAATGGGTAAGTTCAAAAAATGGCAATACTTTTCAACAAAAAATAAACAATAGAATTAGAATAAGATTAATCACAGAAATAACACTCAATTTATAATTCAATTTACAAAAAAATCAAAAATCAAAATTACTTACATTTTTAGCAGTATCCTCTTTATTGCCCTTCTTTTGAGTAGTACTAATGTTTTTTGAATCCATTGAAGAGTCTGAAACCATAACAACACATTAATTAAGGAAGAAAAAAGAAAGGAAGATTCAAACCATTAAAAAGAGGCAAGAAAAACCTTGAAAGGTACAAGTTAAAGAGGTTGAGGAAGCAAAAGCCATGATTTGGCGAAGTTTAGAGGGCAAAGCATCAATGGAAGAAGCATTGGGAGGGGGAGGGAGACGATTGTAGCCGCCATGAGAAGCTAAATAGTTTTTCTCTCTCCTCTTCTTTCCTTTCCCTACCATCTTCGTTTTTCTGTCTCTCTCTTTCCTTCCCTGTGTACGAGTTTCAGAAAAATGTTACTGTAGAAAATTGGGTATTTGCTATAAGTTGCAAGTGGTGGGGTGGGGTTTGCAAAGAGTAGGGTCGGATCGTAATAAGTATGTAACAAACCGGAATTTTGATCGTATCGGATCGGACTGAGAATTCCGTTCCGTCCCTGGTCCGTCGAAAATCAGGATTTTGGATTTTCAATCTGGTCCAAACTCGAAAAATTTCGATTTGGAAAACTTTTGTTTCTTTTAGTAAAAGAAAGTTTAAAGGTTAAAAAAAATAATTGAAAGTTAGGTTAAATTTTGTTCACCTTATTTTTACTTATTTCATATCAGAAAAAAAATCATTTTAGATTAGAAAAAATTAGTTTAAATCAAATCAGATAAATTCATATTAGATCATATAAGTTCATATTATTCTTTTATATAAAAACCTATTATTATTATAATTATGATGATGATTATTATGATTATCAGTATAAAACTATTAATAATGTTATCATTATAATTATGCAAGAACATAGAAGACAAGGAGTGCCAAAACAGTCCTTTAAAGCAGGATCCATTTATCTACATATTAGGAATTTTCGAGAGCATTGGGACTTGGGAACGCCACACTAGAAAATATAAAATTCCGGTGAAGCTATTTCTTAACTTTTTATACTTCCTCCGTTTTTTTTTTACATGTTACACTTTTTATTTTAGGAAGTTTCAAATTAGATATTACACTTTTATTTTGAGTAATAACTTCTCTCTATCTCTCCTGTCACATGTTCACATGAGACCATTTTATTTTCTTTCTCTCTATCTCTCTCCTCTCCAAAAATTGCATAAGAGTCCGTGATTTGAAAAGTGTAACATGTAAAAAAAGACGGAGGAAGAATATAGAAAAAAAGTCGATTAAAAAAGGATTTTTCGAGAGCATTGGGACTTGGGAACGCCACACAAGAAAATATAAAATTTTGATGATGCTATTTCTTAACTTTATATATATTGGCCCGAATCGAAATGATCTAACTCGAATGATCGAAATTAGATTTAAATTGTACCTGGAACTGGATAAAAAAATTGACCCAAGTAGAAAATCAATCATTATGAAGTAGGATATTTAGGTTTGTATATAGTCGAATCTAACATGGACTGAATGACTCGGAAAATGATATAGTAGGAAGGGTTAAAGTTTAAACCCATAAAATTGTAATTATTTAAGAGCTTAGCAAGAAAAAAGTAAAACATGTGAAAATTGTGAATTGAGTCGCAGCGGTAAACTCATAATTGGTATAAAATATTTTCTTTGAGAAGGTTATCAAATTATAATTTTTTGATAGTTTAGCAAAAACAAAGAAAAATACGTGGAAATTGTGAATTGAGTTCCATTACTAAACTCATAATTGGTATGAGAGTTTTCTTTAAGTTGGTTAGAACTTAGAAGGAAGAAGAACCTTATTTTGGGAGCCGAATACAACTTAAGAGAAAGAAAAACAAAAAGATGCATATAGAAGAAAAAAGAATAAAAGATCGCTGACTTAGTATTACTTTATTAGCTCTACAAATACTAGATTTTTTTGCACGCGATGCGTGCTTGAATTTTTTTCAAAACGAAAACTCGATTTTCTTCGGCATAAGAGTCAAAATTTGAACATTAGACATACGAAGTATAATTGTTTTTAGTTGCAAAATTTGATTGGTTTAGTTTCTGTCACTTAAGTATCTCACCATTTTTTTTTTTTTTTGTGTTTTTACTTTTCAAAGTTAAATTCTATGAACAAAATAGAAATTTTATTGAATTTATTTATGATTTCTAATATTATAATTTTTTAATTGATTTTTGAATTAAGTACAGTACTTCATAAATTGTAAAGAAAGTGGACACTTTGATTTCAAGTCAATTTTTTCATAGGTTGTAGTTTGTAAGTGAATTTTTAAGTTTTTGTAAAGCTTCCTCGTTTAGTAATTTGCATAATGCAAATTATGCAATTTTATGATTTTAGTTGACTTGTGAGTGATTGTTATAATTATATTTTTGGTATTTTTGTTTGAAGCCTCCTTCGATTTGTAAGTGAATTTGTAATTTAGAATGAAAAGGGGGTAACAGAGTCTCTTCATTCGAGGACATCATAGCTCCCCCTTCCCTTAGGCCTTATCTAATAGAGATATGTTGTACTTTAATTCTTGAATGATATTTTACATAAACCTTTTTACCTTGATAATTAATCGCTATTATATATAATAGAAAAAGATAGGTCCAAATATATGTAAAAGTTTCATTAGATATAGGAAACACTATTAAAAAGTAAATAATTTTTTTACTTGTCTAACTTCTAAATCTTGATTTCACTACAAATACACCTCTATTTTTTTTTTTATCATGACCCACCATTAATTGTGAATGGTTCTTGAGAATAGTGATTTGTAAGTAAATTGCTGTAAATGATTTTGTATGTATTAACGTTCTAGGTTATTAGATTTAGTTTGTATGTTAATTTTAAGTTTTAATAAAGTTTCCTGATTATTTGAGTGATTTGCGTGATTTTTATAACGTGATTTTCTCAATTGTATGAGTGATTTGTAAAGTTTCTTCTTTCAAGTGATTTGTGAGTGAGTGTTTTAAATTAATTTTCGTAGTTTTCTTTGAGTGTCGATTTTGATTTTGACATTCCTTTTGTAATTTAGAAAGGGAAGGGTGTCAAAATAGGCATTTCAAAAGAGGACACCATTGCTCCCCCTTCCCTTATATAATAGAGATCTATTGCCTAAGAGAGAAAATTTAATATCAACTATATCTAAATTAAGAATGAAGAACGTAGTGACTGCATACACCTCAAAATTCTAATAATTAACTCTTCTTATTTATGCTCTACTTGACTTGCACAATTGAGCTAAGAGTTAGTTATATATAGGAAGTTGAATTACTGTATTTGTTAAATGTTAGCTAACAGTATTAAAAGTGGAGAAAGAGTACATTAATAACAAAAATGTCAATTGTTAACAAAACTTATTTTATTTAAAATTAAATAAAAAACAATTATTTTAATATATTAAATACACAGTTAACTAGTGACTAGTATAAATAAAATTAAGATATATGAGGACAACCAATAAAACAATTACAGTAATATTAACACATTAACAATAATCCGTGCATCGAACGAACATCAAAACTAGTAAGAACTAAGTTATGTCGTTCCATAAATGTATGGGAGAATGAAATAGGTTTTTTTTTTTAAAAAAATCTATAATAGCATTGAATTATATAAAATTTAATACCAAATATTTAAAAAACACAATACTATGACTCAAGATTTTACTTACCAACACAAAAACTTAACTAACTAATATTATACCTATCTTTTCTCCAATATAGATTACTCAATAAAAAAAAATTATAACTAAACTAGATTAAAGATTTACTATTGTATCCTAGGTGAGTAACAACTACTTTAGAACTAAATTAAGAGCAACACGAATATCTTTATTTACAACCCCAATTATATAGTTCTAACTCCATCCGAACTTCGGCTTTGAGGTTATCATCAAACTTAAACCCGATCGACTGTCTCTTTACTTCAGCAATTGCATCCTTTACCTCTCGACGTCCTTCCTTATCCTCGCGGTAGAACTCAGCATGAATCTTCTTTAAGTTTCTCAAGAGTCTCGCTAATTCTCCGTACTTTTCACTTTCATCTATCCAACGCCTCGACAAAGATTTAGTATCTGATGATATATCATCAAAAAAGTTGTATGATGGTATTTCAATCACACTTTTAGTATTATTTTCCCAAACATCTTTTGTATTATCAACTATTAAGACAACCCTTTCATGTGATAGTACATGATCTAGTCCTTTTTTCAATGGCGACACACAATCTTCTCTCGTAAACACTTGCGAATGTGCAAAATACAACCCCTTAGGATCAAGTATGTCAAGCATCTTCCTTGCATATACCCGATCTCCCAGTGTGAATATCGACAAATCGAACAATTTGTTTGCTTCTTGAAGGAAGGTTTGAACATATGGCCTTAATTTGGTCACCCAGTATTTTCCGTTCCATTGTTTTCCCTGGTATTGAAACTTTATGTTAATTTATCAATAATGAACAAGCAAAATAAAATTCTATCATAACTTAAAAAGTATTTGTATATATGAGGGAAAATATGCCTTTTTTCTAAAGTAATGTCATTATGAAGAAAATATACATAAAACAATAGAAGTCAACAGATTCAGGCTCCAACCCAAATTTTCTGAAGTTGTTCATAAGGATTTAATTTGTTTATTGTCAACCTTAGAACAAAACATTATATATATAAGGACTCTAATCACATCTCAACCCTCACGATTATTTGAAAATCAAAATATACAAAAAAAAACCCTACCAAAAAGCCAGACATACTAAGTACTAACCTCGATTAAATTGACATATGAAAAGATTTCAACTCATTATGAGACTTTTTCTTATGATCTAAAAGTAACGAAAAACAGAATATGATATTACTTACATTACAGTATTACACGAACATGTATAATAAATCAACAGAATTTTTACTCCAACCTGACAAGTGACATTCTTTACACATAGGCTCTATAAACAATACTAATACACTAATTATTTGCCTGAATAATTCGCCATAAGAGTAATCACAGATTTTCTCTAGCACATTAGAAAACAATACTACAAATTAAGATTGATTTGATAAAGATGTAGAATAATTTCAAATTTACCATTTTAATTCGCTTGCTAGCTCATAATATGATATTGATTTCATACTAGTACTGCGTACTCGCTCATGATGATCAAATTATTGGAAAGTACTACGAGTTATTATTTTAGATTATATTATCAAAATTACAAAGACTTTCCTAAAAAAAGAAGCTAATACAAAAGGCCGACATCCTTGAATTTTCGTACTAATTTATAGTTTTGACCCAGCTTAAACGTACATTAAAAAATAATAGTTATTAGTTAATATATACTGTGCAATTTCTTGATTTAGACTGAAGGCACATTAAAAAAAATTAATGATTATAGTTGTAATTGTATTTTATAAATCCAATTTTTTTTAACGAATTACTATGACTTGCAAAAGACAAGCAATATATAGGTAGAAAAAAAAATCTAGTAAATAATACTCTAAAACGACTAACAAATTTTAAAAAATGCATAGATATCCAATTTTTTTTTTTACAAGTGCTTAAACTTATTACTTTTGTAATTTGTATATGGTTATCTTCATTTTGGCACAGGTTTGATCTGTAAGTACTAATTTAGATTTGTTAATAACTACATATATTACAACAATATATAATCTTTTGCAAGGTCTGAAAAAATAAAAAAATTTGATGTGATTAGATTTCACCTATTACTTTAAGTTTGACTTTCAATTAAAAAAGTATAATTAACAAATGAAATATACGGTAAAAGAAAAAATTGAGAATTTAAATCACAAAAAAGTTTAGAATTACCTGTGTCCATCTATACAATTTTCCTTCCTTTAGCCACCTTTGACAATCATTACGTTGTAAATAATTTTGATCAAAAGAGCTTAAATCTTTGGTCTCTTTTGAATGAAGAAGTATGTTATCAAAATCAAGAACGAGGTGTAGTTTCTTGCATACTGTCAAACTTTTGAGATTTTCATCACGGATGTGATCTATTGAGTAATTATGAAGTGAAGAAGAACCAACATTATCTTGGTTTTTAACTTCCATGATAAAAATTTCTTTGACTTGCGTTTGGTAATGTAATCTATGGTTGTTTAGTTTGTGACTTTGTGCAAGTGCAATATATATAGATTTTAAAATCTTGCGTTTGGTAATGTAATATATGGTGGTTTGGTTTGTGACTTTGTGCAAGTGCAATATATATAGATTTCAAAATCCTGAAAACCATCAAGTGATGTTTCGATTAAAATCCTAATACGACTAAAATTAGGACCAACTTTGTGCAAGTGCAATATAAAGGTCCTAATACTATTCCCCTAAAGAAAGTCCTAATACTACTAAGATTAGGACTTCTGGCTCTAGGAGTGATACAATATATCACGTATGATATATTTTAAATTTACAAAATCTCATCTAATCCAAATGTAAATCTAATGACTAATATAATACTCTTCACACGTATTTAAAAATAATAGAGTTCTGCTTCAAAAAAAAAATTCTATTTTTGAAGGGATTACATATCGTATTTAAATACATATAAGGATTTCTGGATAAAGGAAAATTAGAGTTTGATTTTGAATAAATAACCTAAACTATTATAAATGTAAATTGAATACACCTTTTGTTACAGAATGTCATATATTATAATTTTGTACCATTACAAAATGCTCGAAATATGTTTCGAAACAAGATCAAGTTACTATATAGTAGTTTTGTAGCTTATGAAAATATATTTATTTAGATGACTAATAACGTATTATTTAGTCTTTATTTTGGATACACTGTAAAAATAATGTACTATAGGTGATTATAGTATTTAACTATTCAGCATGTCTTGCGTGTGGTCGTGCGCTTGCTCTTTTTGTAGTCAACCAACTCACTTTAAAAATGTCATATCTCACTCGTTTCTCATTCGAATCGAGCTTTTGATCAGGCGTTGGAAAGATATCGAGCTAAATTTTCATAACTAACCTGAATTTTCCGAAGATATTGAGTGTGATGTGAGATATAGACCTTCGAAGTTGACTCTTGTGAAAAAAATGTTTATGAATAAATGGAGTTACTCTTATGAAAGTTGTATAAATATGTGGTTTCTCTTAACAACAAAAGAGTGTCACTCTATAAGTAAATGTGGCTACTTTTATAACAAAAGGGAATACTAATCATTTTGTTCTTATGAACAAATAAAGTTACTCGTATGAAGAAATGATATACTTTTGTGAACGATTGAGGTTACTCATATGATTAATTAAAAAGGGTTGTCATATGATTAATTAAATAGGGTTGTCATATGAGGTTAATCATATGAACGAGTGATCACGTTACTCATATGAATAAATGAGGTTACTTTTATAAAAAAAATTATGGTTACTCATATGATCAAATAGGTTTGTCATATGATTAAGTGAGGTTACTTGAATAAAGAAATAGAGTTAATTTTGTAAATGATTGGGGTTACTCTATTTCATAGGGTCGTTGTATGATTAAGTGAGGTTATTTGTATGAAAAAATGGGTTTACTACTGTGAACATTGGGGGTTGGGGTTGGGTTAGGGAGAGTTTAAGGTTTAATTAGGTCAATTAGGGCTAATTAGGTTGACTTAGGGCTAATTAAGTTGACTTATAGCAAACTTGTAAATACAGGCTAACGAAGCACTAACGTCCGTTAATAATAAGGGTATCTAGTTTGAATTTTTTTAAAAATTAGGGGTATCTGGTGAATTTTCAAAAAAGTTGAGATATTTGGTGAATAATTTTTTTTTATCAGGGGTATTTGGTGAAATAACCGTATATTCTATTTACCATGAAGAATATTTTTTTTTAACACCTAAAATATGTGTTTTTTTATTTTTAATTGTATTTTTCATATGCCAGTGTGTTCTTTAAAAAAACTAATTATGCTATTATTATTACTATTATTATTATTATTATTATTATTATATTATTATTATTATTATTATTATTATTATAATATTAAAATGAGCATATTTGTCCAAAAAATATGCAAAAAGAAGATCCTTTTTTATATATACTAGCTTTTCACCCGTGCAGAAATGCACGGGAGGTCATATTTGTATGTGATATTATAAATTATTTATCAGACAAAAAGAGACATATTATTAATGTCAGCAACATTTTTGTTTAGTGAGATTGATTGAAATCAAACTGAATTGACAACACATTATGATTAAAAAAAACAATTACACTATCTAAATTGATACATAAAAATTGGGTCAATTACAACTCATACACGATTTAAACATTTTGAGAAACTTCCTCATAAACCACATTGGTTGAAACAGATGAGTTGCCACAATCTTTATCACATATTAAGATTTTCATATCCTTTTTGCTTGTAACTCTTGAAATAGTAACATATAATTGTCTGTGGTTAAATACATAACCCAACTTTTAAGAAAATGGGTAACTTTCTTTTCTAAATGGGTGAATTAACTTATATAAAGCTGGCTTGTTTAACATTAAAAGTGACACATTCTGAATTAAAAAGTAACCCATTTGGACTTGAAAGCGCTTTGTTTTGACCAAAAGTGAAATAATCTGACATAAACTTATTATACTCCTAATACACATAACAGTAATTGAATATAAAACCTACTAATCCTAACACTCTAATCATCGACCACTTTGTTATACACCCTTGTTCCTTGTTCCTCTTCCTTCATTCTCTATCTTTCCCTTCGAAATTGCCAGAATTCAATTTTTTTCGTACCGAAATTGCCAAAAATTACAACCTTAAATTTGTTGATCTATTTTATGACAAATGATATTTCGATTTTTTGCGCCTAAAAAAATACTTGATTTTATCAATTTTATTTTAGCTTGTTTGATATTTGAGATTAGATATTATTTATATCATTTATATACATGTTGTGATGGTTACTTGTGTTCAATCGAATCGAAAAGTTGATTAATATTTTACCTCAAATTTTAGTTTTTTTTTATTATTATTTTACAATATGTTCCTTGAAATCTTGTGTAAATAATTAAATATTTAGTAAGATATTGATGACCTAAAAGGCGTGACATTGTAATTTATCGTATGTACTAAATATAAATTAACAAAAATTAAAGTGAAAAGACATTTTTCAATTCAATTTAGTAAAAAAATAAGTTTGACTTATTACATGCATAAACAATATATTTCATTTTTTATATCTCACATTGACTGCTCCTTACAAAATTGAGATCAAGAATTTGAGCATCAACTCAGTGACTTTCATAATTGTAAAACATGTAGTTTGCTTAAAGAAACAAAAACTTCATAATTTATATTAAATAAATGAATAGAGCAACGTAGAAGTTATAGGTTTTTGTTATTATATTCCAATAAACTTGTTCTCGTGAATTTTATAAGTTGTAGTACCTATGTTCGATTTTGATATATTAAGTTTGTGTTAAACTATAAATTAAAATTGCAAAAAAGGACCTCGGTGTGAAAAGTCTATGGATATTATGCCAATGGTGCATGGTGTCATCAATATAACTCATGTATATATGTTATTTCGTTAGCAAGTGTATTTTCTTGGAGAAAATTAATTGAGTATTTATGGCTGCACCCACGCATTACGATCGGCCCCAGTAAACCCACTTGCAACCGTGCACGGGAGGTTATATATAGATATGATTTGGACCATGCATAATGCATGAGAATTCTTTTATTAATAAGTAGTTGTTTTTGTTTCAAATTTATTGAATCAATAATTATTATTAGAATTCGTGCCTTTAAGATGGAAATAATGTAACATGTAAAATTATATTTCATGATATATAAAAATCTTTTGTTACAACATTTTTAAACTTTAAAAATCTTGTAATCGTAATATATACATATATAATACATGGATGAAACAAAATACACATTAAAGTGTGCGGGAATATTTTGTTTTGTAAATTTAGGATTTTAGGATGTTTCTCCTAAAATCATGGTTTGAATATTAGCTCGTGATTTAAAGTTTTTATAATCATATCGTGTAATTAAAAAATATATTTTAAAGCGACTTATGGCCCGTGCGTTCAATGACTGATGTAGCTAATGTCATGACAAAATACACGGGAGATTTTTTGTTGATTAGATATACTGAAAAATATTGATGACTATTTTATTTATACAAATTCTTTAGTAACACAGATATACAAATATGCAATAAATTAATGTGGGACCGGGGTAACTTTTTGCCTTAAATACGTCAATTTTATTAATCTAGAAGTGACCCATTTAAAATTAAAAGTTACACTTTGCTTAAAGGTACCTCTTTTAACTTGTGAAATCACCCATTTGATTTTTTTTCTTAATTATATTTTTGAAGATTATTTGTAGTATAAAATTATTTTCCCCTTTTCAAGATTCTTTGTTATTCTTTTATCGTTGATTATCTTACTATTAGATATATCCATTAATGAGCTCCTACACTTCGAAATCACTAATTTGTTTGTGATGGTAATTGACAATGGTATATCAAATCTTCAATTATTTATAATAATATGGTTCTTGTATAATATATTAATATTTACATAAGGTAATTCATTTTACACTAATTTTTTCAATCTTCGTCATCCATAGTCCGACTGTATAATAATATGGTTGTTTTTGTCATTCCATTTAATTTCAATTATATAAACCAAACTCCTATTTTGAAAAAACTCTATCAATGTCGCTTGTTTCCTCTTAATCCAGTGCAAATCTAAGTGAGATTGTGAGAGTGGAATCATAGATTGTCAACTTTCTAACGTGGTAGTTTTTTTTTTTTTTTTATATCACACTGTCATTTTTTGTTTATACTTCAAATCGGTGAATATGCACTTAATGTTTTTGTTTAATTAAAAGCCGTACCATTTCTCTTTGCTTTAACCCCACTAAATCCTAATAAGTAGGTGGTCATTGAATTTCTGAGTTGATGATTTAAGCTTTAATTTTTAACAATTTTTTTAAAAAGTACTTTTTTTTACCGAGAATTAAAAATAAGGTGGTTGACAGTATGTATCTACTTTCGTGTATGATATAATGAATTTTTTGTTTGATGTGGAGATTGAGAAAAAAATGCCAAAAAAATTTCTAATATATATTAAATAGGAAAACAATTAGAAATTAATCAACATAAGTATATAAACTTACTAAAGTTACAAAGATTGTAATTGATGCATTCCATTAGTCAGAATTACACGTGGCAGAAGGTAGTGAGGGGGCTTTTGCAAATGACATGTGGACAGATTCTTTTACTGAATGACACATAAGCCAATTGAACCTTGTTTTATATATATATATATATAGATGTAATATCCGAGCACTAACTGAGAACGAAAAAGTCACTCAGTTACTACATGAACGTCAAAGTCTTCTATTAACTGCTTTGATGTTTGTAAAATCTAAATAAGATACATGCAACTCCAATTTTTACAATGATATAAAAAGATCCAGCAACTCTGGACCTGTGTATATACTCGAAAAAACAGATCTGAATGGAGGGTTTACAGCCTAATCTGTATGAACACCGAAGAATTTACAGCTCAATCAAGTCAAAACTTCACCTAACTATCCTTTATCAAACCTATTTCTGTAATAAATGAAGTTGGCTACATATAATACAACCACATTTGACAATTGCCAGATGTGAAGTACAAAACAACATCCGAACAAGTTGTAAATCAAGATATGTGAATGTACCTCCTGTTTACCTCTTGTCCTCTTCCACATAAGAGTTTTAATAAGTGAGATTCAAGCGAAAACATGGCCCCTTCATTTTATGAGAGGGCTAAGTCCATCGCCTTCCCAACCGAGCTTTAACATTTGATCCACCATCTTTAAGCTCAACTGCAAGCGATGAGCATAAAATTATGGTTAACACCGGTCTGGAGAGGTTCCAACCAAGGGAACCGGGGTTCAGGATCCTAATTAGGTCCAATAGAGGGGGTACTGAAAAGAGAATTATTATCGATCACAAGCTAAGATTTATACAAAATATCATACAAAGCTGTCATGTAGACATACCTAGTCAATCTGTAACAAAATGGACTAGTACTGCAACAACAAAAAGTACTAGATGATCCTGAATGTCTTATTCGAGAAGCAGGACATCGGCCAATTCAGACTTAAGACAATGTGCTTAGCGAAGTTCTTAATAACTAACTCTTTTGGGCAGTTATGTTTCCCATTATATATCATTCAACATGCAAGAAGTATGTAGCAATCATCAGAATAATTGCAGAAAATAAATGTGTACTTCAACGTGGGTCTCCGTGTATATGCAATACGCATGCATCTGTGATGGTGAGTATAACTTGTGTAGTGCATGGCTGCATGCACGTGCAGTTAGCCTATACTATAACATCATTGTAACAACAAACGATAAGACTGCTAAAAACCCGGTGCATAAAAAATGAGACATCATATACAATATTATCACAACAATTGTCCAGCACTACCCAAATATAAGCCGCATAACATGGGTCTCATCAGGAAAACCAACTAGTTCAAGAAAGTAAAAGAAAAAAACAATCTGAATTAATATTTTTCCTACTTCATGTATCAAGGCAGATCATCTGGTTAGAGTTCATGGAGAAGGGTAACCTGAAATACAGTCCCCCACAAACAACTATAGAATTTAGAGATCTGTAGTCGTGCCTTAGTTGTAAAACACAATTAAGCAAGAGTTCTGAAGAGAGCAGAAGAAAACCAAGCGAAATTAGAACTTACAGCTGGGTCTGTAAAAATTAACAATTGCCTATCCATTGTAGAGACCAGAAGATTCGTGTTGTCCTTGTTCAAGGCTATGGCTGTAATATCCTGCCCAGCTTGAAGATTCAATGTATGTACCACCTGCCATTACAGTCTTATCAGTAAAAAGTTCTTAAAACTTTCGCATCTCTCTCATTCACAATTCAACTTCAACAGGATCAGTTAACTTTATTCTGCAGACATTTCTAACAATTTCCCATTACTGAAAAGGAAAATTGGAGAGCAAGCAAGAGAGCAATCACTAGTAGTTTGCATACCTTAAGGGTATATAGATCGAGAAAGCAAATTGAAGGTAATGCTATATCCAATCTACAGTCTTCATCTTTCACATTCAATCCTGTGGAGAGAACTCCAGTTTCCAGTTGCTTTGACTTCCAAGACCTGCTGCTGTCAAGAGACCCTTCCTTCTGAGAACAGGAGTTCACCCCGACTAAGGCAGTCTGTCCATCAAAAGAAATTTCCATGCAACTGATGCTTCCAGATAAGGGAAGCCTTGCCCTAGATATAAAAATGCCATTCAGAGTATAGGTGCTGAGCATATGCAGTGATTGATTCCAAGCCATTATGATACCATCAGATGAAAGACAAACAGAATTGGCCTGCACATTAGCTATCCTTCTGAGCAAACGACCCCTTCTGATAGAATGCAAAAGAATATCTGGTGATTGAGAGCAAGAGACAACTACTCCGAGATCTGAGCTAACACAGCAAGACAGAACTTCTGCAAGATGACCCCGCAAGACATGTACAGGTCCTTCAATTCGCCGTTTCCTGCTTTTGTCTAATGAGATCCTAGCCGAAGCATTACTGCTGTTTGAAGAAGTACCAGAAGCAGTGGAAGATTCTGAGATATTGGCAGATTGAGATGTAACTGTACGATGTATTCTCCAAAGCAATACTGTAGTATCTCGAGACCCAGTCACGAGGTAATTGCTATCAGATGAGAGACCCAAGCATGTCACAGGAGCACAGTGTCCTATGGCTGTCTCAAGGGTCTTTGCTCCATCTGCTGATATTATTTTGATACTGTTATCAACATGCCCACCTGGTGAGAAGACAGATTTAAAGGGGTAAGCAAATAGTGTACAACATGTCATTATATGAACCTACATATAAAATAAAGATAAAAAATGAAACTACTACTCTCTCCATCCCAAAACAATCGTTCACTTTCCTTATTTGTTTGTCCAAAATTAGTTTAGACACTTCTATTTTTTTTTTGGCAATGGTCCCACTATTATTATATTAGTTTTAACACCCCTTTGGCCCCCACTTTATCTCTATCAATAACAAAATACCCAACCTTCTTTCTCCTTCAATTAAAAATACCCACCAAGTCCTATCACATCTACTTTTAAATAAAATAACAATTGATAACCACACTAAAACTTATCACATTAAACTACTCCCTCCATGCTAGAACAGTTTGAACACTACTCTTTTTTGTTTGCCCCAAATTAGTTTTAACAATTATTTGGCATGGTTACACGTACACCATTATTATGCTACGCGGTGTGCCTGATTTTTTTTTCAAACATAACTTCTAGTGTTTGGGGGCATAACTAGGGGTAAAAATTTGAACATTAGACATTTTTTTTGTCTAAATTTCGTAGGTTAATCCTTTATCACTTAATCCTTATTTTATTGATTTTTTTTTTTTACTTATTCTTTCTTTTAGGTTTTAAAATCAAACTTGATGAACGATAAAGTGCTGCATTGCATTTTAATAAGAAGTTAGAGCATTAAGTTACAGTTAGAAGTTGAAGTTAGAGCATTAAGTTACGGTTAGAAGTTAAAGAATTAAGTTGTAGTTAATTGAATCAACTCATTTGAAAAGAGAAAGATATGTTAAGTGAATTTATTTAGGATTTCTTATGTTGTATGAACATTTTGTGTTAAATAAATTATTTCACTATGTTAATTGATTGAATTTTCCGTTTTAATATAACACTTGATTGTGTTTGTGAATTGATTGATAATAGTTTGATTGATGAGATATTCATTTTTACCTTTTTCTGCGTAAATGTACTAAAATATTATAGTCAACATTTTTTTTTTTGGTGGCTCCATTATAAATTGATTGCCTTCAACATTAAAGTTAATTTTTATTGCTATATTTGAGTTTGACTTTATTTTTCCCTTTTTTTTGGTAGTAGTTGATTTACTAATGAGCAGTTATATAAATTTATAGGGGGACACCATAGCTCCCCCTTCCCTTATCTAACACTCTTATCTCTATCAATAACAAATACGCAACTTTCTCTCTCCTTCAATAAAAAAAAATATCCCACCAACCATACTACAACTTATCACCTTAAACTACATGCTGCAACAAGTGTTCGGATCTTTCTAGGACAAAAGGAGTACGTGTCCTAACAAGTGAACAAATTTTTTGTGGGATGGAGGGTGTACAACATTAGTTAATACAAGTACACAAATCTTTCTTAAACCATCATTCTTCCTCGTAAAACACCATAAAACTTGCTTTTGAACCTTTCAGATGAATGATTCAGGAAAAAGATAACCCCAAAAGCAATATCCATTACATCACATCATATAATTCAGAATAAAAGCAAGACACCTGTGTATGAGAGTACAGATGGAAAATACATACCAGTTATAATTTCTTTATTGCTGGTTATAGCAACTATAGCTGAACTCCTGATTCCTGAAGTAGGAAATGCCAACGCTTGAGGAAAGTGCCAATCTTCAGAAACAGCTCCAGATTGTCCTTTAAACATTCGCATCAATCCTCCACCAGAAGAGCTGGCAGTGGCTTTCCCATGATGGAAAAGAAAAGGTGCACCTTGGCCATCAGGTGTATTTGGCTGCCACTTGTGTTGTGCTACAAATGAAGCTGGGGCATTTATATCGACAATGATAACAGAATCGGAAGATGCATACATTGCCGAGGCAGGTAGATTGCAGCGTTCAGGCATTGGAACAGCATATGGCTTGAGTTCTTTTGGGTTCCGAAAGATTGTCTAATATGCACAGTTCAAACCAAAAAGTATAACAAAATTCAGCAGGATACACTAATATTAAGGAAAAACAGGGGGGGGGGTATGTCGATGAAATTTCACCTGTGTTATGTTAGCTTAGGTGAACAATATAGAGCCTCTGGGTAAGGAGAGCAACACTATATATTTTGAATGATGGATAACCTATGTAAATTGTAAACCAAGATAAGGAAAGTTTGGAAGTGATCATGCTCAGCCATCCTAAGCTTGTTGCAGCAAGTGGAACTAGAAGTTCACAACATGGGTTTGACATTAATCTATTAAGATTACTTTTAAGACACACTGCAACAGAAGGTGGATTACTGATTGTGAGAATTGCTAGAATTTCAAGAACAGGATAGGAATTTTTATATTAATGGATTCAACTTCTTAGTGATTCCGACAATAATATACTGAGACTATTTTAAAAAACTGCAACAACTTAGGTGGTTTCAAGTGGAACCCTTGCTATGGAAATATATTTTCCCTAAAGTGTTATAGTTGGTGATGATTGCTCAAATTTTTCAGAAGTCAGAACAGGCTTCAATTTGGAGCGACTCTGTAGGGCCTTCCCAAACCTTTGTTTAAATCTACAGCATGAGCCATAAGTTACACATCTTCATAATCTATATCAACACAACCTCTATGAACATTACTAGGCCTTAAATTAGCAAATCTCTTTCATGACCCAAAGCAAGTGGAACACAAAAGATATAGAGAACAAAGAAAAATTAACTATAGATTAACTGTGTCTGACAAACATAATATTTTGGACATATAAATGTGATAGGCATATGACTGTAACACAAAGGGAATATTATCACAAACTTTTTTTCCTTTTATGTTTTCAAAGTACATTCACATTATCCTTCTGTGAAAATGATGACATCAATATAAAGCATTTTGGCCACTTTAGACATGCCTTTCATTTATGCCAATCAGAGCTCGAACTGCTAATGTGCAGTGTGCGGCCAATTTATTGTATACTACATACACTGAAACTCTGAGAAAGGACATGAAGAGCAAGAAAATCAGTACTCTCACCACATCCAGTGATTTAAATGGTGAAACTTGTGAGCTTTTCTCTCTAGTAGATATATTTTGCAGTTGAAGTTCAAACTAACTCAAGTTCAACAAAAAGAAAAGGAGAATGTGGAATAAATATCAAACTCAGAAAGGAAATCACAAATCAAACAACCAGGGACTATCCCCCAAGGATTAAAGGTGTTGTCACCATAAGAAGATTGAGGGAAAAAAATAGATTGAATCCAAACCAGGCTACCTGCAATTGAAGAGCGTCGGCTAGCGCCATTCTTTTAATATGAGGAGCTGTCAAAAGCTGAGATGGGGTTTGCCCAAAATAAGCAATCTGATCCTGAGTGGCACGTTGTTGTACCTGACATCAAGTAAGCAAAAGTTGAAGGGTAGGTACAACTGTACAAGGTAATGTCACTTTAAACAGAACATTTAATATTCTAACTAGAGAAAACACATGGAGTTATCTTACAGGGTCGGAGATTTTGTCAATGTCGACTGTTCCTTCATATGTAATATAAAAGAAAACATTATTTGCTCCTATAGCTTCTCTTCCGCGTTGTTTATACCTGCACATTCAAGCCAACAATTAATGTATTTAAGATAGCTTAGTGTTAGGGTGGAAGATAGGCTTTGATGATTGCTCAAAAGCAACATTGAATGAAGATAAAACCACCAATTAGTATTACTTACCCAAATATGAGGTCAATCCACTCATGCAGATGAGCAGAAACATACTCACTCTCAAGAGCCATCCTATGTTTATGAATAAACTCAACAGGATTTTCAGCCCAAGGAGGGAGTTTGACTAAATCTGGATGAGAGCGAAAGGGAGCATATTAATTTCTCCTCCCCATATTACCAAATGCTAGCAATCTGTAAAAAATACATCAAGAGCATACCAAGTTTTTGACCAAGTTGTGTAGTACCAAAATCAATTGAGTTCTCATTGGACAGCATTTCAGGGAGGTAAAACAATTCTGGAACCTGAGTTGAACCAGACAGGAACAAGTCAACTTTAGAAACCAATCAAACCCCTCAAAAGTAACTGCATAACTGAGGCCTTATTCTCTTCAATGATTTTAGTGAACTCACTGAGCTGATTTTTGTTTATCAAAACTGGTTTTACTTATCACCACTGATAATACGTGGAAAAAAATTGAATCATATGCACTAGTGTTTTATCATATGCTGAACTGAGTTTATTATCAAAATAGATTTTAGCTAAACTGACTTAATCTAAAGAAAAACCATTTTTTGCAAAATTTAGGGAGAAATAGACTAAACATATTATGGATTAACTTCTTGGAAATATTGAACAAAAAATTACCAATTCCTTCACATCACTCATCTCCTCAAGAACTCCCTCCCACGTTGCAGCAATATCAGCAAACATCCTGTCTGCATGGTCAAATTTTCCACCTTGTAATTGAATAGAGAGAGTGGTGAAAGGCTCAAGTCGGACAAGGTAATACAGCACCTGGTGAAAAAGTACCGACCATTATACATACTTATCTTGGCCACAACAACATAGACAAGGGAAGATTATCAATATAATAAAAATTGTCACGGGTACAAAGTTTGCGTACATGTTCTAACAAATGGAATCAGTGACAAGAACATTGCGAATCCAATCATCCCCAAAAGAAAAAAGGATACAGTAGAGATTTCATTTTAATTTTCTACAAGTAAAAGTATATACTCGAGAATGAATCCAAATTCAAGATTTTGTGATCGAAAACATTTGATCTCATTAAAGGTTTTAAACTCACCATTTGCTTGCTCTCATAGATTAAGATGTTCTAGATTAATCATCAGAATGACTACAACAACCTTATATACCATGTAGCAAAGCTACAAAGTATTAGAAACAAAAATCAACATGGAAAAAAGAAACAAATAGAAACATACTGTTCCAGCACTTGAATAATGTGAACCATAGTGAAACTTCGGAATTACAGGATCATCAAAACTAGAATATCGCTCCTGGAATTTCTTCAAGCGTTCAGGATTTAGAGCACCAACAGGCTGTAAGAGGGTCAACTTGTTAGAAGAACTGGGGATTGATCCATTAGTTGGAAAAGCTAACTTGTATACCCACCTTTGAAAGGTCTCGATATGAAGAAGGATTAGAAAGATTCAGCTCCTTTGATGTATAATCAGACAGAATCCAAGGAAATACTGGATACTGCACCAAAAAATGTTAAAGAAGAAATAACATTAACAATGACGGAGGGTCAATAACATATACATCCTCCGTTATTTTTGGATTGCAACATTTTCCTTATTCGAGAATTCCACATTAATTGCAACATTTTCGTATTTAGTAATATCTTCTTTCTATTTCTCTTCTATCACATGGGTCCCACTTTTTATCTATCTTTCTCTCTCTCCTCTTCACATGGCTTTCTAAAAGAATGTGCCAAGGGTGATATTGCAATAATAATGAAACAAAGGAAGTATGAAAGAAAATCTTCAAAACAAATTAGTATCGTAAATTCGTAATAGAAAGAAACCTGAGTGATGTCATTATAACTACGCCCAGCCAGTGTGTTGAGCTGCATTAGGTATTCAAAGTTGCTGATCTGAAAATGTCAGCATATATGCTTTTTAGATCAACTTTTCACATACGTGAAAGATAAGTGGTGCATAAAGAACTTTACAACAATGTTGGGGATGATGTCTATACCTCCCATCTAGCCCAACGCTCCATAAGCTGAGTCCTTTTCAAAAGGTGATCAGGTCTCTACATGGCGTCAGAAAAGCAAAAAGACAATAAGGAGGCGAGAAAATGTAATCAGCAGTAAAACTACTACTATCATAGACAAACTACAAGGACCCAGTTTTTCAAATCTGCATCCAGAAAGATGTCAATCCAAAAAGCATTAGGAAAAACCTGAGTTGCTAGATATATATTGTTCAAATGAGGAGGGCGTGCATGAACAATTGCTCGGTATGCATTTCTCCTACCTTCACTAGTCTACAAAACAAATACAAATAACTCAGATCAAAAGCACAGATTAAGTTGAACAAAAAAATTTGCAAATAAGAAGCCTAGATACCCCAAAATCGAAAAAGTAATTAAAGCGATCAAGCATAAATAGCTCCAGTGCACTTCTTCTCAGAAGATATCTGCAAAAAAAAATCAAGCAGTAGACATTTCAGTAATGGAGATTTTGTTTCAACTCAATGAAAATTGAAGCACAGTAATACCATATGAAACAAGAAAAATTGCAGAAAATATTTTAAAGCACATTATGCACCTCTAAAGCAGCAAACAGATTGAAGAAGACCCAAGCATATATGATAGTAGTTTAATTAAATTGACTAAGAACATCTTAATAACTAACCTTCTGCTATAAATTTGATGAAGTGAAGATATTAACCAGCTACGATTCTTTTCCTGATCTCTGTCTTCATAACTGTGATCCAGTTCAGTGCCTGAAGAACTAGTCTCAACGTTCTCAGCAATAAAATTGATTCGTTTTGTTGTTATCTGAAAATGAAGAGTTGAATGACTTGTCATTATTGCCACAGTACAGATAACAAAATTAAAGTAATCGTATCTTGCCAGAAGGAAAAGAGTTCGCGTTAACAGTCTTTCATAACAATCATGTTGCCACCCTATGACTAAATTCTTATTCACCTTCTAATCTAACCTAAAAGAAACCTCCCATAATTGTACAGGCGTGTTTATCACTCTTCAACCTAAGTAACAACGAGCACTCTCTCCTACATTGCTTATGTTGTTTGATAAAACTTCTATCAGTTTCCTTGTGAAAAATAAAAGAAGGAAAAAACTTTATGAATTTATAGCAGCATTCTTCATATTTCAGCTACATCTCATCTCGAGCAAATGGATCTTCCTCTAGATGTGTGGATGATTTATAGGCATTTGGAAGGTTTGGGTTTGCCCTCAATTGGAATATGTTGTTTCCCGAAATTATTTTAATGAGAGGATAAGTGTCCTTAAAAGTCTTAAATGCCTTTCTTTGAAAATCAATTTAGGACTTCCCCGAGAATATAATAGTTGACAAACAAAAAAAATGAGACACTTATCATGAGTTCAGAGCTTTCAGCATTCGAGTGAAACAACTTTATGTTTCCTTACTTTGGGTATTTTCAAGTAACATTCTTTAGGATTTTAATTTTTTATTTAAGGGAATATTATTTTGTTTTGGACATCATGGATAGTTAGAAAGAATGAGTGGTAGTATTACAGAGCCCTCCTTTACATTTTATGTTCTCGTGCCATGTTAGACATTTTTCATGTTAACAGACACAGCTTTTGAGACCATTTTCCCCTATCTATAAGACATGTTCCAAAGATAGTTAATAGTGTTACAACTTCATGAGGTTATCGTGAAAAAGAAAACATCGTAATAGACTGCAACCAGCGTAAGTCACAAAAAACTTACTTGAAAAGTTCCTCGAACAACTCTTAGCGGCCTCACCATTGAGCAAGGAAGTTCCAGCATAATTCTCTCATCAAGCTCACTAAATACATACCCAGGAGCAACTGCTGACGGATCCTCAGCCATATCTTGGCCACTCGTAGATGGTGCATCATTAGAATCTGATGACGCTTGCATACGTGATTCAGCTCCAATAGAATGATACTCCTCATGCTGCTCCCCGTCTAAATCAAGACTCAACCTATTATTGATATCTGCATGCTCAGAATCTTCATTTAATGCATCTGCATCTATTGCTTCAGCTACAAGGGCAGAGGCGTTTGATGCACTTATCACCCTCTGTTGATCATGCTTAACAGCATCATTGTCTTCATAATCGGCTGCAGCACCAATATGTGCTGAGCCTCTGTAATTCCTCCTTAAGCATATTCTCATCCTTGCAGAGCTTTCCATGAGGTCTAGCTTCCAAAAAACCTGCAAGTTCCAACGAACAAACTGAGTGCTCCTCACTACCAAAGGAACATAGTTTTATGATAAAATATGGATTATTCACATGCATTGAACCTAAAGCAGAAAACACAAATCATACACGTAAACAAGGGCTGATGTCAAGATTTTAGATAGCAATAGTGGATGCAATAATTTACATACAAATTCAGGATTGCGAAGAAGGTCACCAAATGGCCCAAAAAGACATTTCATCTCTGTTAAATAGTGAACGAGTTTCCTCCAAGCACGAGTTCCAGTGACTTGATGGTGGCGTGCTAACATATCTACTTGAGACCGCCTGTCAACCTGCAATTTAACATCATTCCGTCAAAGAATCATTCTAAATCTCAAGACTATAGGAATATACTGGTATAAGTAATGACCATAGGCACTGGGATAAGAGTCAGATCAAACCTCTGATCGCTGGATGTTTCGGGTGAAAGCGAGACTTGCAACAAGAACTGCAATAAATTTGTAGGAGAAAGCGTTGAAATCTTTGCTATAAACAGATTTAGTATCAACTGGATGCAAGCACTCCATCCATGCCGTTCCCATAGCCTCTGAAAGTGTCCATCTCTTAACACGCTCCATGTCACTTACGTTTCTTCGCTGAGCAGAAGTAGCCATTGCTACAGCACTAAGTCCCCTACCTGAACCGATTTTTGCATTACGCTCCAGGTCACGAGCTGCAGCTAAGGCAGCCGCTTTTGCAGATGCCTTATCCTTTGGAACAGCAGGAGATTTATTTGGGATTTCCTGTGGCTTCTGAAAACTTGAAAATGTCTGAAGCTTAGCTGCCTTACGCTCAAGCAATGAGACGTCACGCTTAAGCTGTGTTGTTGATGCACGTGTTGGGACATCCCCCCCAGAAGCACCAGCTGCAATCATTGCCAATGCCATTGCAGCAGGTGGAGATGCAAAAGCAGCAGCCCAAGTTGGAGACACCATGGCAAGAGCTCCCTGAAATCACACCAGTAAATTCTTGTGTGCAATAAAAAAAAACATACAGATTTGAGCATATATATGTCTGCATACTTTGCAGTCAATTGTTATAAGTTAGATCTGACAAGTACATAAGAGATGTGCACCAAACATAGAAGATCTCTATCGAGCATATAGAACTTCAAAGCATGCACATACCACTAACTGATCATAAATGTGATTTTAAAAAAATCAGCAAGTGCTATCCTATCTTTACTGTCTCCCCAGCTAAGGAAAACCAAATTAGGATATAAATAAATCCTAGTCACTTGCTCTCAACTATTCCAGGATAATGTACAGATGGAAAACACCTAATTCCTTTCCAATCTAAAGTTAAAAAAAAAGTCAATAGTAGGAAAGCCAAAAAGCATTATTGCCATAGACTATATTCTGACTCGGGGTGATCCTCAGTGTAAAGAATGACAGCATGTTGATGGCTTAATGCATTTACCAATAAATTGAAAGCATATCATAGAAAAATGCAGAATAGTTATGGAAAATAATTGAAGAACTCCATACTTGAAACAGGCAGCAACTCGGGAGCAGCATCATCAAAAACAACAAAGACCTTGATGGAAAATAGATATCGCACAATCATATATTAATATTCCACTTACCTCTACAGGAAGAGCATCTGCAGCCAGGGCCCGGTCATCAACAACCAGAGGGTTGAGACCATCTGCAGTGGCTAGTTCATGAATTCCAGCTAGTAGTGGCCGCCACCTTCGCAAAATGGCAACGAATGGTGGCACAATAGCCTCCAGGTATTGTTTGCGAAGAGGATTTCTATCCTTTCCAATGGCATGCCACATCTGGACCAGACATCCAATAGTAATTAGTTAACACATTAAAGACAACAGGGAGAAACTAAAAAAACATCAGTTGGAAAACAACAGAACTAAATAGCAATCTGAGTTATTGCTACTTAAGATATTTATTTAGCTAAATATCAAGAAACTAACCTCAGAATAAAGGACACAGGATGCAACCAATACCCTCTGTCTTTTTGACTCAGAGATGGGCATATTAAGCACAGGTGAGAGCACACTGCACGCCATAACCAAGAAATCAGTTATACAGAGGACCCATAAATTTGAAGCAAAAAATAAAAAGTCGCCAATAGAGAAAAGCTCAATGCTGAAGTTGGGAACATGTCTATAATGAGCAAAAGACAACAGAAGCGAGAGACTACATTGCCTTTATCTTCCACATATACATAACAAAATTGATTGAGTAGCAGCACCCTAACATAAAAATCAAAGACAGTGCTGCTTTA
The DNA here is from genome assembly GCF_026745355.1 of Beta vulgaris subsp. vulgaris. Taxonomy (NCBI): domain Eukaryota; kingdom Viridiplantae; phylum Streptophyta; class Magnoliopsida; order Caryophyllales; family Amaranthaceae; genus Beta; species Beta vulgaris. The sequence goes on from NC_079202.1 coordinate 52,012,828, forward strand.
TAGAGGAAGAGGAAAATTAAAAACAGAGAACAAGCGTACAAAGTGACATAGTTCAATCAGTAAGAAACTACAATATTAGAATTCTAAGATCTTTCTATAGCCGCCAAAGAAAATCTAAAGGAAGGCTAAAAAAATAAATTTGCCTTAAAAGATAAAAGAAATACATTCACATGTTTAGGAACCTTAGCCTTTTCAATATTACAGAAAAAAAAAGGGAGAGCGAGAAGATTCGGGAATTATCAATGGGACTCTATAGAATATATTGCATTTAAGGCACAAATCTGCGAGCTAAAAGCAGGAGAATTTAATAATAAAACAAATCAAGAGATAAATAGATAGATCTGTCTCTCTTCCCCCCCCCCCCCTCTCTCTCTCTCTCTATACTAATCAACAGCACTCTCTATCAGTTGTAACGAAATCAACACTTTCTTCATTATTCAAACACTAAATTTTCGACAAATGTCTTTCACCTCTCATCTACCTCATCCTTCATTATTAGCTAGGATTATTGAATGCTAATAGCTTTAACTTCTAGCATTAAGTTTTTTAACTTCAAAAGCACTTTTTTCTTTCATTCTTATAGATTCTGTTTTTGTATCTCCTTTTCTTTCCTCTGTTGCCTCCTTCCTTTTCCATAAATACCAATACAGTAAATAACTCCAAAAAAATTTGAATTAGTCATATCAGATCGCTCAATATAAAGCTTTATACTTTCTTTTGAGCAGATACAAAGCTTTATCCTTAAACCACAGATGATGATTGTTAATATATGTAAAAGGAATTATAATAGGAGATCATTCAAGATACAAAGTTGTAAACTTTAACTGTTTCCATTAAGTCATATAAAGCAGATCATTTCAACTAATCGAAAAGCTCTGGTTAAGCCTCCCTCAATTTCTTAACACAGCCCTGGAGAAGAAAAAGAGAGCAACCTAGAACACAAACTAATGCAATGGAAGGCTTGGTGCGTAACGAGAAGTAAAAAGACAGATTTCGAAAAGAACTTTTACATGTGCAGAAGCCAGAAACTTGGCTCCTGAGGATGATTTGCTGTTATTTGTTCAAGTTCAAGAGGATAGACATTGAGAGTAGGGATCCTATTTCCGTGCCAGATAAGTTTTGGAGATGCTGAATATGCTGTGATATACTCCCTCCATCTTCAATTACTTAACCCATTTTCCATTTTTGAATGTCTCAAAATATTTTACCATTTCTGTTTTGAGAATGGGTCCATATAATAAATATTACTATCTACTTAGTGGTCCATACCAGATTCTCTCTCTGTCTTATTTTTAATAAATACAAAATCATTCTGATCTAATATTAACCCCACTATGTACTTAGTGGCCCACACCAAACTCACTACTTCAACTTTGTGCCAAACCAAATGGGTAAAATTATTGAAGTTGGAGGGAGTAAATAAGACAATGTAGAGATCAATACAAAAACAACTACATAGTTTGGCATCATAGTAGCAAGTACAAACTCACAAACTAGTCACGTTAATAGCAGTTCCATACCCATAAGAGAAGATCTATAAACCAAAGATCATAAAACCCCTCTACAATGGGAAAGCCTCTACAATAGCAGAAAAAAACAACAAATGTAACATCGAAATTATGCTATTAGATTACCTCCATAATAATGCTGATCTAGGTTTTCTGGGAGTCGCTCTAGCATTTTTATCCATCGTCATATTACCTACGTTTTTGTATAATCTGTCTGATGATGCATCATCCAAATTCAAATTCCTCATAAGCATGCTTTCGTCACCATTGTCTTCTTCTCTCATTGAAACAAGCACCATTCGTAGCATGCATAGGAATGGTTGATCACTATCCAGCAATTGGTAAAGAGCTGTCATACCTCCCATTCCTGTACCAGATCCTCCACCAATACCAAGACCACCACCAAGTCCAGACTCATCTAACAACAAAGCTTGCAGCATAGCAACAGATTTTTTAATCAAAGGAAGCTCAATCCAGCACCCATTTGCATCCTTCTCTAAAACGGAATTCCAAGACTCCAAGCCATTGCCACCACCACCAAATACATTTCCCTTGGAAGGAACACCAACACCATACCATAGCCGGCTCCTGTATTTCCATCCTTCTGCCAAATCTTTTGCACAGCTTCCATAAGATACAAATGCACCAGAGACAGATTCATAGGGTTCAGCAGCAGCAGCAGCAGTTAGTCTTTCCATAACAGACGCAGAAATTTGCCCATTTTCATCAGCCATTGAAGTAAGGATCTGATTGATGTTTACACAAGATAAGTACAACAGCTACAAAATTTTAAGTTGGTTGCCATAACAAGTAACACATGAGATAACATGTCCTTAGATAAAGAATTGTGGATCATTAGGCATATGAGCTATTGTTTAGATAAGACTAGTTGCATATTAAAGTAACAAAGGAAAGAAAAAAAGCATGCACATACATCAAGGGGGAGTCCTCCAGTATCACCAGACCATGATTTACGGTCACCCAAAAGATCCTTTGGTTCTCCAGTAGCCATGGTTGAAGAATTTGAGCGGCTAGCTGATGAAAGTGAGGACACAGTGCCATTAACAGTGTGCTGAGCACACAATAATTTGCTCTGCAAACGTAAATGATCCTCAACTAGCATCAGAATAACGATGGCATTCTCCACCAAGGCGACAGAAAGCTGAGCAGCATTCTCAGCTTCTGCCCTGGCATTTGTTGGTGACGAGAACTCGGCAGCAACACCAGCTGCCGCAGCAGCAATGACTTCAGTCTGCTCAGAAAGGAAAAGGATACAGGCAAGAATGTTAGCATAAAGTGGCACCTGTTTAGTATTAACAAATCTATAAAGGTTGATCGGTAAACAGCAGAGGTTGGAAGTTTCAAACCATGTGAAAAGGCAGGAGGTCGAAATATGAGCAAGAATTACATAATGTCAATGTTAAGTCATGAAGTGTACAAATTCTTATGGACGACAACGCGGCGTGCCCCACCATTAGTTGATGGTGTGACGTGGGACACTGTTTAGCACAAATGGAGTTACCTACAATGCATATATGGGGTTACTGATAAGAATTACTAGTGTTCTGATTATGATACTATTAATGAATATATGGGGTTACCGATAAGAATTACTAGTGTTCTGATTATGATACTATTAATTATTAATGCATATATGGGGTATTGACAAGCACAAATGACGTCACTAATAATGCACATAAGGGGTTCACCATAATGCCGCACCATCATCTTAGTGTGTGACACGTCGCATGGAAGACAGGCTACAATCTACATGCATATTATACATGTCGGATTACATCCATCCAGCAAAAAAGGTTCTCTATGTGAGAATGTCATTAGAGGAAGGGAAGTAGTTATAAGCGTAGAAACTTCAGAAAAGGTCACTCCCTGAGGCTTTAAGGCACAACAATCAATCACACATGTATTGGTTGAGTCATGTAATAGGTAAATACTACATTGGTGGGTCCTTTCCAACAAGCCCTTGTTCTGATCATCAAACCTTGGATGCAATGCTCATTGCAAATTATAAGTGTTGTTTTCCTGCTGAAATCTGATCAAAATGGCTTGTTGCGTAAGCTAGATCTAGAAAAGGCTTGTGGTCTTGTATCCTCGCATTTTCTGATGTCAATCCTCAAAAGGATGGATTGTCCTTGCAAATGGAGGAACAAGATTCGTTTTTGTATAACCACACCTCATTTCTAAGAGTTAGTCAATGCATAGCCAGTAGGTTTCTTTCCACAGCTCTCAAACGTAGCGTCAAGGCAATCCTCATTCTCCTCCTCTATCTTGTTATGAGCTCTCCAAATAAGCTTCTAACTAAAACTGACTTGAGCTTCTTAGACGGCATATGCATTACAAGCTCTAGTTTTGATGGACTCATCATCTCTGATCTCCTCTTTGCTGATGATATTATAGATTTTTGCAAACACAATGAGATGAACTTGGGATATTTGAGATGTGCTCTTCTGATTTATGATGCTACGTGAGGTTTGAGGGTCAACTTTCAGAAGAGTGCTAGTTCCAGATTTGGAATCCTTAGCTGATACTTTTTTGGTTGTGGAATACTGCATTGTCCTTCATCTCTAGGCTTATAGCTCATATCAAGCGACTGCGGTTCACAAGCAAAGACATTCTGCTCCAACTTAGTCCAAGAACACCCTTACAATTATACTTCTTATAAGAATGAAAATTACAAAAGTCTCACCAAATTGCTCTACAGAGCAAGCAGAAAATTTCTGCTCCACCAACTATTAAGAGATTTTTATGGTATCTCTAGTGATTCTTGATAAACCCGATGAGTAAAAGTGTAATGTATAAGCATTCAAGTCCATTTTACTCCACCTTTAGCTTTCCCTTTCTGCTATCTCAAATTCGAAATCTAAGAGCAAGAGAGACCATCTTTCTAATTCTCATTTAGCTTCCTACTTGGTACAGAACCAGCAGCTTTCTTCGTAGTATCAACCTCTGCATTAGATTACATCTAGGGGTGACAGAAAATTATATATATATATATTTCACCCTATCTCCATCGATTCTCTCTAGGTCTAAGTCAACCTCATTTTCCCATCAATCCAAGACTTTGGGATGCTACAACTGCAAAATATTCATTTGTAAAGTTTAACATTCTCCTTTTGTGGGGGGGGGGGGGTAAACTGTAGCAAGCGGTTACTCTTCAGAAGAAATCAACAACAACAACAAAATTAAGCCAAAATAAAAGCAAATGTCGCAATCCACGCACAGCCTACATTACAGAACATTTATTACCTGAACCTGAAGTTCCCTGGCTGAGAAGTCTAGCAAGCTACCCATAAGCCTTCGTTTGAATATAGGCAATGATTCCTCACGTCTAGAAAACATGAAAATGAACATTATTGACATCAAATTGAAGGCTCAACTTGCAAGATAAATAGTCATAACTTATAACTGCATGTCCTCCGAACTATTCAAGTATTTACTTCTCATAAAATTAGAAGCTCCTACAATTGGTCACTGAGAAATAACCTTGACTCTTGTGGCCCACAAAATAGGTAAAAAAGAAATGAACCCAAAACTTGAATTGATCTTTCTAGAATACATCAGAAAGATAAAAAATAAAGAACAATTACATCAATCAATCAAATTAATAGGGATTAGGAGTCCGACATCAAAGTCACACTGCATCCTATAAACAAAACTCCACGACCTGCCAAGCTGCATAAGCTGACGAAAGGGAAAACAAACTCAACTCTAATGGCAAGCCACATCAGAATTATTCTGAAAACCTAATTAGTTCTTCCATAAAACAGAACCAAAAGAATTACGAGAAAAGCATTTCTAAGAGTCTAGCATCCTTGACCAAAACATCATAATGATCCAGAAAGTCACGGCATGGTAAATCCATCTCTCTAAGTGGGAAGCTACTTCAAAATGCCAAGGGAACTTTCAGATATCCTACATTCTTAACGTAGCACAAAAATCACACAATTTTGCTCCATTGGGTAAATTATATTTGGAAAAGTTCTTGAATGCTACACTTTCAAGGATTTTATATTAAGTGATACCAAAGACGAGAATTTTGAAAGTATTCATGGGGTAATTGGCTCAATCACTGCTAAGAAATATGGGTTGGGCATAAAATCATGGGTTCAGATTTCAGAATGAGTGACAGCCAACCCTACAACCTAGTGATTGGTTCGAAAAATTTAAAAATCAACCCCCCCCCACCCAATATTTCTCTCTCCTCTCCTCCCACCTTCTTCCCTCTTTTCCTTTTCACCTTTCTCTCCTCATCCCTCATCTCTCTCTTACCGCACGGCAAGGCTGGTGTATGGCAGCTAAAGCACTGCCACAGTATCTCCTCTCCTCCCACCTTCTTCCCTCTTTTCCTTTTCACCTTTCTCTCCTCATCCCTCATCTCTCTCTTACCGCACGGCAAGGCTGGTGTATGGCAGCTAAAGCACTGCCACAGTATCTCCTCTCCTCAAGATCCTCTTCCCTCCAAACTTTCCTCTTTCTTCTCTTCTTCCTCCTTTGACCTAACTCCTCCTGGCTTGATGTTGTAGACTTCACCTGTGACTATAACTTCCTTCCTCCCTCTTCAACAGAATTTGTACCACAACAATCTCCTCCATCTTCAAGGCATTTGATAGGAAAACTTGACCATAGGTAGTCACTTTTTCCCCTTCAAGTCAGTGGTCTAGGTTGAAGGAGATTAAAGGATAGTGGTATTAAGGTCTTTTCTCTTCAGGTTTCAGCTGTGCGATGGTTTGTAAAGTGGTCACCTTTTCTTCAATGATGCTGTGACGGCAGAGAAAGAAGAGGGAGAGAGAGATGGATAGGGTGATGCTGTGACAGGGAAAGAAGGGGGGAGGACAATTGGTGGGGTGACACTGTGGCGACAGAGGAGACAGGTGGTGCTGTCGTGGTAGTTGAGATAATAGGGCGGATAGTTGACCTATTACAACAAAAATGTACTGGAGTTTAATAAATCCCCCACCCCCCCAAGAAAAAGGATGCAGGAAGTTGCAAAGCCCGTATCTTTGGGTTTAGAGGATAAGCCATCATCCTTCAGTTGAAAATTGAATTGCAGAAGCTAATTCCAGGGTGAGGGGTTGTAGACAGTAACTATTAGTTGTCGTATTGATTGCTCGATATTAACTATCAAAATAGATATTTAAAAGAATTAGTGCTTAGTAGAACTACTTGTTGTATTAGTATAAATACCAAAAGCAAGCATTTTCTACCTCAAAAGCTACCTCTACCTCTGAGAGCATAAAGTATAAAAATAAGAAAAAACATACGGAATCTACTACCTTCACTTCGAAAAGTCACCTTAGGATAATACTATATTGAACTCTCCTTTACCTCCAGTATAGCTCTGACTCGGACAAAACTCAAAACTCTAGAAAATATTTCATAATTTGTTTGGGAAGCAGCATTTCGTCTCCAACTCCATCGTCTAGGAAACACTAGAATTTGGAATTGGAATTGGGCCTGTCATTTACAAATAACAAGTACTTGGCAGGCGTCAAAAGGCCAGCCATTGGAATAATGGTTTTTGCATTGATGCTGCTGCTATTGTTACATGGCAGGCGTCCAAGAAAATATCTGAACCGGCGATGTTTTCAAGAAAAGAAACATTTGCCTTGCAAGCCTCTGTAATTTGTTGCATAAACGCGAAGAGTATGTTAATTCTTTTGGTCATCTATCCTTGGGTCTTTCGATTTAGCAGTTTGCATTAATAATTAACCTTGTTTAAGATGACTGGGAAGCAATGCTCTTGTGGCTTGATAAAAAAAATTACAAAAGAAGGTTCGCTGGCGAACGAGTGGAAGACAGTTCCACTGGCAATTAAGGGATTCACTTCGAAAGAAATAAAACATCAAACCAACAGTATTTAGAAACTTGCAAATATCAAAATTTCAAGCTCCTATTCTAGGGTAATGTAGAGCAGGAGTGATGCTAAATGTTTTTCCATTTTGACAATCAATTGTTAGATCATAGCATGAGGACATGACTTTCATTGTCAAGCCATCCTCTTGTGAAAGGATTGTGGATGACAGCCTCTTAGTGTATTTCTAATATATCTTCATTACTTACCAATCTAAAAGGCAAAGAACTCTAAAAGCTACTTAAAATTCATTAACCACACAGGGCCACAGTAGAAACTTGTTTTTCCATAGTGGTTATTTCGTATGCAATCACAAAGACCAGATGGGAGCCAAATACTTAGGACAAAAAGCATGATTTACCTGAAAAAGTGAAACAATAACAGACTAATCAGAAATAAGTTGTCTGAAATTTACAGCCCCCTTAAAAGCCATAATCATCACCCTGATATAAAATCAACAAACTAAAAACAGATTCTATGTTAAGGTAGTACCTCATACGTTGATCTCCAGAGCTAGATCCACCCACCATAGAGAGCCACTCTGCACAATGAATTGTCGCTTCAATATCCTGTGCAAGGGAAATGATAACCAGACCATGAATAATACTGATACATTCAGCACCGCCAAGATAAAGGGGAAAAGTTACACATGTCATTTATTAGAGATGTCAACAGAAAATGAAAACGACATAATACGGAAAACTGGAAACTAATAGTTAGCTCTTAGCCAACAAAAGTTAGCTCTCTGGATCTACAAAATTATGAGCCAAATGAATAGCCGAAGAACTCAATCTAGCGCAAAGAAGAAAAGAACAAAAAACAAAAGCTATATTTTAAGTGAATTTAAATCAAGAACACAAGAACGCTCAAGTAATGTAAAAGTGGAAATAAATCAAAGTAAAGCATACAACTAAAATCTTCTCGAAATAGCCAAATAGGCATGTTGTAGACATCGACACAGGGGTTAAAAAACTATACTACAGAAACGCCGCACCAAGTAACAATTACCTTCCAGCCATCCTTTTGACGCATCGAATGTTCTAACATGATGATCAAAAAATTGTGTATGAGATCTTCTACATCTCTGAAGCTTGAAGAGTTCAAGATTTTCACTGGAGCTCTCTGATTAACCAAGATAACAAGGATGTCAGTAGGTATAATTAATGCATGATAGATAAGTGCATTAAGCATACTGGATAAGATCTCCCACTAACAGTGAGATATATCTTTATTCTTTCATGATGTTTTACAAGCAACAGGTCACAGCTATGGGCAAAGAGACGTCATCGGGATCGTGTTCCTGTCCCCAAACATCCCCAATACGGCAAGGTCAAGGCAGAACAACATGGGAGATCAGGAGTGGCAATTATTGACAAGGGACAACAGAGGATCACAAGAGGATGTCTCAGGGATGGCAAAGGGCTTCCACCCCTTGCCGCTTTTGAGATCTCAAGGCTGACTTGAAGAAGAAAGGACAGTGAAGTTTTAAATATACTAGGGTAGTTCCAATATCATTGCTGATGGTTCACTCAATAATCTTACCATATTCTCCCTGGAACCCTGATCCACATTGGCTACCAAAGACAACTTGACAGGGGAGGGGCTCCATGCAACAACAGTAGATTGAGGACAAGGGACAACCAGCATTCCCAACTAATTTCACCACAAGTATTACAATTGATTTCTCCTCTCTTCTCCCTCTCCCTTACTCCTTTTCACATTCTGCAGGACATTCCTCTCTCCATTCTCTTTAATTTATGAGACTCAGTGTTTAGTTTGTCTTGCCATAAATATTAATCTCTACTTTCCCACCTAGTCTCTATCTTAGCTATAAATTATCAAAAGTGAACTTCCAATCAATTCTGATTTGTGAATTGTAATTATTTTTAACATGCGATTATTGTAAGATCAAGAAAACAGTGTTTCAAATTAATTTATTACGATTAGAGTTAGATAAGAAAGGGCAAGTGAAATGTGGTTTTGTTCTTTCAAAATGAAGCATCATGTATTTATTTTCAATTTTTATTTGAAATTCTCTTGCTGTACGAAAACTTGTGGTTTTAAAAGTTGTTATTCCATCCCTGCTCCATACAACTCAGTTCCATAGTGAAGACCTTTAATGAATGTGTATAGCAACACTACCTCATAATTGGCAATGAGAACCTCCAAAAGCCACTCAGGCCATTCTTCCATTTGAGTAAGGCAGCTGCGGTTATCTGGATGACTGCAAGCCAAAAACAGAAGGTCCTGAAATAATGTAGAAGACAGTTCAGAAACCTCAGAGTTAAATGCTTAGAAAACTGCATTAAACTAACAGGATAAAAGATTATACTGCACTCCAAGAAATGAGAAGCAAGTTTATAATTTTGTTGGTTGATAGATAGAACAGAACAGACAGGCAACATTTTAGATGTGCTGCATGGTGAACTCACTGCTCTACTAGAACATTACACCAATATCCAAAAATAACATTAACAAGAGAATTTAAAGTCGACTATACAATTCAGAACCATCCACATGAAGAGTTATACCTATACTATCTAAATATTGCTGAGAAACTCTACAGTGGTGGCATGTAATATTACAAGAGAGTCAAGGAAGTACCTGCAATGCTCGACTTTGCAATGCTGTAGAAGCATAGGGAAGTGATCTTAAGAGAACCAGCAAAAGATGTAAATGTTCAAATCGATGTCCAGAATCATACAAGTTCAAACCATCTTCAGTTGAAGTAGCATTTATCTGAAAAAATAAGACAAACTATGTCAAAATTGGATCCCGTAGACTTATAATTATACCTAAAATTTGAAAATTTCTAACTGTTAATTGAATGGCAACATAATACAGGCACATGGAGTGAAAAAAAGGAAAATATATACAATAACTATTCATCCAACCCCAAATGAACATTGTTTTCATGAATGATTAAAAGACCGATCAAGTTATCTGCCAGAAGCAGAGTCTATTGTACAGAATATCAATTAGCAAATCCTACACACAAACCTGCAAGTTTTACGATATTACTAGCACTTTGTCCAAGATTGCCTAAAAATGACAGCAAAGACCCAACTATTCCATATCTTGAAGAACTATTTAATATTTAAACTCTTGGTCATTTATAAAATACATGCATTACCCTGTATCCATACACCTGCGCAGATATATAATTTCTCCACCTTCTATAGATGTCGCAACTTAAGGGGGAAAAAAAGCAGCACAGGGCATCAGAGCCACAGGCCCACAGATGAAAACCATGCAACCTATTAGCAGCAATTTAAGTTGCTGGAAATAGTAGGTTAACTTAAAACTGTGCATTTATCTAACCCACTTTGAATGATCGGGAGGCCCATAGGTATAAGCAACTAACAAAAAGTACATGCATAATTTCTTAAGAGAAGTGATTTTTTTTTGTGATGAGCATAGAATTAGATAGAGACATTCTTAATGGACAGGTCAGGACATGTACCAAGCAATTATATGTAAACCTGAGTCGCCATAGAAACAGAGAAACCCCTAAGTATATCCACAACTAAAAGGAACTAATGAACATATCAATGATATGAATCAACAAACTGAAGTAATGTCATACCGAAGCTGCCAATAAAGCTGTGTAAACATTTATAGTCATAAGCCTTCTTGGTGCTGCCTGAAAAGCCTTTTGCAAAGCAAAAAGTAGAAGCGAAACTTTATCTTCAAACATAGAGCCACCTGTATCAGGCAATCCAGCACTGCCTGTAGCAACAGGCAACGGGGAACTGGAATTAAATTTCACATGCCCTGATGCCACTAGAGTACCCAGTAATTTGATGATTCCAACCACAATGCCATCAATTTTGTCAAAATTGTAAGCATTATTTCTGGCATTATCAGCACTAATTGATAAATTAATTCCACCAACATTTTTCGCAAAGAAGTTTTCTGGGACTGATGTCATTCTCTCCAGAGGAGTGCCTGTAGGGAGATCATCAAATCCACTAGTAACATCCATTAATTCAAGGCTGGCCCTGCTTATAGTGCCAAGGGACTCAGCTCCCTGTTCACCCTGAGATGTAAGTTTCTTCTCTTCTAATGATTCAACAGTTCCACCATCACTAACTTCCGATGCTCTGTCATCAAGAGGCACTTCAGACCCATGTACTGATGAACCCTTATCATCATCTTCCATAATAGAGTCAAAAACATCCTGATTTCCAGCCTTTGCTTCACGCTGCAAAAGAACGAGTAGTGTTTCTATCCCACCACATGAAACAAAAGCATCAGCAAAAGTCTTAGCTCGTGATGCCTTTGGTTGAACAACCAGCCTATATATTAGGTGCAAAACCCTAGCAACCTGGACAAAGAGAGTGATAGTGAGCTTCTGACCAAGTACCGGGGGGGGGGGGGGGGGGGACAAAAACAGATTTACTTAAAAAAAAAAATCATTGACCAGTATTACCTGATTGGGTTGTGGGCAATCCACCAAAAAGCAAAGCAAACAACGCATGTCATCCACAGCTAATGAAGGCTGTGCTGCCACCATAAGGAGTTCAATTACAACTAAAAGTTCATCAATCAAAGCATTTACTTCACCTATAGGACGAGTTTCCTCATTTACAGAAAAGGAATTGACTGAGTCCTTTTCACGAGTTGTCCAGTAACATCTTCTGCATGCATCAAGAAGCATCTGAATAGCATTTGCATCCCGCATTACAGAAGATTCAGTGAAAACCATATCAGCCAGAGATGACAGAAGTTTCTTCTGCAATCCATAGTTGCACAAGCTCCAAGTCCTAAGATCCAGTAAAAGTGTACTGAAAAGCTGGACCTTGAGTGCATGATTATGTTTCTGAGCTTGACACAATGAAACAACAGCTGCAACAAGTTCCTCATCCCCCACACCACCATGATGTTTTGCATCAGCTGAAGATAATGATTGTAGAAGATAATTCAATATTCTAGACAACACCTCAGGACCTCTAGCACGGCCTATTTCTTCATTGTTTTTAGGGTGTTTCATAGCCATGGCAATGATTCTAAATATTGGAGCAGCTAGAGCAGCTGTGGCCAAAGATAAAGTTATATTCCCTGGTTCAGGCTCCAAACTATCATTCTTCACACTGGTAACTGTTAAAGGAAGCAATGACATTGGCCCACCGTAAGCTAACGCCCATAATGCATCCAATGGTCGTGTCCTCGAAGCAACATGTACTTGCCCGAGCACTTCAGCTGGTCTGCGAAGGACACCTGGAAAAAGTACGTGCTACAATGTGAGCACATAAGAGCTGAGGTCAAATGACACTAAAATTATACCAATGACTTAAACCTATATCAAGTTGCTAGTGTTGGGTTCTAGGCACTGCGCCAGACAATGATGCAGGATGTCCTACGTACGTAAAATTATGGTCCACAGAAAGTGCACCTACAGCAATACTTCGATAATTTTTGTTCAAAGTCACCGCAAAAAGACCCAAATAGAGTTCTGGTCATCTATTCCATTAAGTGTAATAACTCCCTAAAGCAGAAGGTTATGAATGATTATGAGGAGTGGAGGCAAGCCAACTATTTTAGCCATTAATATTATCAGGATAGAAACGATAAAGTAAAAAAGTCATGAGAAGACAAAGAATGAATGACTAATTTCAACTAGAGAACCTAAAGCAGCTAGTAAACATTTCTAAGCTCGAAACGCCATGCAGGTACTTCTAAAGAAGTGCTACTCATTTACATTTAATACACCATAAGTTTAAAGACCTGCAGCACCACTTGGAGAAGCATCTGGACAATATCGTCCATTGAGCAACCTCGGGTGATAAAGAAGGTGTAGCAATCCAGCTAATTCTGCATCCAGTAGCAAACTTTCTTCTGCAATGTTTTGCACATGGTCACTCATCGCCAGCCAAGGTAGTCCAACCCCACTGCCAAAAGAAGGTAGCACATCGCCTCCCCTGGAAGCCAAACGAGCCATTTTATCAGGGCCAATTGGTTCCTTAAAAATGTAAATAGGTCCCATTTCAGCAAAAAGGGGACATTGACGACGGCGACGTTGCAACCCTGCCATTGTAGGAGGAGGATTTGTCCCTACGCAACAAAATGCTAGTGGCTTAGAGATGCGAGGAAATTCAAAAGGACGAGTCTCATACAAAGACCCGTCAATGTACAACCTCAGCTCACTCTCTGACTTGCCAAGTATACCCTGTTTGCAAGTATGCTCCAAACCAATAAAATACCAGCATTGTGGCTTAAAAGCATGAGTAAAATGCAATGAAGCCTTCTTTCCCCTTCCAGTACCACATTCAACCACCAAAAACTGAGCATGAAAATATGCCTCCAAACCCTGATTATCAGCAGATAAGAAACTAAAAAGCCTTGGCATGTGTGCGGTGCCTTCACCAGCAAGTGCACTTGCAGCAGCCGCAGCAGACATTGGTGATGATTTCCCAGCTGTAGCAGCAGCAGCAGCAGCAATAGCAGCTGCAGCAGTTGCAGTATTTACTGTGTCAGCAAATGATTCTACATAAATCCAGGTTGCAAAGGCATACCCATTGGCAAATGGCCAACGACCTTCCCCAGGACCAAGCAAACCAGAGCTCTCTCCATCAAATTCAAATGTGCAAGCTGGACCTCTTGATTCCTTTCCTCCAATTGCCTTTTCCAGTGCATGCATTAAAGGAGGAGCCCATACGGTAGTAAGTGTCCTCGTAATAGCCTCGAGCCACTTATGCAAATCAGCCACACTAAGAGAATGCCCAGCCAAATACTGAATACAGTAGCATAGAGGAGAACCATCCCAATCCACCTGCTCCAAAGTATCACCCTTCGGTGCAAAAATTTTCTCCGCGGATCTTAGAAGAACACCTAGTAAACCAGCTGTTGAGCACATTGCTCTGTTTCTTGTACATGCCTGTAATATAGCCAACAATCCTCTAACCATGCGAGTCCTGGGAGACATTAGACCCATACTATCATCACCAGCACAAGGAAGCCACGGTATCAACTCGCCTGCAACAATGGCAGCCCTAGAGTTCAACATAACACTAGGTGGGTTATTGCCATCATCATCCTCAAAACTTTCAACACCCCCCATTGTAGCTAGAAGTGAATCAATCACCAAAAAGGATATGGTGTCATTGTCCTCATCACTAAATGCCTCAATACCAGTCACGATATTTTTAAGTTTATCTAAGCTTTCAGGCTTCCCCATAATGGCGGAATCAATTAAATGCAATAGCTCAGGTGAAACACTGGACATTGAAGCTTTTGGCCTTAATTTCTGCTGCGACACTGAACGTGAGAACCCAGAACCAGCATCCACATCCAAACTAGTACCGGACGAAGAAGTTTCTCTCGCATGACCAGCACTTGAGCTATCACGCTCATGACTCAGCTCTACATTCTCCACAAGTCTTCCATGTGATACCTCCTTAGCTTTCTCCACTTCATCAAGCGGACTTGTCACACTGTCAGAAGCCAGGGACACACCTGAACCCTCACCATTACCGATCCCGCTGTCATTATTCTCTTGATCGTTTAAAGCCACCTGCTCAAACCCCTCCTCTTCAACAACCTGGGTCACCAAGCTGCCAGATGTATGACCCGAGTGATCCGTCCGGATAACAATATCATCTAGAAGTAAAGATGGAGATGGAGATGACTGTAATTCTTCTCCACCAACATAAACACCTCCTACTCCATTCAAATCTAAGTCCTCCCCAGAAATATCGATATGGTTGACTTCCTCTTCTTCCATTATCTCACTTTCTTTTAACCTAGCAATCACTCATACTATATTCGCAAATTGCAACCTAAAATCAATTTTACCCTGTCAACAAGAAGAAAAACCCAAAATGAATAAAACAAGAGCAGCCTAATTTAATCACATTTCATTCTGGAAATAACAAAAAATGTTTGATCTTGACTATAAATCTACCAGTAAAGCTTGCATTATCCCAGATCAATTAAGTATACAAACATTAAATAACTCACTAAACAGTTCTAACACTTTCTTCACTTAATTTGAAATAAGCATGATTTGAGTAACGAAATGTTACTGCATTTCAATCCAATAGATTAAAAATCACTGATCTACTTCCTAAATGTGGTCAAATTAGTTGCTGAGAATCCAAATTCATTGTTTTAACACAATGCCGAATCAGAAATTTTGCGTGTAAAAGTGAGTTGAAACAATCAAAAAATAGCAAAAACACATAAAATTACCGACGAAATTCTCCCACAAATTTGTGAAAAAATCAATGTTTTCAATCTTAAAGCTATATATATGAGTATTAAAATCAGTTCAAGACAAACCTTCACTTTTTGGAAGATCCGAGTTTCCAATCTCGTCGAAAAGTTTTGATTTTCCGGAAATGTTCTCCAGAAAATCCCAAATTGTGTGTGATAATTGAAGTTATTAGATTGAAAGTTGAAATAAATGAATGAATCGAGAGAGAGAGGGAGAGCTGTGTTAGAAAAAAATCAAAAAAAATGTAACTCGTCTCTTGACGTGCGCGGATCCTCTCTAGTTCATGGTCTAATTTCTAAACTAAGATGTTGACACCTTGCTTAATTACTCCTACCACCTATGATTTTATTGCAACATTGGCAAATTATTTAACAAAGTCATATGAATAAACAAAGCATAAATAGAGATACATAAAGAGTAGGGTTCGTGTGAGAGGAGAGACTCTGCGAATATTAAGAAACTCGTAAAAAGGAAAAAAATGTTGCAATTAAAAAAGAATGGAGGAAGCAGATAATTTGCTTAGTTTGATTATGATGTGAAGAGTTAATACAGGGTTTCAGTTTTTAATACCTTTAATAATGAAGGAAATAGAAGATAATAAAAGTTATGTTATTGATAATTAGTCGCCAATATTGATCAATGTGGAGTATATATAGATATTGCAAAGGTACAAAGTGCATGGTTTATAGAAACAAACAAGTTATATTTAAGGGTCCAATAGTAGTATTGGAATTATTCATTGATTAGGATTGGTTGTGTTTTAACTTATAAAACATAAAGAAAGATAAAAATTGTGTTTATATCGTCAATCTATTTGGGATTAATAATCATATTATATGTGTTAAGGATTAAACTATGTTGCTGCATAATGAATGTCTATTATAATTATACTGAGTTGTGTCTAAGTATGTTGTGATTTCTTACATTAATTGGTTCATTGTTTGTCCGTCTTAGTTCCCAGTCTTCCCAATTAATGTCATTAGTTTGATCCTAATCTTATTTTTCCGACCAAATATTTATGTTATTTGTATTTGTCATGTAAGTATCTAGGTCTCATTTTCAATTAGTAGCAAACACATTATCTGAGGAATCGACACCTACTTCCACTAATTACAAGTTAGTAGGTTTAGGGCATCGAATATTCACCCCATTCTTACTATACATATGTGAATATGTGTATAAGCTGAATATATATAGGTAAGCACACAAGACACAATCAAATCACCAGGCAATGAATGGCCAGTCATAAATTGGATGGTGAATCGTAGTTAGCAATAGTTTTCGAATAACATTATTAAAAATAAGTCATATGTAGATGGTAAAATTTGAAAATTTGAAACATAATCTTCCAATCTTTTGTTAACTCACGTGTTGCAACTTTATTTCATATAACACACTACTTCCATCAAAATAACAAAAAAAAAATAATTCCAAATGATTAGATTTTTTTTTGAGGGGAAACTGATTAGATATATTATTTATGACAAATTTAACAAAATTTCATGCAACTAAGTTTTTTAATTGTAAGTGAGAACCCATAACCAAAATTCAAAAGATTTAACTTTAAAGAAAAAAAAAAAAAAAAGATGTCAACTTTGTCATTTCATGCAAAAAGGTTTGACGAATGGATATAAGGTAATTGTTTTTTTGCTGTAAATAAATCATTAAATATAAGCATAGGGATGTAGATGAGATTTAATCTCGAGTATCATGTACCACTCACATAAGATTTTACCAACTAAGGTAAATAACATTCACAAATAAAAAGGTATTAATATGACTGAATGATTGCGTTAGGGGTTAGTTAACATTATTTAACATAGGAAGTTAGAAATTTTAGGAATCGGAGTTGTTTGGTTGACAAATTCATGGGAAGTAGAAATTCTTAGGAAGTTCCACTTCCCACAAAATGGATAAAGTTACTTACTCAGGGGGACCTAGGTAAGTGGAAATTTCCATGGGAATTTTCATTTCCCTTGAATCACCAAACAACATCTAACAATTCCTAGAAAATACAATTACATAAGAAGATAATATTTCAAGGAATTTGCACTTCCTACATTCAACCAAACGAGCAAGTTTCAAAAAAGTCCCCACCGCACATTGTCAAGTACCCATCAGCTAATTTACGAGCCAAATAGCCTTATCAATTCAGACATCTCCAATTTGAAGTTGAACTACACCATTCTAACTACATAGGAGTAGTATCCATTACCATACAGCTCCTTCATCGATCAAATGGAATATTACACTTACACCACATCACTTATTCTGCTTCCCATCATATTCACCATTTTATTCTTGTCAAACTTGTGCAATAAATCAAAACTTCCTCCAGGACCAAAACCATGGCCTATCATAGGAAACCTCCACAAGCTCGGCGACTAGCCTCACCGTGCTGTCGCCGAGTTATCAAAAGTTTATGGCCCTATTATGTCTTTCAAACTCGGAAGCATCACTACAATAGTAATATCGTCCCCTAAAATCGCTAAAGAAATGTTCTTCGAGCACGACTTAGCCCTTTCTAGTAGGGCTGTTCCAAATGCTGGGAAGGCCGTAAGCCATGACAAATTTTCAATGGTTTGGCTCCCAGTATGTTAGGGATGGCAAATGGGCGGGGCGGATGCGGATACCCCTAAATCCACACCCACCTCCACCTAAATTTTTCATACCCACCACCTGCCCGCCAACCATGGTGGGTACAAGTTCCCATATCCACCTCCGCCCACGTGGGTATAAGGCTATACCCACATCCGCTCCACCACCCAAGTGGATATCCATTACCCACTTATACCCGCCCATCACCCAGGTGGATTTCCACCCGCCCACCTGATTTATTTTCTATATATAACCTATTATATAAATTAATTATTAGAAACACCCATTTCAAAGACAAAAAGGTACACATTCTTTGTCATACATAAAGTGCAGTAGTTCAACCTCAAGAATAGTTGAAAATTGTTCCAAATGGAAATACAAAGTTCACAAAACACTAACAAACAAATACAATTATACAATACAGTTTCATTGTTACTAATAAATCTTAAGAAACATTAGTCAATTCAACTTTACTTTCATCCTCTAAATCTTATATCTCCATCGTCTTTTTAGATTTATGAACATAATGCTTTATTTTATAAAGGGTAAATTAGTAAATATTATACGGGGCGGATGGATATGGGGCGGGGCGGGCGGATTTGGGGCGAATGTGACCTCATATCCACCACCTACCCACTACCCATGGCAGATTTGACTTTTCGTATCCATACCCACCCACTACCCACCAAAGTCATATCCATACCCGCCCCAACTGGGGCGGATGCGGTGCAAAACCTGCCAAATTATACCCACCTGCCATTCCTATAATATGTCCTAAATGGCGTCAACTCCGAAAAATTGCAACTATCCAATTGTTTACTACTAAACCCCTCGATAGTAGCCAATTTTTACGTCAAATTAAGGTGAAAGAGTTGGTAGAATATGTACAACAATGTTGTGAAAATGGTCCATTAGTTGATATTGGTAAAGCTGGATTTACTACCACATTAAATATGTTGTCTAACACATTTTTCTCCATGGATTTGGCTAGTCATGCTTCTTCAAATTCACAAGAGTTTAAAGATCTTGTTTGGAATATGTTAGCAGAGGGTGGAAGGCCTAATATTTCGGATTTTTTCCCATTAGTTAAGCACTTGGATTTGCAAGGTGTGTTGAAAACAACAAGGGAATACATGAACAAATTGATGGGGATTTTTGAAGAAATTATTGATGGAAGGTTGAATGATCCAACGGATGTTAAGGATGATGTCTTGAACACCTTACTCAAGCTAGTTGAGGATAAGGAATTGAGCCTTGACGATGTCAAACACTTACTCGTCGTATGATAATATTTCGTCCGTACCATAATACTTTTTACACTTTTCTTTGTTATATATTTCATAATACTCTTTGCACTTCTAATTTTTGATTCGACTTACTATTATTTTAATCTTTCTACCTTTTAACTGTTAGCCCACACACTCTTTCTCTTCTAAATAAAATATTATCATTCCTACTACCTACCAACTACAACTATTGTCCAAAACTCTCTTCACCAAATAAAAGAACACTACTTTACTTTTTTTAAAAAAAATAAATTTGATAACTAAACAGCAACTTATCATCTAAAATTACATGTCCTAATAAGTATTAAGACTATTTTAAGACGAAGGAAGTACAACATCTTTAATTATGTTAATCAATTTTGGCACTTAAATCAAATCACATGAGCAATCATGTTGGATAACCGATTTTTCTATTTTTTAAAATGTTTTATAAAAAAGATCATGTTAGAGTTGTTAAAAGACTTGAAGGGTGGAACAACAAGCTTTTAACAACCTTATGTTAAGCTTAGTTCATAGAAATATTACATATCCCAAAATTTTTGTTCAATTTGGTTTTTACATACTACTCCCTCCGTCCCAAAATATAGTTCCCATTTCCATTTTTGGTGTCCCAAAATATAGTTCCCATTTTCATATTTAGTTCCAGATTTTTACGTAATTTGTCTAGAAAAATCGTGTCCCATCATTTATTTGCTTCTTGAATTTTGTTTTTTGCTTTGTTTATTCAACCCAAGTGTTACAATTAATGCTCTTTCACCAATTATTCTCCATTCTCTCTCCTAAAATCATCTTTTCCCATACAATATTTATTTAAATAAACAAAAAATCTTTACTATCCATCTTAGGTTCTACTTGCATAAATTACCGTGAAAAAAGGGAAATGGGAACTATATTTTGGGACGGAGGGAGTATATATTTTGAGCATAGTATAAAGTACATGGAACGATATCGCTTGACGGGTGTGCACCCAAAATACTTGGAGAAAATTTTGATAAAAAAAGAGAATGGAGTAATGGATTTGGAATGGACTGTAATGAAAAATAGGAGGAAAGATTTTGAGATGGAGGAATTATGGCTACAAATTGTGTATCTCTTTAATTTAGTTCCTTTTTTTATTTTTTATTATTTTTATTTGGTAATTTACTGGCTTAAATCGGCTCAGTCCTTATGAGCTAGGAATAAGAAGGAGATCTCAACCCATAAGAAAACTTTCAGATACTGAAACCTGGGGATTTATACCCAAAAGCAAATATTCACACAAAGAAAGCACTCATGGTACACCCGGGTGTACCATGAGCATGGTACACCCAGGTATTTTTGTAATAAACTACAACTTCAGGGGCACGTTTGTGATTCCGCGACTCTCTCTCCTCTTCCTCCTCCGCATGCTTTCACTGTCATTTTTCCCGGCGATACTGCCAGGCCCGCCGCTGCTCATTTCCGGCGGGGTGTGCGACGACGGCGGTGATCGTTCAAGTCTTCGTCATTTTTGTTGTCGTCGTTGTTGTTTCAGAGCGCATTTCTCTCGATGCTTTCTCTCTCTTCTTTCTCGCCGGAAACATATAAATCAAAACTTCCATGATCTGAAATTCGCGAGATGATGATGATGAGGCGATTGAAATTCCACAATCTGAAAGTCGACAGATCTAAAATTCGCGAAACAAAAAGAAACGAGTTGAAATTCGTCGATTTGTTCAATTTCTCATTGTTGCTCATTTGTTCTGTTCTTGTTTTTTTGCTCATTGTTGTTCATTTGTTTAATTGATCTGTTGTTGTTGTTGTTCTATTGTTGTTGTTTCAATAGTTCCCTCTCACCTCCTTCCTTCCAAACACAACAATGGAGATCTAAAATTCGCGAAAAAAAAGAAATTTCTAGATCTGAAATTGAGGAAGAAGATGATGAGCAAATGATAAATTTTGGGTAAAAGTGTGCTCATTTTCTTAAATGAGTAGAAATGCTTGTTCATTTTGCTCATTTGCTCATTTTACTCATTTGCTGAAAATAGCCTTGGTTGTACCATGCTCATGGTACACCCAGGTCTACTATAAAGATTCTCTCACACAAATATCCCAAATATGGAGATGATGAGAGTAGAACTCCCGACCATGAGGTTGGGAGGTGGGAGCTCCAACCATTGGGCTCTCACATGATTCTAAAAAAAAAAAAAAGATTCTTTCATTACTTATTGATGTTGCTCGTTTGACTTGCACATATTTTAATATATACACTAGTTTTTTTGCCCGGACGATGCCTCGGGTCAGTTACAATAAACAAATACGTTCTTATTTTTTATTTCATAATTTATTTTGCTACTCTTCGTATTTTTTGTCCATTAAAAAATTGAAAAATTCACGTCACGACGTGATAAGTAAAAAATATTTGAAAGCTTTGAGTTTGAAAACAATACCTTAAAAGAAATTGTGGTAAGAGAATATGACATCAATATTCTCTTATAAGTGACGTAATAGGAGTGTTAAAGATGTACTCCCTCCATTTTTTTTTAATTGCTATATTTTTCTTAAATGGTTGTTTCTTTTTAATTGCTACATTTTCCTTAATTGGGGTACTTGGTCCACCATAAAGTAATAGTTTTATATTTGTTTTTTATTTTTCCACCCAAAAATACTGTTTTTTTCACTTTTTCTCATTATTTTACATTAAATGGATCAACAAGTATACTCCAAAAAGCTTAAAAGTGACATTGCATAAATTGTTGTGCATACAATAATATAGCAATAAAAAAACGGAGGGAGTATTACTTGTTAAGTCTTTTTAGTTAACTACAATTATTACAAGACTTTATCATATTTTATTTGAAACATTAAACAACAAAGTCATAGTGCATCGATGGTTAAGCTCTTACTTTTCATTTCAAATGTCATGTGTTCGATTGTTTGCACTTACACATTTTTTTAAAAATGATGAGTACACATGAACATAAAGCATTTGCATTAGATTGGAGGAGAATGCCACGTGGCATATAGACTTTCTTTCGCACGCCTTTTAATATATAGATAGATATTTGTATAGATATTTGATTATTAATACTTATTGAAACTAATCCACATTTTTTTTCTTGTATATTAGGAAAAGTTTAGAAGATTCTATTATTTCAAATATTGTCAAGATTTCAAGTAAGAACATTAATAAGGGAAAGAGAAGTATATATTAATTAGTAGATTTGAAACACTTCTTGAGGTGATATATAAATTTTCAGATCATGAATAATATCATTAATGTATATGGACTAAATTAAACATCATGTTCGAAAACTCTCGAATGAAAGGACTAATATGTGTTTTGGGTATGGAATAGTAAATGTATGGGCATCTCATTATTGTATCTACCTTTGTGTGATCAGGACTTATTTGTAGCGGAAACAGAGACAACTTCTAGCACATTAGAGTGGACAATGACCGAATTACTACGTAATCCACAAAAGATGGAAAAGGCTCAAATGGAGGTAGATAAAGTACTTGGAAAGAAATCTATGCAAGAATCAAATATCTCAAATTTACCATATATTCAGGCAGTATTGAAAGAAACTTTAAGGTTGCACCCAGTAACACCTTTTTTGGTTCCTCATAAGGCAAAAGAGAATGTACAATTATGCAATTATTTAGTGCCCAAAAACTCAACTATTTGGGTTAATGTATGGTCAATTGGTCGTGATTCAAGTGTGTGGTCAAACCCAAACTTGTTTTCCCCAGAAAGACATCTAGAGAAAGAGATTGATGTTAAAGGACGTGATTTCGAGCTCATACCTTTTGTATCAGGAAGGAGAATATGTCCTGGAATGCCACTGGCTTATAGAATGACTCATTTAATGTTGGCTACTCTCCTTTATTCATTTAGTTGGAAGTATAGTCATGGGGTAAGTCCAAAAGATGTAGACATTGAAGAAAAGTTTGGGATTACATTGCGAAAGTTTGAGCCACTTCAAGCAATTCCACTTCCTAGATGACTGATGCATTGTTTTTAAAAGTTGATTTAATTATATTACAGAGTTATGGGAAAGTCGTATGTCCTGAATACTATAATGATTAAGAAAGTGTTTTAGGTGTAACATGTTACACCATAAATTTATTTTGTAACGAAATTCTAAAAGACAACTTAACACCAAATAAAACAGTTTGACACAAAACATATCATAAATGATATGACACAAATGACATCAAACACAAGCAAAATGACATGAATAGATTATACTCCCTTTGTTTTTTTAGTTGACTCATCTCCTTTAGGCACTTAGCTTGCCGATGCACTAATTTGAATATTAATATCTACAATTATAAATAAGCAAAAATTACAAATATCATTATTTGGATTATATATTGAGAAGAATCTAACAAGGATCCCATATGACATTATTTTTCCTTAAGTAAAAATCACAAGAAATAGTTAAACTCGTGTATGTGAATATTATTGTTAAAAGTCAAAACGAGTCATTTGAAAAAATGGAGGAAGTAAATGGTATGAGATAAATGACGAAATGACATACATGACAAATGATCAAATGACATGAAACGGATAGAAATGATAAGAATTAAATGACAAAATGACATCAAACAAAAGTAATATGACATGAAACATGTAAAAAATGATATAAAAACCGATAACAAAATGACATCAAAGCAAAACTCAAATAATATGAAACATTCTTTACACCATAAACTATGATATAATAGTTACACATTTAGGCATAAGATTTTGTGGATGATTAATGTAGATAGGTAAAGAAAGATCTGATATTTGAATGGCATGTTCGTTAACTGTTATTTCCTTCACGGAGTTCACGAACTTTATACGTTTGCTATCCTCGCCGCCTTCTTCTTGCTCTTACAAGTTACGATTAGCTCGAGCCGTGTCTTCCTCAAATGGCTCGGACCGTAACAAGCTGCCTGCTATCTTCATATACGGAACTTTGAGTATGAGTCTAAAGATTGTGTAGGCCTGAGTTGAACAACTGGACCTGAGGCATACGTTTAATATATCTAAATTTTTATTCATCGTCCTGAAGTTACTTAAAATCGTCCCAACTATCATATAATCTTCCAAACAAATCTAAATGGCCTAGTTTTGGGTATCTAGTTTCTTTTTGTCAATTTATGCTCTGTTCCTTTTCTTTTCTCTTTTTTCATCATAAGACCTCTAAAATTTTACATTTAGTAATGTATAACTTTGACTCTTTGAGCCTTAATATTTAAATTATGGGTTTTTCTAAAAATTATAAGTAGTTGATATTTCAAAAGTATATATCTAGAAAATTCTAACAAGACTCCACATAAATAGGCTCTGTTTGGGGAAATATTTTAGCTATCTTAAATAATAAGGTGCTAATATATATTAGGTGCTAAAATAATTAGTGGTGTTTGGGTAGCACTTAAAATAAAATTTCAGGTGGCTATTATGACTTAAGTAATAAGTTAAAAAATTTACCTTTTCAGAATCAAGTGACTGAAATTTTGGAAAATCTTTCCAAAATTTTGACAACTAATTTTGCCAAAATAATTTATCAACTTGATCAACTAATTTTGCCACACAGCTAAACTAATCAGCTATCTTATCAATTCTAGCACCTTATCAGTCTCACCTTTATCTTATCAGTTTTAGTTATCATTTTTAGTTTATTTTCAGCTAGTAATGTCAAACAAAGCCAATAACTTATGTGTTTCAGGTAACTTTTTAATTTCAACTATTGAAACCAAACAGAGCCATAATGCACATTAGAATCCAAATGGTACAATATAAAAAAACCCCAAAAGAAGTATGAAATAATAAGGTATTGCTTTCTATTACTCATATTGATATAGTTTGCTAAACTAAATTCAAGATATATAATTAAAAAAAACCCCAATCTTAACAAAGCAACAATAAAGAAGTTGTATATAATGATAATCTCAAATGTTTCAATAACCAAAATATAAGTTTGTAAGTACATTTGTTATACATCTAATTATTTTTTCTCTCATTTACAATTATCTCTATAATGTACTCCCTCCGTTTTCTAAAGATCTTCCTTGTTACTGTTCCTACAGATACCAAGGAAGATCCACTTGTGTGGGGTAGGTAAAGTAGGAGAGAGAAAGGGGTTAAGATAAATAAACAAATAAAAAAGGGTCAAAGTAGGAGAGAGAAAAGAAGTAAAATTGAATTAATAATGTAATGGTGGACCATATGATAGGGACATGAGAGGGTAAAAAGGGGAAAACAAATTCCAAATAAGGAATAAAGTAAAAGAGGGAAATTTTTTTGGAAACGCACTTAAACGAAAAGAGGGAAAATCTTTAGAAAACGGAGGGAGTAAAATAGAAAGTCCAAAGTTCAAATGCGAAATGAGCAAAAAACTTCTCTTAAATATATAGTAGAAGTCTTACAAATTTTTTTTTTATGGGAAAGTCTTACAAAATTTTCAATCAACTTTATCTAAAAGTGAACAAATTTTTGCATCCTTTACATGTGCAAGTTAAAGATATCAATTAATACTACTAATAAAACAGTACTATGTACCATAGTCGGTATATGATTTGCATCTATAAACACATAAAGTGAAAATATGATTTATAGTTTATACTCCATAAACACATTTGTCGGATCAACTGTACTTCATAACTTATATTAGTTATATATATATAGTATATTATCATGTCAATTATTTTAGGCCAAAACGGTAGGTTTGTGTATAGTATTATAGTTTATGCAAAAAGTTTTAGGCATGAAATAAATTATTCGGCACACCACAAACGTAAACGGCAAACCGTCCAAGCGTCAACACGCTCGTCAGTCGTCACCTATTCGACATCTCCGAGTCTCCGACTATAATTTATAAGTACACCATCTTCAACAAGATAGGAGTATTGAGTATATACCATAGAGTGATAGAGCTCCTCCATAAAATGGAATATTACACCCTTTCACTAATATTTGTCCCCATCATCTTCACAACACTCTTTTTCTTACAAACTTTGAGCAAATCCAAACTCCCTCCAGGACCAAAACCATGGCCTATTATAGGAAGCCTCCACAAGCTCGGCGACAGGCCTCATCGCGCTGTCGCCGAGCTATCGAAGATCTACGGCCCCATAATGTCTCTTAAACTCGGGACTATTACTACAATAGTAATATCATCTCCGGAAATAGTAAAAGAATTGTTCCTAAAGCATGACTTAGCCGTGTCTAGTAGAACGGTCCCAAATGCCGCGAGGGCCGTAGACCATGACAAATTTTCCATGGTATGGCTTCCAGTATGTCCTAAATGGCGAGACCTTCGAAAAATTGCTACTATCCAATTGTTTACTACACAACGCCTAGATACAAGTCAATTTTTGCGGCAAAAAAAGGTGAAAGAGCTTGTTGAGTATGCACGACAATGTTGTGAAAAGGGTGTAGCCCTTGATATTGGTAAGGCAGGGTTTACTACCACGTTAAATTTGTTGTCTAACACATTTTTTTCCATGGATTTGGCTAGCTATGATTCTTTAGATTCACAAGAGTTTAAGGATCTTGTTTGGCATTTGTTGGAAGAAGGTGCAAGGCCTAATGTGTCGGATTTTTTCCCATTAGTTAAGCACTTTGACTTGCAAGGTGTGTTAAAAACGACTACAAGTTATTTGAAGAAGTTGATCGGGATTTTTGAGGAAATTATTGATAAAAGGTTGAAAGATCCAACGGATGTTAAGGATGATGTGTTGAGCACCTTACTTAAGCTTGTTGAGGATGATGAATTGAGCCTCGACGATGTCAAGCATTTACTTGCGGTAAGAGGTTCAACTTCCTTTTTTTCAAACAACTTTTGCAACTTCTTTAATAATATTTGTTGTGACAGATGCGATTAGCGAAACAAATAATAATGAATAATCGACATAAGAATTAACGTGTTCACTGATAGTGTATTAGCTACATCCATAGGCAGAGGAGAAACAATTTTATTAGGATTAGGAGAGAGTATAAATTACAAAATAATACAGAGGCTGAAGTTAATAATATGGTTTATATAGTACGCTATTAATTAACATAAACATATGAACTTAAATCCGAAACTAAAACAGACTCGATATGGTAAATGCTAGCTAGGTTAATCCTAGCGTCAAATAAATAATTCATCAAAATATAATTCAACAATATTGGTGGGATGGTTATGGACCACTAGCCGTACCTCGCTCGTGCCATGTCTACCTAACCATTTCAAGGGTTAGGCTCATGGCATTGGCACAGAACCTCGAAAAGTTAACTGCTTGATCAGATTGTCTTAGCAATTTTGATTTTTTAGCTAGTTACAATTTTATATGTTTTTCATCATGTATAGTTGCTTCTTGCTTGTGTTTCGTGTCTCATGTCGTGCCTAGCACAAACTATGGCCCTTAGCTTCTTACTGTGCCATACCCCGTGACCCGTGTATCAGTAACAGTTGAACCCTATGTACACTGTGCATATATGAGTAGTTCCACATTAAAGAAAGAGGAGATAAAGTACCATAATATAAGGTAGAGGAGCTACTCTTTTAAAATTTGAAGCTTGACTCATGGTAGTGCCCAAATCTTTGGTATTTCATGACCATGCTAACAAGCTAAATGGGGAAGAAGAACACAAATTTGATATACAGTACTTTTTTACATCCAGGAGCAAACATTATTGACAGAATGATCCAATAACATTAACAACTATTGAAAAACTGGAATATATATGAGTTTAGACACGAGTCAAGTAAAGGGAGAGACCAATCTTTTTTTTTAATCCTCGTACATTGCGTTCTTGTGTGGTAGCTAAAGATTGTCCAGAGGAGTTGTTTGTTGAGATAAGATAATCAGAAAACAAGATCACAATTCACAAACACTTGTAAGGCACATGTAAAGTGTCAGATCGATTTTATTAATCTAGCAACGACTAGAAAAGGCCGGGAGAGAATATCGTAAAATATTTCAAGGGACTTATAAATGTGCCCGTGCCTTAGCTTGGGTTTTTAAAAGAATGGGTTTTTGAAATAAATTGTCCAAATTTTTGTATATCTTTTTAAATAATTCCACCTTAAATGATTCAAGTATAAATGTCCAATATTTAGGAGGATATTTTGGATCGGGCTAAGCTTGTCAATCGGACTATTTTCAAGCCGGGTTAAATTTCAGTCTAAATTTTCGGATTTAGGTTGTCCTTGATCCGTCTTTTTTGCCCAAAACCTGCTAATTTTCGAGTTGGCCGGGCCTATGTTGATCACTCTAATATAAAACAATTTAGAAAAATTCTTTGTAGTTGTGAATAGTGTCAATATTCCAAATGGGTAAGATAAAAAAAATACAAAGGAGGTACATGAGTTAGTGTTGTGAAAAAATCCGGAAAGTTAGATATCCAGATTTCCAATTACGAGTACACTTTAATTATTCGAATTTTAGAAACACGATTCAGGTTTTTTATTCTATTAGGGTCGTATTATATGGTTACTATGCTATCATATATGTCTTTTTTTCATTCCATAAGAAATAGATTTTTACAATATATGTAGACAATTATGACCTCTACTTGTATGCGTTGCCATAATGATTTTCTCGACATTACGACATTTACCACATTGATAAGAGTTCAAAGAAAGCAATATTTAAGCAATATTTACTTTGTTTTTAAAGAAAAAAAAATAGTTTTTTCTCTTTTAAAATTGTACCATGTATATTAACTTTAACCTTTTCATTATTGACATCTCGGGTATAACCGAAAAAAGAAGGTAGTATATAAACTTGTATCTATTTGGCAAGTGAGAATATAAATAACAACTGAGAATAACAAACGAATTCCAAGAAGAACAAATTAAATGTCAAAAAGAGAGCTTGAAAGAGTGTCCATATCACTTCTAAGGTGTTGGTTTGTTTGTGGCAAACCAAATTCCAAAACAGAGAAATTTATTTGAATGGAGTAACTCCCTCTTTTAATATTGTTAGGATAATTTCGATAAAAGATAGTGACATTATGGAGGTGTAAAATTTTATAGGGATATTCCATTTGGTACTATTGAATTTTTGGCTTTTTCATTTGGTATCACTGTTATTTTAAAATTCCACACGATACCACTCTAATTTATTATTAATCTTTATCATACCATTTATTAAGTAAATGTTAGTTAATGGTTGAACAAGAATACGATTTTGTTTGGGTTTGCATATTTCTATTTGCAGTTGCAAAAATTTAATAAATTAATATTTTAGGGTGTCGTTTTAACCCTTGAAGCTCTATTTTTCAGTCAAAATTTTCATAAAAATGATCATAATATTCTATGTCTTTTTATTGTCAAATATGACCTCAACTTTGACCTTAACGACTAAAATAATTACTAAAACCTTAACGCAAATTAAAACATGTAAATCGAAGTAAAACTCTAGCCTATTTTAACGTAAATTAACACTTTATTTAGTTGAATTGTACAATAGAGAATAAAATCAAATTATAGTAGTACTATGTGAAATATCGGAAAAAATAGTGATACCAAATGGAAAAGTCAAAAGTACAATAGTACCAAATGAAATATTTCAATTTTATATTACAAAGTTAACGTTATCTTGACTAAGTGGTTCAGCACGCGGATTTGTCGATAAGGCGATAAGCATAAGATTGTTAATTGTTGAATTGCGTCAGCCGTCAGGTAGTCTTGGGAAGATACTAAAAGTTCATCCCAAACAACTTTAGTAATATGAGAATTCTCGGGTGTTAGAAAGTTGATAATATAGGTTATGTACTTATGTTCTACGTGTTGGTAATGGCAACACATGTTTGTGATATTGTGATGATATGTGTCCTATATATATCAAATATGGTACCTCATACGCTACATGGCAGCGATAATTTTTTCTAATGGTAAGAAAGACCTTGTCTATATGTTAACCAACATGATTTTTAGGAGAGAAATTAAGATTCCGTTTGGTAAGGTGTAAAATATTTTTCATGGAAATGAGAAATAAGAACTTGGCATCTAAAGAGACGAAAGAATGATTATATATGTATATGAAGTATATAAGGGTGGTTCTTGGCCCACGCAATCACGGCGAACGGAATAGGACCCTGAAAATATAAGGGGCCCAAAACATGTTTATTTTTAATTGTTTGAAGATCAGACAAAAGAAAACATTTAGATCAGTAGTAAAAGTGTTAGGTGCAAGTGTGAGTAGTATTTGTCCCACATTGAAAAAGTAAGCAAAGAGCTTTCAGTCTATAACCCAAGTGAGCTACTCCTCCTATTGCCAATTGGTTTTAGGATGGAACCTCGTTGTGGGCTCTGGTTTGTGGGCTTCCGGGTTTCTCTCCCTTGTGTTCTCCCCAACCCGTTATAACAAGTGGTATCAGCGCCAGGTTCGATCTTGTCGCACCATCTGATAGGGACACGGTCTGTGTGGGTCTTATGGCATTAAGGCCAGTCTGTGAGTGTCGCCTTGCCTTAGAGCTGAGCTCTGCAGGTTCTGGGTGCAAAACTGTTCAAGGGGGAGTGTATAGGCTCACACTTGAGGGGGAGATTGTTAGGTGCAAGTGTGAGTAGTATTTGTCCCACATTGAAAAAGTAAGCAAAGAGCTTTCAGTTTATAACCCAAGTGAGCTACTCCTCCTATTGTCAATTGGTTTTTAGGATGGAACCTCGTTGTGGGCTCTGGTTTGTGGGCTTCCGGGTTTCTCTCCCTTGTGTTCTCCCCAACCCGTTATAACAAAAAGTATATATAAGGGAAGGAATAATGAGAACATGAAATTCATCAAAGTTTTGTTGCTTAACCTTTTAAGATAGTCGTCATTAGCCAGTTGTAAATACGAATCTTATACTTTAGTCTTTTTTGAACTGCAAATGAAGGGCCCAATTAAGGAAATTGTACAGGGCCCCATTATTTTTGCTCATATTTTCCCCGCCCCTGGAAGTATATGCATATTAGGTACCTTGTAACCAAGCTTGTTTGGCATAGTTGATTGGGGATTCACCTTGTAACCTTAAGGTCACAAGATCAAATCCTCCCAACTGTGGTACTTGGAGGTAAGGATTCCTCTTACCTTTCCTCCTACTCTCATGTCTCAAGTGTTTGGTCCACAAATACTAGACGAAATACGCAGTGTGAGTTGAGGTCTAGACAAAGTCTTTATGTATCACGTGGAACACTCCCTCTTGCACTGGAATTTTGTCATGTGTGTAATTAACCAATAGTTGATAGGTTATCATGATTTTTGAAAAAAAAATGTTGATGTCTTGAATCGAACTCCTGACCTCTTAGTAAGAATCACAATACATTTACCATCATATCAACTAATTAATCCCTTATATGTCATGTAAAGCATTTTGTAAAGTGGCAGCCATCCTGTCTCTCTCTCGCCATTGAACTTAGAGTATTCCATTAAGGTGTTTCACTTCATTTAATCTACATACTATTAAAAAAAATTAATAGCACTATACAAATCGATCCTATAACTTTAAGCTTATATAAAAAAGTCTTGACTAATAATCAAGTGATATTTCGTGTAATTATTCTAAAAATGTATATTAATAAACTAGCGAGTATGATTTGTCCATGAATTATATAGGTTGAAAAGTTATTGGTAGTTTACCTCTATATATTAGAACCCAAAGTATTGTCTAATAATCACATATTCCAAGTTATTCTGGAGGGAGGTCAAGCTTGCTTGGTGTAGTTGGTTGGGAATTCACATTGTAATTTTAAGGTAACTTGATCGAATTTTTCCAACTGCAGTACTTTGGGGTTAAGGATTCTCATTACCTTTTCTCCTTACTCTCAAGTATTTGGCTCGAAAATGCTAGATAATGAACACAGTGCGGGTTGAGATCTAGAAAGGGTCCTTTTCCTTAATTACCATTTCAAAAAAGTTGGTTATGAGGGGGGGGGGGGATGATTATAATAATTATATATGTATGTGTGTGTTTAATATATATGTATTGTATCATCTTTCAAAAAAGTTATATATATATATATATATATATATATATATATAATGTGTGTGTTGCATCTCATTAATATATATCTACATTTGACATGCCATCATTGTATCTATCTTTGTACGATCAGGATTTATTTATAGCGGGAACGGATACAACATCTAACACATTAGAATGGGCGATGGCAGAGTTATTGCGCAATCCAGAAAAGATGGAAAAGGCTCAAGCTGAGATAAACAAAGTACTTGGCAAAGATAGTTCTATGCAAGAAAATGATATCTCAAAATTACCATATGTTCAGGCAATAGTGAAAGAAACATTTAGATTGCATCCAGTAACTCCGTTTTTGGTTCCGCACAAGGCGGAAAAAGATATATTATTAGGTAATTATTTGGTACCTAAAAACTCAACTATCTGGGTTAATGTATGGTCGATTGGTCGTAATCCAAGTGTGTGGTCAAAACCGGAATTGTTTTCCCCTGAACGACATTTGGAGTTAGAAATTGATGTTAAAGGACAAGCTTTTGAGCTCATGCCCTTTGGATCAGGAAGAAGAACATGTCCTGGAATGCCACTAGCTTATAGGATGACACATCTAATGTTGGCTACTCTTCTTCATTCTTTCCATTGGAAGTACGGACATGGGAAAAGCCCAGAAGATATAGACATGGAAGAAAAGTTCGGGATTACATTGCAAAAGGTTGAGCCACTTCAAGCGATTCCCATTTCTAGATGATTAATCTCTTAATTTCACATGATGTTTTTATTATATGAGTCACTAATCATCATGATGAGAAGGTTTCTCATTAATAGAATGACATGTAAGAAGGAGAGTTTTGTGCTAGTTAAATACGTTTTAATGTGAAATTATATAATCGTATGTTGAAATAAACTAATATTTGATTTGAAATTCTAGAATTGTCTAAATTATATAGCGACTTTGATATTATGGATTTAGAATCACTTGTTTTTTTTTTTTTTTTTTGACATCGAGAAAATTTGCATAAATAAAAAGAGTTTACAAATTACATACTACATATTACTTGGGTTATTAGTAACCCTTACAACACTTAGAAGACAAAATAACCAAATTACAAGGAATTAAAAAGGTAGTATAAACGTCTCTGATTGATCCTTGGTCGTTGAGATAATTTGGGTTGCAACCTACAAACTCGCTAAAGCCATCAGTAGTACTTCGATTGAAGATGATTGAGCGCCGCTTGAAACATACTGTTTGAGGACACATGAGAACCTGGGCAACTTAAAGAACAAGGAGAGAAAAGGAAGGGTAATAATGAACCAAGCCAGAGACAACAAACTTGTGAATTTGTCACAAGCAACAAGAGTCACTAAAAGTGACTTGATAAGCATGCTAACCCCCAAAAAATGAGCAGCAGCGTAAAGATAAGAATTTTTAAAATCGATGAAAACCCGACCCAAGAATACCCACACCCCTTCCACTCAAATCTCTTCTCCTTGACATATTCCCCAAAATTTCGACACTTTTAGCGAAGAACAAATAGTCCACTTGACCAACAAACACAACATGTCCTCTAAACGTCAACCTACATCCATTAGGGGAGGAGACGAGACCAATTAGCCACACCTTTAGGCTTCTAGTCCAAAAAACAACTGCTTAACATGCATCAACAATCCTCCAACCTAAACTATTCCACACAGAAAACACACAACTAAACCACCAACTTGAATACCACAAGCTAGTACTTGACATAACAACCTTATTAGGAAAGCATTTAACAAAACTAAATTGAGGCCTAAGTAACACTATCCACCAGTAAGAACAAAAAGTAAACATACTAACACAAGCTAGCAGAGAGCAAGCAATCGCAAAACCAAACGAAGGCAACGGGAAAACCAAGCAAATTATCAATTCCTAATACTAAAAACAGAAACCCTAACCTAATCTTTACCTTTTACCGTCAAGATCGGGGTGCCCGAAACCAAAAGACGGCGGCGACAAGGTTAGCTTTAGTGAAAGGTAGAGAATTGTTTATTGAAACAGATCCAACAACCTCAAATTTAGCACTTCCTAACCCACACAAGAAACCCTAACCCTAATCTTTACCTTTTATAAACGAGATTATCGACGGCAACAATCGAGAAAGCTCTAGAGAGAGGCTTCTCGAGGATTAATCTAGATCTGATAGGAATCCTTCCTAGAGAATTCGATAACTAACGAAAAAGAACAGGAACTTGATATCCGGTGGAAGACACAGTCTCCTTCTCTACCGAAGAAATCTAGACCTAAAACCTTGAAAGATGAACGACAAAGACACTAGAATAGTAGCAGGCTTAGCGGTGACGCTAAGCGACCAGTGAGAGTAACCAAAATTTGGCGGTGAGGAAGCGGCACAACTTGTTGTGTGAAACACAGTTCTCTTATACGTCGTTGACAACCTTGCTTGACTGGCGAAACGAAGGAATGATGATAAGAGTAGGCCCACCGATGACGAAAATGAGCGAAGAGCACTCAGGGCTCGCCACCTGCGAGCCTAGGAGGGGGGTTGCGCTGGTTAGGGTTTTGCTTCGGGAGAGGTATTTGTAGAGAGAGAAGGGCTCATTTAGGGTTTTGCAACAAACTGCCTAATCACTTGTTTTTCCAAACCAGTAATTTGGAATAACGAGGAATTCAAATTTCGAAAATAAATTTATATCAAATCAACCTGAAAAGTATCAAATGAACAATGAACATTGCACTTGTATAGTTTCATATTTACCTAAATTTTAGACAACAAGATGTTGTCCTACAATTATCATGTTACTACGATCATGAAAACAATGATTAACATTTATCTGTCACATTAAAGTTGCAGAAAACCATGTCGTCCTTTTAAGTTTTTGTTCCCCTTATTTCCATCCCCGACTCAAACAACTGCCCAATATATATATATATATATATATATATAATATATATATATATATATATATATAAGTCAATTCATATGAGAATGCATACTTACATGAGAAATGAGAATGAATTTTACGTGCTATAACTCTTATGAATAAGTGATGCAACTCTAATGAAAAAGTGATATAACTCCAAAAAAAGAATATTAGAAAAAGAATGTTTTTTTTTGGGGGGGTATAACTCTAATGAACAAGTGTTGCAACTCTAATCCAATTGTGTGGTTGAGATTCATTCTCATTTCTCATGTAAGTAACATTCTCATGTGACTTTTTCAATTATACACGACAATCATAAACATCTTTCAACTAGTCTTTTTCGCCTTCTATCTCTTCCATAATAACAAGGAGTTCAGGACCAAACCAAAACTCAATTGGAAAGCTAACATTTAGGATTGAACCAAGAAAAGAAAGGTATTCCACAACATCCGGCATTGGTATTAATTATGAAATCTTTAATGGCCCAAGATTCTAGCCCACATTGAAAAAGAGTTCATTGCATACAAGTTCAACGGTGTTTCCATCTTTAAGTCAAACTGATAATAGGTAAGCTGGTAAGGGAGTTTGCACAAAAAAAAGAAATTTAAATTTATATGTTTGTCGTCCTCTTTCTTCTTCTCCCTCTCACGACTAGCTCGGGCTCTAAATCTCCCTCTAACTGTAACAAGTCTAATAGCCTGCCTTCTATATTCAAAAAGTGAGCTTGAGTAGGGGCCTGAGTTGAAGGGCTGAATCTGAGGCATCATAGATTCAACAGATTTGAATGGTCTACTTTATTGGGTATCTTGGCCCTTATTTTGCTAATATGCAAACTTTTAGGATGAACATGTTATGTTTCATCTCATTATAGTGTAGTCCTTAGGAGTACTTTATAGTTCATGAAATTTTATGATCTCCAAAACACATATTTCATCAATATTATCTTTAATGATTACGTATATAGGAAGAATGGCGGCTCGGTTCGACGAAGAAGCTAATCGTTGAAAATTGTTGAAATGGTTTTTACTAGTAATAATTAATAAGATATCAGAATGCTTAATAAAATACTTTTTGGATAAGAAAATTGGGCCAACAAACGCAACACATAGTGTAACCGTGCCGTGACCCATGGGCTTTTTTATTCATTCATTTCGTTTACGACTGGAAAACGACATTTCAATAATTTATGAATTATGTTTTTAATTGCTTTTCATATTAGGGTTTTGCTATTCTTTTTAATTGCATTCAACTTCTGTAGTTTGATCATCTCAAAATATCACTAATAATATACACAGAGTTGTCAAAATAATAGATTTATCAATGACCAAAACAAAAGTTTGTCAGTCGAGTTACTTCTCTATCATCCAAATAATGTGCGTAAAAAAATGTCAATTAGTTAACACCAATAAATAATACTCATAGTAGGTATATATCCATGAAGTGAGATATGATTGATTCCGACCTATTTGCCGGATCAATTTACTTTATATAGTATATTTTGTCATAATTCAAGGCCAAATGGTTAGTGTATATAACTACATAAGTATATTGCCATTTATTGTCGGGAGTCTTAGAAGGGCTACACCGCAAACGTATACGGACAATGACGGATCTTAAAACTTTTGCTATTAGGGGTCAAAAAATTTAAGGTGATATATATGAAAGTCTACAAATCTAATTAAGAACATAAGAATTATATTATTAGATTTCTGTAGTTTTACCTATATGCAATTAGAGATGTTGATGTTCAAAAAACCATCTCGTCAAATGTAAATTATGAAATAGTGCAATTAAAAAAACCCCAGAAAAAGTACTATATATGAATATCAAAATAAACTAAATGGCAAATGAATGTTTATACTTGATAACTAATAAGTCTTGACACAAAGACAAAATAAAAAAGTCAAAAATTTGAAATTTTGAATAACATTAAGTGAAAAATATGTTAAAGAATTTTAGATAATGACAAAAAGAAATCAATAAAACAAATGAAAGAAAACAAACCATTCAAGAAAAAAAGAAAGAAGTGTCTCGATCCCTCTAATTTTGGATTACAACTTAAGTAATGGGGACATGATAAGTGAATAATCAACAATTTTTAATTAAAAAAGTATTATTCACAAGTATTACTTAGAAAATATGGGCCAATTATTATCTTTCCTCTTTCCCCTTCTTAAGTCATGTTGGGCCTGTATTTGACACGATCCATGTGTTGTACTCCTTATATTGAGGTTTTTTTTATTGGGCTAAAATAAGTAAAATTTATTAAAAAAAATTCGAAAACCTTTTGAAGGCAAAACCCAGGCCCATATGTCCGTCACTAAAGAGGGATGATATACTTTTTTTTGAAGAAAAAAAATGATATTGTACAAGTGTGGAGAATAATTGTGTTAAGAGGCTGTGAAACGGCTGGGTCACGCGTCGTCATGGGCGGCGGCAACAGCGAAAGTGACGGTGGTCGCAAGGGACGTAGAGGAAGAGGGATCCGTAGCGTGAAAGGAAAAAGAAAATTAGAAAAACCTAGGTTGTTATACCATGTACAAGTGTGGAGAATCATTGTGTTAACCCTAAAATTTAATTTATATACTGTTACAATACCGACCTAAGACTAGTAAAAATCCCTATAATCCTTTTGCATACAATATTGACATTATTTGTGGTACGAGTAGCCATGCTCTTATAGTGTCTAATAAATATGTGTTTGTTTGTGGTACGAGTAGCCATGCTCTTAGGCGGTCGTAGTCGCGACAAATGAGATGAGATTGACATTATTTTAACTTTTAAGTCGCCTATCTCAACATCACGATTCACGGCTCTTATAACAAAATGATAAAAAGATTTCGTAGGCGTCGTGTGTGGATCCCCCAACTCCCACGCCATTCTCACTTCTCAACACGTAAACCATTTCTATAACTTGCCTTCATATAACTTCCCAATCGCCAATTCACCTGCTCACTTTCCTTGTTTTCATTCCCAAGAGTCCAACACCTAAGTTACTCCAATTCTTCTACCAAACAACTTCCATCAAATGGAATATTTCACCACATTGCTATTACTCCTTTCAATCATCATCCTCACCATCCTTTTATCCACAAAATTATTCACCAAATCCAACTTACCTCCAGGACCAAAACCATGGCCTATCATAGGCAACATCCTCGAGCTAGGCAAGTTACCTCATCAGGCAGTTGACAAGCTCTCAAAAACCTATGGCCCTATATTATCTCTCAAACTCGGAAGCATCACTACAATAGTAATATCATCCCCTGAAATCGTTAAAGAAATGTTCCTCGAGCACGACTTAGCCCTTTCTAGTAGGCCTTCCCCGGATGCTTCGAGGGTGGGAAACCATAACAAATTTTCCATTGTTTGGCTCCCAGTGTCCCCCAAATGGCGGGACCTTAGAAAAATTGCTACTATCCAATTGTTTACTACTCAACGCCTAGATTCTAGCCAAGAACTACGGCAGATCAAGGTGAACGAGCTGGTTGATTATGTACGACAGTGTTGTGAAAAGGGTCTACCTGTTGATGTTGGTAAAGCCGGGTTTACTACCACGTTAAATATGTTGTCTAACACGTTTTTCTCCATGGATTTGGCTAGCCATGCTTCTTCGAATTCGCAAGAGTTCAAGGATCTTGTTTGGAGTCTTTTGGAAGAGGGTGCAAAGCCTAATGTGTCGGATTTTTTCCCGATAGTTAGAGAATTGGATTTGCAGGGAGTATCGAAAAATAGAAGGGTGCACATGAAGAAGCTAATGGGAATTTTCGAGGAAATCATTGATGGAAGGTTGACAAAGTTAAAGGATGTGAAGGATGATGTTCTAAGTACTTTACTCAAACTTGTTAAGGATGAAGAATTGAACCTTGACGACGTCAAACATATGCTCATGGTAAGATATTCATACAACTAGTTAGCTTTACTCATTTATCTTTTTCCGATTTCACTAATATGATTCAAGAATATATTCAAATATAGAAGTAAGTAACATAGACACATGAAAAATGACAGATCGAGTTCAAGCAGTTAATTTTTTTTTTATTAAGAAAAATAATTGGTCTAAAAATCAATCCCTACTAAGCTACTCCCTCCGTTTCCTAAAGATCTTCCCACTTACTGTTCCTACAGATACCAAGGAAAATCAAGTTATGTGGGGCATGGTGTGAGGAAAGTAGGAGAGAGAAAGGGGTTAAGATAAATAAACAAATAAAAAGGGGTTAAAGTAGGAGAGAGAAAGGGAGTAAAATTGAATTAATAATGTAATGGTGGACCATATCATAGTAACATGAGAGGGTAAATAGGGAAATTTGTTTTGCCAAATAAGGAATAAAGCAAAAGAGAGAAGATCTTTTGGAAACACCCTCAAATGGAAAGAGGGAAGATTTTTAGGAAACGGAGGGAGTATTAGGCTACTAATCTACTGGGCACATCATCTTAGAGATTGGGAACAAAGAAGTAAATGCCCCAAACATATTATTAAGTTGCGGATTTCAACCCTAGATAATGTCTAGAAATTTGAGGTGGTAGTTCACCTAGCTACCTCCTCCTCTAATGTAGTAAGGCTATATTCAGTTCACCTTATTTTTACTTATTTCAGATTTAATCAGATCAGATCAGAAAAAATTAGTTCAAATCAGATCAGTTCAGATTATGCTTATATTTAAAAATCATTATATCTTTCATTACATATTAGTAAAAATTATAATAATTGAATATTAATAAATTACTCATTGAGACGAATCAAACAAGACACCACATGACTATATTTTTTCTTATATATTGAGAAAAATCTAAAAGATAAGATCTTGTAATCAGATCAGTTCAGATCAGTTCAGATCAGATCAGATCAGAAAAAATAAGTTCAGATCAGAAAAAATAAGTTCAGATCAGATAAGTTCAGATCAGAAAATTTCAGGTGAACTAAACATAACCTAAGACTAGTAACTAAGAAAGGGGAGAGTGCAAAGGGACTTTACTCGTATAACGTTTCTTTTATATAAAGTACACGCAATTAGTGCAAAAAAAAATAAAAATGAATGGAACAATAAATTTGTAGCTTTTTCAGCTTGGAATTGAGGGTGATTAAGTGATACTAATTTAAAAGAAAGAACTGACGGTGGAGTAAGGTGCGTGTGTTTATCTCCTCATACTCTCTTTTAATTTAGAGATTATGTCATATAAGATTTTCACTAACTTTTTATTATTCTGATGACTCATTCAAGATTTTCCAGTTTTGTAGTTTACTCATGAAAACAAAGTTAGAATATCAATATTAGTGACGTGGCACAATTTAATTGGACAAGGAATGAATTGTTGGGTGGTGCAATATAACTCATGTAAACTGTAAAGTATAAAGTTTTGGGTGTAGCATGATTCTCAAAATCTGAACAAAAGTCTCAGTTGAGACTCCCATCTCAGACTCCTAATAATCAATTAATCATATATTCATATCATAAGAATAC
The DNA here is from genome assembly GCF_026745355.1 of Beta vulgaris subsp. vulgaris. Taxonomy (NCBI): domain Eukaryota; kingdom Viridiplantae; phylum Streptophyta; class Magnoliopsida; order Caryophyllales; family Amaranthaceae; genus Beta; species Beta vulgaris. The sequence continues at coordinate 52,053,575 of NC_079202.1, forward strand.
AGTGAACTGATGACAAGAAAGCTAACATTTCTTTTAAAAAAAAAAAAAAGACAAGAAACCTAAGAGCAATTCTAGGAGTTGCCCTTCTAATTAATTATGAGAAGAGAGAGTATAAAAGTAATACTAATTTATTAAAAAAGAAAAAATTTTGGCCAAAAACTGATGCTCAGTTTTTCATGATAGACCAACAAAAAGAGGATTAAAAAACAAATTGGAGGAAAGAGAAAATATGGTAGAGTAGATGTAAGTAGGGGTGTGCAGTTTTTGACCGGGACCGAACCGAAAAATTCCAATCCGGTCTTTAGTCCATCAAAACTTGGGATTTCGGGTTTCCAGCCAGGTCCGGTCCATATTCGAAATTTTCCGGTCCGGACAGAAATGGACCAGATTTTTTTTTTTTGTAAAAATAGGTTTGAAGGTTAAAAAAAAGTTTAAAACTTAGAAAAGTTAGAAAGTGAAAACTTAATTTTTATTGCCTTTAAGATTATTGCTTTTAGTATTATTAGTTTTTAATCTATTGAATTTATTAATATGTTTAAGCATTAGCTCAAAAGATTTTTTTGAATAAAAAATACAAATTCCAGTCCAACCGGTCCAAAATCGACCATACCGGAAAAATTCTGCCCCAACCAGTCTAAAATCGGACTGGACTGAATATTTCGATCCGGTGTCGGTCCAAAAAGAATTTCGAATTCTGGTCCAACCGGTCCGGTCCGGTTTTGTATCGGTGCACACCCCTAAATATAAGAGTGATGAAGTAATAAAATAATTAATGATCACAAATTATAGGACAACCATTAAGTATACTCTACATCAACCGGAAGAGAATTACGTGGACCTAGTAGTAACTTGTTATTTATTTATTGACGAGAGACCTAGTAGTAGTGAACCACGTATGAAAAGTAAAAAAGGGAGCAATGGAGATAGTGAAGCACGCAATTACAGTGAGATTAAGTCAATGAACTTGTGATTCAACAGGACAAAAAAAAAAACAGACTTTGATTCAAGAGTGGATGAACCTCTTCCAATTGAAACACCTGAAAAGGATGTAGATGAATCGATAACTAGGAGATCTTTAGACATCTAAAATTTAGTTATCTAAATGTTCAAAATATGAGCTTAGGATATTTATGTAATTACATTTGATGATGAAGTCTGACTCATATCTAACATATTGATAACTAAAATTCATATATCTATGTTTTCATACATAGTACTCCCTTGTCCCTTGATCCAATTTATTTGCCATCCATAAGCACTTTTTGTAATGGTTTTTTAGGGAAACGAAATAAGACAATAATGTTAATACACTTATTAATCGAATATGAAACTATGACTTTCTCAATTACTTTTAGTCTTTTAGAAATCTAACAATTAAATGTTTAGTTTTTATGTTTTAAAAACTAAAGTCAAAAGAAATGTAGGCCACAACACAATAACAATTAAGAAGAATAAGGGGTTGAATGACATATACTATATGGATACAGAACTAGTGAGACACACATGATTGTCATTTCAATTACATTCAAGCTTGATTAATCCTACCTCGTTTTAACATTGCGATATGAGATATCATTGAATTTGTCTCAATATATCTTTATTAAACAATACTTTTTTTTTACTACTAGTTAATTAAAATAATTGTTAAAGTTATGTCTTGGACAACTTTCAAAGTCAAAGCGTCATAATTTAAAACAAATGGATCCAGAAGTACTTGATTAGAATGTGCTATAATATCTCTAGTGAAGGTTTTATTGGAAAGCCTTTTTATCTGGAATACAGATCATGTTGTTTGTCACTAAGATATTTGTGCAATCAGGATTTATTTTTAGCGGGAACAGATACAACCTCTATCACATTGGAGTGGGCGATGACAGAATTACTTCGCAATCCAGAAAAGATGGAAAAGGTTCAAATTGAGTTGGACAAAGTACTTGGCAAGGATAGTTCTCTGCAAGAGTCAATGATCTCAAAATTACCATATATTCAAGCAATAGTGAAAGAAACATTAAGATTACACCCACCAACTCCTTTCTTGATTCCTCACAAAGCAGAAAAAGATGTATTGTTATGCAACTATTTAGTGCCCAAAAACTCAATTATTTGGGTTAATTTATGGTCGATCGCTCGTAGTCCAAGTGTGTGGCCAAATCCAGAATCATTTTCTCCTGAAAGGTTTTTGGAGATGGAAATTGATATTAAAGGACGAGATTTCAAACTCATACCCTTTGGATCAGGAAGAAGAATGTGTCCTGGAATGCCACTTGCTTATAGGATGACACATATGTTGTTGGCTACTCTTCTTCATTCATTTAACTGGAAGTATGGTGAGGCAAGTCCAAAAGATATAGACATGAAAGAAAAGTTTGGGTTGACGTTGCAAAAGGCTCAGCCACTTCAAGCAATTCCAATTCCCAGATGATCAATCTCTTTTAAGGAGTTAGACGATTTCTTTGTGTCAACCAACTAGTACTTATCGGAACATTTATTGTTAAATGTGTCTGTTAGATGTACATATGATGTTGTTATACTAAGAAATAACGGTGTTTAAGTGCAACATGGGACAAGAGGATTATGTAAAGTATCCTAGATTTTATTAGGTGCTCCTACACCTATGTATTGGTGCATTTGCACCAAGTCGTCTGTAGAAAACTTGAGACTTGGGAGGCAAGAACTTTACCTCTGTAAAAAAAACGCGTTTTTTGCATTCTCCTTGTATCTTTTGCAAGAGATTGTACGCATTCACAAAACATCAAATACATTTGTGTTTACACAATAAGAATCGCCAACACTGACATGTCAATTATACATGTTTCTCATACATATTCATTTGAAAAAGCAATGTACAAATTTGCAAATAAATGCAATTATCTCCAAAATATCATGCGCATTTGAAATACTCTTTTGCAAAATAATGTTGAGACCCATAAGGTCCATAAGGCCTTATATCAATTAGTCCAGTAATTAAGAGCCCATGTTATGGCTCAGTTCAGTTTATGTTTGCTCTCCAAACATCAGTACTGTTATGTCATCAATATTGATATTTAATACTTTTTGTCTATTGCTAATACTGTTGCCCATGTTCTCTGGCCAGCTGTCTATTCAGGTCTATTTTGTTTGATCCAAGAATGATTCTAGGACACTTGTCATTCTAGAAATGGAGTCTGTAATCATAGGTAGCAGTGTATTAATAGAGCACAGAATGCTTGTAAGAGATTCATTCAGAAATGAGAGAATGAAAAGAGTAAAGAAACTCTTCTGCTAGGTATGACTCACTTTCATTGTTTTCATGGTATCGGAGCTATGGTTGCTCAAACAAACACTTACTGGTTTCTTCCTTCCTTAAAAAATATCAACTGTGATAAAACAGGTCTTTCACAATAGCTAGAAAAAGAAAAATGACAACCATTGAGGTTACAAGTCCCTTGTATCTCCACCCTTCTGATGGAACAAATTTCATGACTGTGGAGAAGCTCCAAGGATCATCAAACTACAGATCCTGGAAACGCTCCATGGAAATAGCACTTGCAGCAAAGAGGAAGCTTGGCTTTGTAACAGGTCAAGTTAAGAGAGAAAATGGTTCAGGGTAAAAGCTGAGGCATGGGACACTTGCAATAGTATGATAATATCATGGATATTGAATTTTGTATCTGAGTCCATAAAGAGATCCATCATGTTTGTGAGTAATGCTCACCAGATCTGAAAACAACTAGAACAAAGGTTTGCTCTTACAAATGGAACTAGAAAATATAAGTTGAACAAGGATCTCTATGAGACAAAGAAAGAAGGAAAACCTGTTAGTGAATATTATACTTCCATGAGAAGTGTATAGGAAGAACTTGAATCCCTCACAACTCTTCCTGCTATTACTACTGTAACAACAGAAGTAACTGAGTTCATAGGAGTCATTCAACAACAGCAAGAAGAAACTAAATTGTTTCAGTTTTTAAATGGGCTAGATGAAGTCTATAGGGTTCATAGGAGTCAAATGCTGATGATGAGCCCACTTCCAACTGTTGAAACAGCCTGTAGTTACATAGAGCAGGAGGAGGCTCAAAGAGAAGTACTTGGTCAAGTAAAAGAAGAGCCAGAAACCATTACAATGTATAGCAAAGGCACTGGTGTTGGGATGAGTCAAAAGGGGCCAACATCAGGATCTCAGTGCAGTGTGTGTGGGAATCTTGGTCACACAGCTGAAAAATGTTAGTTTGTAATTGGTTTTCCAAGCAAGGGAAAAAATCAAAACCAGAACCAAGCACAATCTCAGTATAAAGGAAAGGGGAAGGCAAGCTACAACAATCAGCACAAGTGGAACAAAGCAAAGTATAGAGAACAGAAGATAGCTGCAAATGTGCAACATGATGGTACATCTGGTGTTCAAGGAAACACTATAACTGCACAGCAACTTGAACAATTGCTCAAGCTTCTTCCAACGCCATCAAAAGCATGAGATACAGATGATGAAATGGAGGTTAGTTATGCATGAATGGTATCCTGTTACTTTGCTGATAGTTGTAGGAATGGAGAATGGATCATAGATACGGGAGCCTCAGATCATATGACTGGGACTGCTGATGATATTCTTAGTGATCTTACAATGTGTAAGCAAAATGCTCTAATCAACTTGCCTACTGGTGAGACCTCTAAAATTTCTCACACTGGTAATTAGTTCTAAAGAATAGTGTGAAACTGAATAATGTTATGTATATTCCTGCATTTAAACATAACCTATTATCAATACAGAAAATGTGTGAAGATGAAAATTATAAAGTGATGTTTTATAAATCTTTCTGTATGATAGTTGATGAAGTAACTAGTGATGTGAAAGGAGTTGAAAAAGGTGAAAAAGGTGAAAATGGACTATATTACATGCTGAATGAGTCTGTTGCTAAGACTTTGAGAAGAATCAAAAAGCAAAGTTCTAGCAGTGCTCATATGATGAAGAACACGGTGAGTGATGGAAGTGCTTATGACTGCAAGTAGTTGTAAAAATGTTCCTAGCATTGTTAAGAATGTTGCCAAATTGAGTAGAGAGACTCTATGGCATCATAGATTGGGTCACACACCCATGCAGAAGATAATGATGATAGAAGAAATTGGTGTGAAGGCAATGGGCAGATGTGTGCTTAGCTTGTCCCCTAGCCAAGTTTACCAAGCTGCCATTTCACAAAAGTAATTCCAGGGCAAAGGAAAGCTTTGCACTTGTCCATGTTGACACATGGGGACCTTACAAGGTCAACTACAAAGGAAAATTCAGGTATTTCCTTACCTTAGTAGATGACTACTCAAGAGTTACCTGGGTTCATATGTTAAAACTGAAATCTGATGCATTTGATGCAATCAGGAAGTTTGCCATGATGATTCAGACTCAATTTGGCACAGGAATCAAGGTTCTAAGGTCAGATAATGCTTTGGAGCTTGATGACACTAAGTGCAAGAAATTCTTTGGAGAAATGGGAATAGTGCATCAAACATCATGTCCTAACAGACCCCAGCAAAATGGGAGAGCTGAAAGGAAGCACGGGAACATACTTGAGATGGCAAGATCTCTTAGGTTCCATGCTGGCTTACCTCTCCAATTCTGGGGAGATTGTGTTCTTACAGCAACACACATCATCAATAGAGTTCCAAGCAACATTTTGAAGGGAAAGACTCCATATGAAGTTCTACATAAAAGAAAACCTGAATACAAGCAGATGAGATCATTTGGTTGCTTGGCATTTGCTTATAATCCAGAGAGAAAAAAGGATAAATTTCAGGCAAGGGGAGTACCTTGCATATTTCTGGGCTATTCTACTACTCAAAAAGGGTATAGGCTGCATCACCTGTTGACAGGTGTATCATTTGTGTCTAAGGATGTTAGATTCTATGAATTAATCTATCCCTATCACATTTTTCACTCCAGTACCCCTCAGCCACTTGAAACACAGTTTATAAGAACCACAACATCACACCAGTGGAGTGTATGATGATGAAGGAAATGAAGGAGTGATTGCAAAAGAAGATAGAGAAGTGACTGAAGATGAGGTTGCTGAACCCATCTTATCTCCTAGGAGGTCAAGTAGGCATCACAAGGCACCTGTGTGGCACCAGGACTATCAAATCGGGGCAAATCATGTTGAGAGAGTTGGAACAACATCTGTGTCACCTAAATTTACTGCCATGATAGATTCTGTAAGTGAAAGACCAGATCTTAGGCATTTTAAAGAAGCCATACAATATTCTCACTGGCTTGTTGCTATGAATGAAGAATTGGAGGCTCTTGAGAGCTAGCAACAACACCTGGGAGATAACTGATTTACCTCCAGGGAAGCAAGCAATTGGGTGCAAGTGGTTGTACACCACCAAGTTTGACCCTCAAAGGAATACTACTAGATACAAATCTAGGCTAGTAATCCTTGGGAATAGGCAAAGGTATGGCATAAACTATGCTGAAACTTTTGCTCCAGTGGCAAAATTGACCACTGTAAGAGCTCTACTGGCTATGGCAGCTATGGAAGGACGGCATACACATCAGATGGATGTGAAAAATGCCTTCCTTCATGGAGAATTAGAAGAAGTGGTGTATATGAAATACCCACCAGGATATGAAGGCAAGGGATTCAGATTTGATATCACATCTCAGGGGGAGAATCAAGTGAACAAACCTATCACTAATAAAGTATGCAGACTTCTTAAATCACTCTATGGCCTCAAACAAGCACCAAGGCAGTGGTTTGCTAAGTTGAGGTCAGTGTTGCTAGAAAATGGATTTAAACAATCCAAAAGTGATTACTCTTTGTTCACTCAGGTAGAAGGATCAAAGTTTGTGGCAATACTTGCCTATGTTGATGACTTGATTCTCACAGGTAATGATATGGTAGCCATCACCCAAGCCGAACAATTTCTTCATAAAGAATTCGAAATGAAGGATATGGGGATCCTCAGTTACTTCTTAGGAATAGAAGTTGACAGGACTGATCAAGGAATTTTCCTATCTCAGAAAAAAAATACATCAATGATCTTCTCACTCAGTATGCTATGAGAGGTTGTAGAACCTTGAAGCTTCCCATGGATACTCATGTTAAGCTGCTCTCTACTGCAGGCACTCCTCTCCCTCAGCCTGAGATCTATCAGAGACTTATTGGGAAGCTTATCTATTTGACTCTTACTAGGCCAGACATTGCATACACAATGCATGTTCTAAGCCAATTTATGCACAATCCAACTTCAGTTCATTTTCAAGCTGCTAAAAGAGTACTGAGGTATCTTGCAGGGTCCAAAAATCAAGGCATTCTTCTTGCTTCTAAGTCAGGGGCTCATCTAAAGGCTTTCTGTGATAGTGACTGTGCAGGGTGCCCAAACACCAGAAAGTCTACATCTGGTTACTGCATTCTCCTTGGACAATAACCTATTGCTTGGAAATCTAAGAAGCGGTCCGTTGTAGCAAGGTCTACTGCTGAGGCAGAATATAGGTCAATGACAATGGCCATCTGTGAAGTGCTATGGGTCAAAGAGCTGTTGAAGGAACTTGGGCTTAAGCATCTTGGCTCTACTCCTATTTATTGTGATAACCAAGCAGCCTTGGCAATTGCAGCCAATCCTGTTCACCATGACAAAACTAAGCATGTGGAATTGATTGTCACTTCATCAGAGACAAAGCAACTGAGTGACACATTACTCCTACATATGTGTCTACTACTGAGCAACTTGCAGATGTTCTCACTAAAATTTTGTCAACTGAGCAACATCAACATCTATTGTCCAAGCTGGGAGTTCAGACACTTCACTCAGTCTCCTCACTCTCATCTTGAGGGGGAGTGTTGATACCCATAAGGTCCATAAGGCCTTATATCAATTAGTATAACAATTAGTCCAGTAATTAAGAGCCCATGTTATGGCTCAGTTCAGTTTATGTTTGCTCTCCAAGCATCAGTACTGATATTTAATACTTTTTGTCTACTGCTGCCCATGTTCTCTGGCCAGCTGTCTATTCAGGCCGTTATTTTGTTTGATCCAAGAATGATTCTAGGACACCTGTCATTCTAGAAATGGAGTCTGTAATCATAGGCAGCAGTGTATTAATAGAGCACAGAATGCTTGTAAGAGATTCATTTAGAAATGAGAGAATGAAAAGAGTAGTAAAGAAACTCTTCTGCTAGGCATAACTCACTTTCATTGTTTTCAAATAATACACATATTCATTTGACCTGGCGTGTACAGAGAGTTATGCATACTAAGGCATATGGTATAACAAACATTAGGCATAAAATGAGAATTGTTTCGCCACATTACTACATATGCATTATTGTTTTTTTAATGATTTTGTCTCTACCTTAACTTGTATGGTCTTTTTGATCTAGCATTTGGACACTTAGGAGTAGGGGACAAATGTAAGGGAATCCCTACCCCCAAGCAGTTGGGAAAATTGATCTTATAACCTTAAGATTACGATACGAATCTCCGACCAACAATAACAAACAAGCTAAGTTTGATACGCCTTAATGATCAAAGAGAAATATAAATAGTGTGAAAAATTAATATTGCACCATAAAAGTAGGTTTGATAAATGTCTAACATTTAGATATATCTAACACAAGTTTTTGTGTAATAAATATCACAAATTATTACAATAGGCGGTCTAATTTTAACATAAAATTAAACGAACCCAAAACTGAATTTTTCTAACAAGTTCATTCCACTTCACTCTAACCCAACACTATCCTAGTCATCCATTATCTTCTCCTTCCTTTTTTTTTCTTGATTATCGAACTACAACAGATAATTTTCAAAAAACTAACTCGGTAGTGTTACAGAATGGATTAAACTAGTGACTAAATGAATTAAACTAGTCACTAAATTGATTAAAAAATGTCATTACTAAATAAATTAAACTAATCACAAAATAGATTAATCTAGTCGTGCCTAATCTTTTGCTAAAATTAGATGGTATCTTACAAGACCAATGTTTGTGTATATCATTAATATTGTTTGTCTATGTAAAAATATTATTTGTGTTTCATATAACAAATAAGAGAAAAACAACACAAATAATATATTTAAGTACACAAATAATATTTATCATATACAAACACAATATTTATTACACAAAAATTTATATCTAACACATCTACCTGTAAGATTATCATCCTAGATTTGGAAGGACTAAAAAGATTTGTTGTCCCACCCAAAATGAAAAAAAATTACATAATACTCCCTCCGTCTTTTTTTATTTGCTACATTTTGCCATTTAGGGGTGTTTCAATTTATTTGCTACATTTGCAAACATTTCCATATATAGTACATAGGTCCTACACTTTATTTACAAATTTGCCATCACTCCCTTCTTGATTTTGTAAATGTTTCCATATATAATACATAGGTCCCACAATTTACCTATTTGCTTTTTTGTTAATTCCATTTATGTCAATGGTCCCCACTCCCTCCTTGGTCTTTGTGAAAAAGTGCTTGTAGCAAATAAAAAAAGACGGAGGGAGTAATGACACACACTAAGTCAACTAACCAAACATATGGTCATGAATCACGAGGCTCCATCTCCTTATCTCCACCAACCATTTGTCATCTCCTTCTAATAAAACAAAGGAAACGGGCTATTTACCTTTCATTAGGGCACATTAAAATCCTGTAAATTACTCACATACATAACCAAATTAAAGTTGCCGCCGTACTGATTTCCAAAGGTCCTACATCTATCAATGGAGTATTACACCATAACGCTATTATTCATCATCTTCACAATATCAATATTCGGTACAAAAATTTTGAGCAAGTCCAAACTTCCTCCAGGACCAACACCATGGCCTATCATAGGCAACATATTTAAGCTCGGCGACAAGCCTCATCGTTCTGTCGCCGAGCTCGCAAAAATCTATGGTCCTATAATGTCTCTTAAGTTAGGAAGCATCACTACGATAGTGATATCATCACCAGAAGTAGCCCGAGAAATGTTCCTTAAACATGACTTGGACTTTTCAGGTAGAGCTAATACAGATGCTCTAAGAGCAGCTAACCATGACCAACTATCGATGGTTTTTCTTCCTGTTGGGCCTAAATGGCGAAACCTTAGGAAGATTGCAACCGTCCAATTATTCACCGGAAAACGGCTCGATGCTAGCCAGATTATACGGCAGAAGAAGGTTGATGAGTTAATTGAGTATGCACGACACTGTAGTGAACGTGGCTTACCATTAAATATTGGTAAGGCCGCGTTTACTACCACGTTAAATTTATTGTCGAGCACATTTTTTTCAATGGATTTGGCTAGCCATGTTTCTTCAGATTCACAAGAGTTTAAGGATCTTGTTTGGCAAATGATGGTAGAAGGAGCGAGGCCTAATGTTTCAGATTTTTTCCCGATAGTCAAGGAGTTTGATTTGCAAGGAGTGTTGAGAAGGGCTACGTATTGCGCTAACAAGATGTTAGGAATATTTGAGGAAATTATTGAAGGAAGGTTGAGAAATCCAAAGGATACCAAAGATGATGTCTTAGATACTCTACTCAAGCTTGTTGAAGATAAAGAATTGAGCCTTGATGAAGTCAAACATTTGCTCTTCGTAAGTACTCCCTCTGTATTTTTTTATCTTCCCTACTTTGACTTTGTACGTTTACCAATGCACTTATTGTATATTAAATATCTTTCATTACATATTAGTAAAAATTATAATGATTGAATATTAATAAAGTACTCATTGAGACGAATCAAACAAAACTCCACATGACTATATTTTTTCCTATATATTGAGAAAAATCTAAAAGATTCTCTCTAATTGTGAATAGTGTCAAGATTCTAAGTGAGAAAGATCAAAAAATACGGAGGGAGTAATACTCAATCACACTTTTCAGTTCATTAAATTTTGGTGTTTATATTAATATGCTTGATGATTAAATTCGTATGCTGAATGTCTAAGATACAAAGTGTTTTCGTAGAAGAAGAGATACTTTCTCCGTTCCAATTAAATGCAACAGTTTCTATTTAAAATTAAATGCAACAATTTTCTTTTTCTATTTTTAGTATGATTTTTACTCCTAAAATTACCAAAATATCGTTATTAAAAAACTAAAATACATATTATACTACCAAATCAAATAAATTACAAACCTAATAAAGATTAATCAACCTAAACATCAACCCCTTTTCTCTTCAATACTGTTAGGAAATAGGGTGTTGTAGTTTGATTAATGCGGAACAGAAAATCAATGAAATAATAAAGGTGAGAAAATTATCAAGATAAACAAACAAAGAACACAAGGATTTACGTGGTTCAGTCAAATTTGACCTACGTCCACCGGTGGGGGATTAGAGTTTCTTCACTATGATGGAGAAAACCAGAGAGAAGAATACAAGGAGTCCTAAATTCTATAGGCTAAAAGTGTTTCATAAGTTGTGTCAATAATAATGAACACCGGGAAGCCCTTTTATAATCATAAGGAACCCCGTACAAACCCTAAAAGATAACTCAAAAACGAAAAAGTACTGAAAATAAAATGCGTGTACCGCAAAAACCAACGCTCCGCCCGACCGGGTCGGGCGAAGACGAAACAATTTCGTCAGTTTTTCGTAAAACAGTCATAACTTTCTCATTTCTCAGCGGAATTGGGCATATGACCTATCGTTGGAAAGCTCTTGGAACAAGCTATCACCTCCAATTTGAATCACATCAAAACCATTTATAGATTGAGAGATATGTGCATTCAAAGTTAGCCTTATGTCATTCACAAAATTTCAAGTCATAAATAACAAATACCACCTTCACTCCACCCGCCACCACCATGTCTCTCTCCTCCATGCTCCCATCTCCATGACTACATCCTTTGACCGTCTTTCTCTCTCCTCCATCTTCTATCACCATCTTTCTCTCCTCAACCACCACCATCATCATCACCAATCTCGCTGGCGTCCTTCCTCCGCCACCATCAATCACCATCATCATCTCTCTTCGATATCCTCCCCCACCAGCCCAAAACCAACGACAACTTCGTTCCAACCAAAATCACCTTCGGTGCACCGCTGTCACCTTCGCTCTAGCCCAAAACTACCCTGCCATCGTCATTTCCCAGTCACCGATGGACTTGTGTGCCACCCATCGGGGTTCCAAAACGCACCCCCGTGCTCTCGCACTTATTCTCGCTGCTCTCTTTCCCCTTTCGTTTCTCTCTCTTGCATTCTGCTCCGGTATTGCTGCCCATGTTGGAGTTCCACCGAGGACCTGCGACCCGTCACCACCCTACTTCCTGCTGCTCTGCCTTGCACCTTCCCCTCGTTGAGTCGTTTTCTTCGTGAAATTAGCGGCATGTTAGCATGTATGTTTATGGTTTTGATGGTGGTGGTGGTAGGATGTGGCTGCAGTGGTGGTTAGGTGGTGGTGGGGGCAGCAAGAAGGTGGTGGTAATGGCAGCAAGAGTGGTGGTCATGGTAGTAGAGTGGTTGTGGTGGTGGTCATGGCAGCAAGAGTGGTGGAATGGTGATCGTGGTAACAGCCTGGTTATGGTGGTGGTGATGGCAGTTTGAGTGGTGGTGTCAAGTAATGACAATGGCGGTGATGGCCTACTTCCCCTCTCCACTTAAACCTAATCACATGCCCTCACCTTTTCTTAATCTCGCCTTAGGTTTTGACTAGGAGAATGTGTCATTCAAATTGTTGCATTTAATTTGGAATGGAGGAAGTATAATGTTGTTTTTGGCTCGTCTATAATTAGACCGTATTTATTATTAAAAAAAAAGATGTTTTCAACAATGGTTATGGTAATGAAACACTATGCACATAGAAGTATGTGTGTTTTCATAAACTTTCATTATTATATAGCGACACTATATATAAGTAAATATTAATGGGTAATGAGAGTTAAACATGATTAATATATGAGGTGAACAAGCAATATTGTGATTTTCTTTTTTTTAGGTTTAGATATGAGCACATTCATCATACACTCAGGTCTGTTGTATATATGGTGCACCCAATATTGATTTTTGCCTATTGCTAATTTGAAGCTCTTCCTTTTGTATCCATTTTGCTCATTTAAATAGCCTTGAGTGTAAAGCTGTTAAAAATGACTAATCTGATAACCCGACCTGAACCTGTGATGACTTGCAATTGACTTGCACCTAAAATTTTGATAAAACAGGTCACCTGTAACCTTATTGTACTCGACCTGATAATAACTGATACATGATCTTGACTCAATTCTCCATAACCTGAACCTGAATCGATACCCGTCAAAAAAAGACCGATAACTGAATTGATCTGACATAACAATGATTTCAATTCGATTCGAAACCTGACGTGATTAGGACCTGAAATCGATTATAACTCGAATTATATAGTGTATGGTTTATAAATGATGTATTTTTTGCATGATATAGTATATTTCTAAATGATATAATGAGTTTTTGAATGAGATAGTGGACTTATGCATGATATAATAGATTTCTGAATGATATATATAGTGAATTGATAAGAAATTATATGTGCTTTTGATATTAGTGCACACTAATATTCGGATCCACACAAGTCACATTGATAGATTTTTCATGTTTAAGGCCACGTGGATAAATCTCTATTATATAAGCCAAGGGAGGAGGTGTGGTGTCCTCTTTTGAAGTGACTAAAATACCCTTAATGATCTAATTAATGGAATGAAAAAAATTACAAAGCAAATCATTTATAAATTCTCATTCCAACTTGTCATTTAAAACAAGTTTAAAATGGTATATGCATCAAATACTTCAATCAAAAATTAAATGGACAAAATATTTATACCTTATAAAAAAAGATGGCATACATAACGTGCACATGAAAAGTTTGAACATTCACTACCTTTGATACTCTTTAATTCAGTTAAACCAACTCATTATTTTTGTTCTTTCTGTTCAATATTCATTCACAAAAAATTAATGTTAACAATCACTCACAACCTTTTTATTTTTTTACATTAGCGAATTAATATATCTAAATTCATCTAACTTTTGAATTTTTCACATTTAAGTTTAATCATAAATAAAGTACGGATGGAGTATCTAATAAACTAACATATTTTGAAATTAACGCACGCATCGCCTGTATATGAAGGCTAGTCTATTAAAAAGGAAAGGCATCTTACCCAAGAACTCACAAGTTAAATGAGTAACTTATTTTTTTCGGTTTTTTCACCATATACCCCTGACAAATTTTTTTTTGCACCGTATACCCTTTCAACTTTCCAAATTCATCATATACCCCTCACATTTCGAAAAATACATCAACTTACCCTTTTGACTAACGGTGTTAGACTTCCGTTAGTCATTAACCCCTAATCCCCTCTAACCCTAATTAACTAACCTAAATTGAACCCTAACCCTAACCCCCACTGCCACATCACCCTACCCCTTACCCCCACTGCCACATCACCCCTTCACCTTACCCCCACTGCCACATCACCCCCTCACCTTACCCCCACTGCCACATCACCCCCTCACCACCACCCCTCCCCACTCCCCAGCAACACCCCTCCCCAATCCCCAGCAACACCCCTCCCCACTCCCCTGACCCCACCCTCACCCCACCGGATTTTCGCACCTGACCCTACCCCCACCCTGACCGAATTTTCGCACCAACCCCACCCCACCGGATTTTCACACCTGACTCCTACCCCCACCCTGACCGGATTTTCGCCGACCCACCCCACCAGATTCTCTGCTCTGAAACCGTTGCACAACCCCCACACCACCCTCGCAGCACCCCTAAAATTATCGCACCACCCTCGCACCACTCCTAAAAGCCTCGCACCTCCCCTAAAAATCCTTGCACCTCCCCTAAAAATCCTCACAACACCCCGAAAACCCTTCGCACCACCCCGAAAACCTCGCACCATCATCGTACCTCCCTGAAAAACGTCGCACTATCCCTGATAAAAGCCATATTTCAGCCCGAAAGCAATTTTGCAAGGAGAGGAGGGGGTCGGACTACAGTGTGGGGTAACTAAAGGGGTGGGTGGGAGTAGGACTACAATGGTGGGACTGAAGTGGGGGGTGGGAGTGGGAGTGGGACTGTAGTGGGGGGATGGGGGTGGGACTGCTGCAGGGTGTCGGAAGGTAGAGGGGGTTGCGGTGTTGTGGGCGGCGAAAGGGGGAGAGCGCGGCGCTGCGGGTGGCGGAGGGGGGGGTTCGGGTGGTGGGAGGGGGACTGCAGTGGTGGGGGTAGGGGTAGGGGTGGGAGTGGGAGTGGGGGATAGGGTTAGGGTTAGGGTATTAGGGATAGAGTATTAGGGTTAAGGTTAGGTTTAGGGTTAGATTTAGGTTAGTTAAGTAGGATTAGAGGGTGATAAGGGGTTAATGACTAACGGAGTTTAACGCCGTTAGTCATTAAGGGTAACTGGATGTATTTTTTCAAAAGTGAGGGGTATATGGTGAATTTCAAAAGTCGAAAGGGTATATGGTGCAAAAAAATAATTGTCAGGGGTATATGGTGAAAAAACCGTATTTTTTTTGACGGGACAAGCTAAAGTTTCTTTCACTATCCAATTAATTGCAAAATTATTGGACTGGTCGTCTGGTCCACCATTGATATGTATGTCGCTCTCGCCCATAGTTATTAGTTAGGCCCTAACATTAATTGCATGTGAGGCAATCGTGTTTGGTATATCATAAAAGAAAGATTCACAATGATCTTCACCGATACGCAGGATCGCATAGATTGTCGCACTATCATTGCTTGTTAGAGTATAGTTTTGGAAATTGTTCCAATCAAAAACGCAAAAAAAAAATTACAGTTAGTTTATTTTTGGAAATCCAGAAATTTGGAATTGGAATTGACCCAATTCCAACCATGTTTGGGAATGAGCATTTCATTTCTAAATGTGGAATTGGGCCAAATGACATGTTTGGGAAATCCAGAAATTTGGAATTGGAATTGACCCAATTCCAACCAAATTCCAACCACTATAATAATAGCCCAATTTTAAGAATTCTGAAATTCCATGTGCAAGGGTGTAATTTGCAAATTCTAAACCCTAACTATTTTCTACTTTTCTCTTCAAGTGTTCAACATATTCCTAACTTTCTCTCTCCTCAATTATAAACCCTAACTTTCTCTCCTCCATTAACGAATCTCTTAGCTTTCTTTTCCTCCATTAACGAATCTCTAGCTTCTAACTATTTGATCTTCTCTCTGTAAATTCTATGGTAAGTCAAACAATGGAGATGGATTTGAAATCCTAAATTTGAAATTCTTAAGTTTACCAAACAATGAATTTGATTTTAAATTCCATGATTTGAGAATACAAATTTCAAATGAATCATTTCAAATGAAATGCTCATTCCCAAACACTACCTTATTGAAATTTAAGTACACCCATCTTAGAATAAACATAAAATATATGGTTTCTAAATATTGTATCTTGGTGTATTTTAGGATTTATTTGCTGCAGGAACTGATACAACCGCTAGCACGTTGGAATGGGCAATGACAGAATTATTACGTAACCCAGACAAGATGGCAAAAGCTCAAAACGAACTAGATGAAGTTTTTGGCAAAGGGGTAATCATTCAAGAAACAAATATCTCAAAGCTAACTTATATTCAAGCAATCGTAAAGGAAACTTATAGATTGCATCCAGCTGCTCCATTTTTAATACCCTACAAGGCTGAAAAGAATGTGGAATTATGCGACTACTTCGTGCCCAAAAATACACAATTATGGGTAAATGTATGGTCAATTGGTCGCGATCCACGTGTATGGCCAAATCCGCTTATGTTTTCACCTGAAAGGTTTATTGGGAGAGATACCGATGTAAAAGGTCGCGATTTTGAGCTTATACCTTTTGGAGCAGGGAGAAGGATATGTCCGGGCATACCGTTGGCGTATAGGATGTTGCATCTAATGTTGGCTACTCTTCTTCATTCTTTCAATTGGAAATATCATGATGGAGAAAATTCAAAAGATATAGATGTAGAAGAAAAGTTTGGTATTACACTGCAAAAAGCTCAACCACTTCAAGCAATTCCTCTTGCCAGGTAACTTCATCATATTCGCTAGCTACTGCTAAGGAATTTAATTTGCTGTGTTTAGTTTCCATATAAGAACACTCTCTACAATCTACATGTACTATAGATACAAATATCAAGGGTATTTAATTAGTAGAAACATATACTTGTTGGAGATACAAATATCAAGGGTATTTGATCAACTCTATTTTTATTTTTTTTATAAGTGTATTTGATCAACATTTTACAGTATTTGTTACATCGATATTTGTTACATTATATTATTAATCCTATGAAAAAAGCCGGAAAATAACTCATCAGTTGAAATATTGCTTCATGATATATAGGATCAATCATGGTCCATGGATCAATAGTAAATAGCTTATTTACCTTGGAATAAATTAGTGGAGTTTGATGTTTAGTGGGTAATTAGTAGGCCACACTTTCCACAATTAGAAAGTAGTTAGCATTTTTTGAAGGGATTATCTTATTTTTAGTTAAGTTTGTTTTTGTTAATTTGAGATGTTAAGTATGCTATGTTTCATATGTTAAAGGCCTTTTTTTAGTTAAGTTTGATATGTTTAGTGGGTAATTTAGTACGCCACAATTTTCCACCATTAGAAAGTAGTAAGCCTTTTTTTGGAAGGGATATCTTATTATTAGTAAATTTGTTTTGCTAATGCCTATGTAATGGCTCCCAGATTGTAGTTCAGTTGTGGCAATATAAAGTGTTTTAGAGTTCTCTTCCATTTTTCATAAAAAAGAATTCTCCTCTTATATCTTTTAATTAAGTTCGACATAGAAAACGTGTTCTCATGGAATTTTATACTTTTTCACTAATTTTCCTCCCCATTGTCTTCACAATCATCTTCTTGTCAAACTTGTTAAGCAAATCCAAACTACCTCCGGGACCAAAACCATGGCCTATCATAGGCAACATCCACATGCTCGGTGAAAAGCCTCATCATACTCTCACCGAGTTTGCAAAAACATACGGCCCCATTATGTCTCTCAAACTCGGAAGCATCACTACAATTGTAATCTCATCCCCAGAAATAGCCAAAGAAATGTTCGTTAAACATGATTTAGCCATTTCTAGTAGGAGTGTCCCAGATGGTGCGCGGGCAAGAGACCATGACAGACTCTCCATGGTTTGGCTCCCAGTTTCCGCCAAATGGCGGGAACTTCGAAAGATTGCAACTATGCAATTGTTCTCGAATCAACAACTCAATATTGGTCAGGCTTTGCGGCAGAAGAAGCTAGAAGAGCTAGTAGACTATGCACGAAAGTGTTGTGAAAATGGTGTACCTATGGATATTGGTAAGGCCGCGTTTACTACCACATTAAATTTATTGTCTAGCACATTTTTCTCCAAGGATTTGGCTAGCCATGATTCTTCAAGTTCACAAGAGTTTAAGGATATTGCTTCAAATATCATGGAAGAGGGTGCAAAGCCTAATTTGTCGGATTTTTTTCCGATTGTAAAGAGCTTGGATTTGCAGGGAATACTCAAAAGGAGTACGGGTTACGTGACTCAATTGATGGAATTATTCGAAAGGATTATTGATGAAAGGTCAACAGATGAGAAGGATGACGTCTTAGGCACTCTACTCAAACTTGCTAAGGATGATAAATTAAGCCTCGAAGAAGTCAAACATATGCTCGTGGTAAGTAAATTCAACTTTCAAGTAAATTTTGCAATTGAAGTATGATAAAGAAAGGATTAATTTCGACCCAATTGGGCTCGAAATACACTCGAGCTAGGGCAATTGAGCAAAAAATGGGCAGTAAGGACATGACTCTTCGACCCAAAATATGTTGCCTCCGTATTTTTTTAGTTGCACCATTTGCTTTGTGCCACTATTCATCAACTAACTTTGTTAAACTATCTCGCATCGTTATATAAGAAGGAATATAGTCAAGAGGGATCTTGTTAGATTCGTCTCAATGCGGAAATTTCAAATATCAAATTTTATAATTTTTACTTACACCCAATAAGAGATATCAACATTAAAAGAAGTGTCTCGACAAATGTGAAAAAACAAATGTAAAAAAATATAAAGGTGGTATGTTTTAGCTTAAATTAGCCTAAAAAGCCCTAAGCTTGGACACAAATATTTTGCCAAAGACAAGCAGCTTTTTATTGGTAAGAGGTCACTCATCCCGCTTTATTTTGGTTAGCTTTATGAGGCAATAAGAGTAGCTTAATGGCAAACACCCTCACCTCTCAAGTCCGAGACCCCCGTCGAGTCCTCATCCTAGCAAGGAGAAAGAAAGGCATAATGAATCCCTAACTGTGAGTGAGCAGTCGCCAACTAGATTTACATTGAGGAAAAATTGCAGGTTGCTGATTTATCATCCCTCAGGGTAGTAGTGTTTATATCTGATGATTAATTCGAAATTTCAGATCGAAGAAAATACGACTCAAATAGGATATCCAAGTTTTAGGATCAGACAGGTCGGATATATGAGAAATTAAAAAAAATAAAATTTTCAAAGAACAGTTCAAAAATAAGTTTCAGATCACTGGATAAGTTCAGATATTTAGTCATGGAATCGGATATTTGACTGGATATATTAAATCTGCATGCTTCAGAAATTTATTTTGAACCGAAAATTTCGATATAAGAAATATTTAAGCACCAAAAGTATGAAATCTATCCAATTTACCGAATCACATCGACCACGTCAGGTAATATATGTACACCCTTACAGGTTACGGCCTTACCGGGGTAAACAGAAAGGAGCCATAATGTTAGGTCTTGAAATTCTTGTGCGTAAAAGGAAAAAAAAAAAAAAAAAAAAAAGATTACGGGTTAAAAGAAAATATAGATACATATTTCTTTTGGGCTTGGTTAGAGGTGGGCATAGGTCGGGCCAGCACGCGGCACGAGCTCGCTCTAGGCCCAGCTCCCGTTGTCCGCTATGTGGGCCGTCGGTCTGTCACAATCAAGAAATTTTATTTCAAGCCCGCACCGGCACGAGCCCGCCTAAATGGCATGTGGGTCGAACGCCCTTTTCCTTTGTTTTTTAGCCTAAGATTGTCAAAACTTAAAAAAAAAAAAACATAAAACACAGACCAAGCCCGCAGGAGGCACAAGACCAACCTGCAACCCATGGGCCCGGGCCAGGCCGTGGACAAAAGCTGAAAATTTTAACCCGACACGGCCCGCCACTCATAGGCTTGGACCCGGCCGTCATTTCCTCGAGCCCGTGAGCAGGCCCAACTCGGCCCATTCCCATGCCCAAGTCTTGGCTTGGTATTCAGAAGTTGAAAATGATCCACCATATGACCATATTCATTGAGAAAAGTAAAAGTATTATATTTTATTTTTTTTTTTATTTTTTTTTTGGACATCGGGAAAACGTACAAGAACATAAACAAAACAAAGTTAAACAACTACAGGGTGGCCATTGGTATATGTCCTAGGCGTACATGATTGGCCAGATCATGTGCCCTCTGCACCTGTTGCCGATTAGCTTTTATAATCCGACACCATTGGAGTTGTTGTCCCAGGAGTCGAATGTCGTTGAGAGTCCAGGCAATTGAAATAGGTTGGGTGGCTTTATGAAGTAAACTCCGGACCAGGACTTCGGAGTCCGTGTAGATCAAGTTTGACAATACACGAGCTTGAGCCCAAAGCAAGGCCTCCACAAAGCCCGTGCTTCAGCCACCAGGGCTGACTCAGCATAAATGCATCTACCTTCCCCCTCCCTGGCATTAGTACTGACGTTATCAATAACCCAGGCAATACCGGCCAAAGGAGAAGACTTCTTCCAGGAGCCATCTACTTGTATCTGTAACTGTGGTACCCTGCAAAAGGATATCCCAGAATGTGCGAAAAGAAACCCTGGAGGACCAGGTTCCTCATGCAAGAACCTAAGCTGAGGAAGAGGAGTAGCCAGAAAGGTAAAGTGTTGCTGGATACCTTTGTCCTGAAGTGCACGGATTAGAGCCAGATCAGGTATTGTGCCATTGAAAACCTTTTGATTCCGACCCTGCCAAATAGCCCATAAAATAGCCACAAACAAAGGAAGACGATGGCCATTGTATCCATCCTGCTGGTAGAAATAGTGTATCCATGCAATGAGCCAGTCTTTAAAGCTCACAAGGGGAGTTACATTGGAAATAATACTCAGTTGGCTAGTTTGCCATGCTAACGTGGCAAGATGACAAAAGCGGAAAAGGTGTTGGCATGTTTCTGGTTCCAAATTACAGCTTGGACAACCATCTGAACTAGCCAGACCACGGGACGAAAGGTTAGCTGTTGTTGCTAATCCGTTATGGAACAATTTCCAGAGGAAAAGTTTTCATTTTGGCATGATTCGCAATCCCCATAAAATCCGAAAGAACTCCGAATTGAGAGGGGGGTTCATGTTGTAGATATCGGTATGTCGAGAGAGGAAATAATACCCAGATTTGGTAGTACATTGGCCCGAAATAGTGAAAGGCCAAATAGAAAGGTCATCTTGGTTTGTGAGTCGCGGAACTTCAATAGCACGTATATCACGAACTGTGCTAAAATGAAAAAGTGAATGAAGCCGGGAACCATTCCATCCTTGTTGGTGAGGCAACAGAAGGGAAGCAATGGAGACAGTAGCAGTAGTGTGAAGAGAGACATTATCCCGAAAGAGGGGAATCCTCCCATGAACCCAGCGCTCCTTGCCAGCAAGTAATCTGGACTTGGATCCAATTTTCCAAACATAATTTGGCAAGAGCACCTTCTCAGCTTGAATTAAACCGCGCACACCCCAAGAACATTGACTCCGCATAGGACGCAATGTAGTTATCGATGAGCCAGGGCGCAGAGTTTGATCAGCAAAAACTTTACTGATGAGGCCATTGGAATTCCTATGAATACGCCATACTTTCTTAATCAGAAGGGAACGATTGTGCACCGCAATACTACGTAAGCCGAGTCCACCAGCACCTTTTGGCAAATGCAAGAGTTCCTTGCTTTTCCAAGCAATTCCTTTACCTGAGCAATTAGACCAGAAGAATCGTGCTAGCATCGCATCCAACTTATTGGTGATGGTTGTGGGAATTAAGAAGACGGAGAGGATGTGAGCTATGGAAGCAATGAGGACTGAATTAATGAGAATCAATTTCCCAGCTTGCGAAATTGGTGAATGATTCCATGTGGTTATACGCTGAGAAATTTTATCAAGTAAAAAGGTGAAGTGCTGAGTTTTCTTCCCTTGGATATCCACAGGAGTACCAAGATATGTGCCCAGAGACTCTTTGGCATTCAGTTGCAGGATACGTTTGTATTCCTGTCCCATGTTCTCGGAAACATTTGGGCTAAATTTAACAAATGACTTTCGTAAACTAAGCATTTGCCCAGAAATATGGCAGAATCGAGCAAGGAGATTGGACAGGTTCGTACAAGAAGTAGTCGACACTTTAAAGAAAAGAAGAGCATCGTCAGCAAAAAACAGATGGGATATAGAAGGAGAGTACCTGTGAGCTCGAAATCCATCGAATAGTCGAATATCCGTAGCCATATTATCATGCGAGAAAATATCCATACAGAACAAGAAAGATAGGGGATAGTGGGTCACCCTGACGGAGCCACAATGGGAAGGAAAGGACTCTGTAACCTGTCCATTAACCAGGATGCGATATGTCATGTAGATATACATTGACTAATCAACTGTATCCACTGTGCAGGGAATCCATAGGCCTGAAGAACCTTTAAGAGAAACCTCCAGTTAACCCGGTCATATGCCTTATTCATGTCAATTTTGAGAGCCGCTAGATGAACATTACCGCTTCGATGTTTATTAAGAACATGGGTTAGCTCATGACTATCAAAATGTTGTCATCCATATGCCTTCCTGGTATGAATGCACTCTGATATTCCGTGATAAGATCAGATAGCAGTGGCCGTAAGCGATTGACCAGGCACTTCGAAACACATTTGTAAATGGTATTACATAAACTAATTGGCCGAAATTGTGTCACATCCTCAGGATTCTGTCCTTTAGGCAACAAAACAATCAGCGTCTGGTTCCATTCATGAAGTATGAAGCCTGTTGTAAGAAGTGATTAACAGCTTGAAACTTCCGAGGGCAACCCAGTGATGTTTGAAAAACTCGGCCGTTGAGCCATCCATCCCAGGAGATTTGCCCTGACCAATACCAAACATGGCCTCATGCACTTCAGCCTTAGAGAAGGGTCGAATGAGCTGTTGTTGTTGAGAAAGAGAAAGATGAGGTAAATTTAAGTCGCGAAGTACTAAATCAATGGCCTCATCTTGGACCTGGTCAGAGGCAGTAGACACCTGAGACGGCCCATATGCCACCTTGAAATGATGTAAAATAGTATTCACTATGGTAGGACCATCCTCAGTCCATTGGTCATCTGCTATTCGTAGTAGATAGATATGTGCTGCTCGTTGTTTTTGTCGCATCTTATTATAGAAAAACTTAGTTGGGAGGTCTCCTAGTTGAACGAACTTGTCTTTAGATCGTTGCGACCAATAAGAGTGTGCTAAAGCATACTTATCCAACTCCTGCTGTCGTTGAAGCATAAAGGCGTTACCTTGAGGAAGAGAGGAAATATCAGTTACATTGGCCGTTAACTTTGTAGAAAGCTCTTGCCAATCAATCCCCCATACAACTTTATGGTCCAAACACCATCGCCTGATCTGAGTGCGAAAGATGGATAGACGTTTCGTAAACCGGTACATTGTTGACCCGGCTATAGGAATGCGCCATACAGATGAAATAATGTGAGGTAAATCATGGTGTATGAGGCACCAATTTTCAAACTGATATGGCCTACGATGGACTTGGGGTGGTGGCTCTGTCTGGTAAAAGATAGCTGCATGATCCGAATGTAGAATAGGAAAGTTTTTAACATAACCAAGTGGATATCTGTCATTCCAATTTGGGGACGCATATACTCGATCGAGCCGTTCCATGATTAAATCCAAACCATCCCTGTTATTTGTCCAAGTGAACCGAGGGCCAATAAAGGGAACATCTTGTAGTTGTAAAGTATGCTTCCAATTGGTAATTTCTTCCCATCCCCTAATCATAGTAGCCCCGCCCAACTTATCCCCATAATGGTCAAGTTGATTTATATCACCAATAATGACAAAGTCAGGATACAGTTCTAACAAGTGTAACAGTTGATCCCATAATAAAGGACGATAGTCTTGGCACGATTCTCCGTACAAGAACAAAACGTACCATATCATTCCATTATTTGCTGATATCTTACAAAACAGGAAATTACACATGGAGTTAAGTACGTTAACAGCAAAAGGTGTCCAAGAAACCACAACCAACCCACCACTAGACCCTATTGCATCTACCCCAACTACAGTATGTGGATTAGTAGTTCGTAGCACAGACTGTACATGTGCAACTGAACATTTTGTTTCTTGCAAAAACAAAAACATGGGCTTAACCGTGGCAACCAACCAGCGTATGTACGGAATTATCGGGGAGTCGCTGTTATTCAAACCCCGACAATTTAACGAAAGGATATTCATGGAAGTAGAGGTGACTGGTCTGGGTCAGTCACTACCCTAGTTGAGGCATCGGAACCCTGAACCAATAAAGAGAAATGTACATCCATGTGATCTTCATTGGAGCCGACACGATTACCACGCTGGCGTTTGAAAATCCATTTCCCAGCCGGCCTAGGTATTATATTTTAGACGACAAGGAAAAACGTTCTTAATTTTTTCACTAATAGATACTACTATAATTTATAATATGCAATTCCATTTGTTTTCTCTTTATTGTGTTTAAAAATGTCCATACAGGTTATAAATGATTTAATTCCATGAAAGATACAACTCTAGAGATCCATAATTTATTCATACCAATTACATGATAAAATTTCAAAGAATACAAATTCATGCTCATCTACTTCACATAGTTACACATCCCATAGATCATGCAACTTCAAACAATTTCCCTAAACATGAAATTCTACGGATAATTCTCCTAATATGATTCTAAGTTCCAAAAATTGTACTTAAAAAATGATAAATCTAGACATGCTACTAATCATGTACCTTGATAACAATTTCTTAAGCTTAGTACAAGTACATACCTTGATAGAATGATAGTACTTTCAAAATGTCATCAGAAGGTACTGATTAGTAATTAACAGTTAGCACCTCTTATGAACTCCGGACCTAAAACAATGAAAATAAGTATAATTAATATTTATTCACTTCTCTTTTCAAAAAGAAAATATTTATTCGCTTTTAATTATAGTTACTTCCTACAGTTTTTTTACTTGCAACACTTCTTTTTCATCAACTCCAATGCAAAAACTGGGTAGGGGAGAGGTAGAGAGGAAAAAAGAGAGGGTTCCATGTGATTGGAGAGAGATAGAGAGAAAGGAAAAGGAAAACCAAAAGTAGAAAGTGTTGAAGTAATTAATTATTTCCCTTTTAGAAAAGTGTTGCAAGTAAAAAAAAAACGCAGGAAATACAATTCAAAACCAGAATAAATAAACTTATTTAAAAATATTGATTTGAGCTCCAAAACTTCACTTAAACATATAATCCCTTCTAAACCCTTTTACTAGCAATTGTTCTAAAACTAATGTACCTTGGAAACTAGTCATAAGTTCATTTTTTTTTCAGAGTTTCTGACTAAATATTTAAAGCTGGAAGATTTTCTAACCATAAAACTCTAATTAAACTTCATAAAAACATAAAACTGTAAACTACATGATCATATATACTTTATACTACTATGTGTTTTAGTTTGATGGAAAACTATTAAGCTAAGAAGGGAAATCCCCT
This sequence comes from Beta vulgaris subsp. vulgaris, assembly GCF_026745355.1. Classification (NCBI taxonomy): domain Eukaryota; kingdom Viridiplantae; phylum Streptophyta; class Magnoliopsida; order Caryophyllales; family Amaranthaceae; genus Beta; species Beta vulgaris. The sequence continues at coordinate 52,079,306 of NC_079202.1, forward strand.
TAATAAAAAGCTAAGAGGAGAAAATGAAGATGTTGGGAATAACATAATAGAGCAACATAGTTTTCCTTCAAATTTGGAGGAAAATATGTAGAACGAAATTTAAAACTCTTTTCCACCTTAGTTTCATTTTTAAATCCCTTGTCCAACCAACCAACTAGGAAAATGGACAATAGTTTTACAGGAGAAGATCTTCCTCCAAAACAAACAAAGCCTCAAAGGGCTTAAATACACCTCGCCTAATTAGAACTAGGTTTACTTAATAAAATTGGTCCGGAAAACTATTTGCTCAATACTCCCTCCGTTTCAAAATATAAGACACGTACGATGTTCGAGGTCGAACTTTGACCGTTAATTACTCTTATTAAAAAATTAATGTTATTATAATATTTTTCATGATAAATACAACAGTATAATTTTTATAATTTTTATTAATCATATTATGAGAGATATTTGTGGTCAAAGCAAATTTTCGTAAAGCGTGAATGCCTTATATTTTGAAACGGAGGGAATAGTATATAATTATGCTTAATCCATTATACTAAATGTGAGTGACCTACTTATGAGCCCACATTAACATAAAAACTATTTGTATGTAAATAATTTGTTCATATAATTTCATAATAAATTTCTTTAAATACTGATTTTTTAAAATCAATCAATAAATTAAGTGATCTTTGAATTCATCAAATAAGTATTTGAATAATATAATCATTTATATTGATGAAATAATTAAATATAAGCTCTAAGAATATGGAGTACAACACCAAGCCACTTCTAAGAAATGCCTATGCTTCCTTCTTATACATCCAACTTGTTGAGGAACTCCAACAGTACTCCTTTGATGAATTATTCCTTTAAGGAAAGACATTAGTCGTGAATATAATCTGTAACATTATCAGACCCTGTTACTTGACTCTAATTGAAATATGTTTCTGGTTAAGTAAAGAAGTTGGCAATAGTTCTATAAACTTTCATTTTGTTTTCAAGAAGAAAATGTCCAAGTAATTCTAGTATGGTCACAAGGATAGTGGGGAAATAGGAAGCACCAAGAGTTTTTGTTTTGTAAAGACCTCAAAGGTCTATAGCCTTACTGTTGCTTCCAGGAAAGCGACTTTTGTGGTGTTTAGCCAAAACACATATCTCACAACTATAGTCATCCTAATGATCACATTTACAAACATCTTGTGCTTCATTCCGGATAATGACACATATCCGTACTTAATCAGGATCAATTGCAGTAGAAATATGGCAATGACAGGTTTAGAGGTAACAGTATTTGTGGATCTAGTAAGAACATGCTCAGAACAGAAAATAGGAACAACTAGAATTTTTGAATCACCTGTGGTTAGATAGTAAACACCTCCGGCCTTTGCTTCCAACAGCAAGAATATGCTTACTGCTTAGTGGAAGGAAGTAAGGAACCTAAAATGTCCATTCATTAGGTGCACATGTTATGTTCAAACGTTGGTAAAAATAGCACAATTCAGAGAACAATTGATGAGAAATCATAATATCACCCATTTCAATGACATAGTTGGAACTTCCATGAGGTAAACATATTACAATGACCTTTTTCAATTTTATTTCGCTGTGAAATAAATTATAATCATGGTCATGTGATCAGTTGCTCCTGAATCAATGATCCAAGAATCAGGTTCAATTGGATGTTTAGGAAATTTACCTGCACATAACTTCTTGCATTAGGTCCAGCAGCAGCAAAATCAACGGGAGTATCATCAAGCTCAGTGATCACATTCGCAACCATTTACTTCAAGAACCACAACCAAAAGAACCAAAAGAACCAAAAGAACTAGCTCTAGAATTGTTCTTCTTTCTTCAGGATACCTAGAACAATAATCATTCAGTGATCACACTCGCAACCATTTACTTCTAGAATCACAATATCCACCAGAACCAAAAGCACTAGCTCTAGAATTGTTCTTCTTTTCAGGATACCTAGACCAATAATAACATTGTTTTCTATCCACATTCTCCTTTTTTCAGTCTCGATTCACAAAATTCGTAGACTGAGACCTTTGTGCAGCAAGAGCATCGACTTCGTGAAAAGACTAATTAGTACCACTAACTTCCTTGTGTTTTTTAATTTTCCAAGCAAAGGATCCATAGCCAAAAATTACTTATAGCATTATCAAAGCCAATGTTTAAACCAAGGAGAAATTGCATCAATTTTACCTCATATTCATAATCAAAGTCTTTTCAGAAAGATACAGCTACATTGAAGCATAAAACCACATTGCGAACTGAAAACTGGAAAAATTATACAATTAATCCCAAAATTGCTTCATTTTTCCATAATAGACTATCATTAACAAATTCTCCTGTCGCAAGTTATCAATTTAATCACAACGCGTCCATCTACGAAAATATTTGTCAGTTTCATCAGTAAAACCTAGTTTGCGATCAAAGCTCTTTTCACATTTCGACGACATCTAATGAAACTATTGCTATTCAAATTCACAGGAACTAATTTGCGTATAATTTGATAGAAACTAAAAACGAAGTAGGGATCAATGTAAGCATTACTTACACTATGAGAATTTCCAATAAATTGAATTCGCAATGTTTCCTTCCATTACGCTAACTTTCACAAGCTTCAAATTGAGTGAAATCTTCAAGAGAATCGACTTAAATCTTCTATTTAGTATATACTCCTCCATTTAGAGATAATTGCACCATTTCTATTTTGTGCATTATTAGATTGTCTTTGATGATTTATATTTTAGGAAACATATGGTCACGTGGGTGGGGTCTTATTAGATTTGTCTCGATATAAATTTTTTCAATATAAACTTCTTTTTATAATTTTTACTTATTGATAATCAAATATATTAATGATTAAAATCATACATCGGCATACGTAAAAGTTAGGAATGGTGCAACTATTTCTAAACGTATTTTTGAAACCCTAAAACTTTTAATCTTTTCAGCAATGCTTTTCACCAACTGAGGGCATATTTTCTATCTATTTTGTATGAAGTAAAAAATATATTGATTCTCATTTAGATATTACATGCTTTGTGTTTAGGATTTGTTTGTTGCAGGTACAGATACAACCTCTAATTCATTGGAATGGGCTATGGCACTATTAATACGACATCCAGAAAAAATCGCAAAGGCTCAATCTGAAATGGACGAAGTACTAGGCAAAGATGGAAAAATGCAAGAATCAGATATCGCAAAATTACCATACGTACAATCAATATTGAAAGAAGTAATGAGACTTTACCCACCAGCTCCGTTTCTAATACCTCATAAAGCCGAACAGGATGTGCCATTAGGCGGCTATTTGGTGCCCAAGAACTCAACTATATGGGTCAACGTATACTCAATTGGTCATGATCCTAGAGTATGGCAAGATCCAGAAATATTTTCACCAGAAAGATTTCTCGAAACAAACGTTGATTTTAAAGGACAAGATTTCGAACTTTTACCCTTTGGATCGGGGAGAAGAATATGCCCTGGAATACCACTAGCCCATAGAATGGTGCAAATGATGTTGGGCGTTCTTCTTCATTCATTCAATTGGAAGTATGCTCATGGGACGAATCCAAAAGACATAGATATGGAAGAAAAGTTTGGAATTGCATTGCAAAAAGCTGAGCCACTTCAAGCTATTCCACTTCCTAGGTGATTGGGTGCCAATTTGCCTACACTTCACCAGATTCAAGGCACTCGATCTTACATATAGATCTAGAAAGTTTAATTTATGTGGTACCTTATACTTGTCATAAATCTTATCTATCAAATATTTATCAATAATAACATTTCGAATTTTTTCTATAAAAGTTGATTTCCTTCAACGACAAAAAGTTAATCAATGACTTCCTTTAACAAAAAAAGTTAATCAATGACTAGTTTTTTCAACTATAAAAGATTATTTCTTCTTTCAACTGAGATTAGTTACTGAGCTGATAGGTAATTTTGTCTTTTAGCATATATTATAGTTAAAAAGTTGAAAAAAATTGTAGACTAATAATCTTAGTTATTCTAAACAAAAAGGAAAATTTTTTAAGAATAAATTAAAATGAAAAGAAAAACAACCTTTTAAAGACACATAAAAGTTTTGTTTTTTCAAATTACCTTCACCTCAAACCTCTCATTAGCCTTCCTGCTAGCTTACTCCTATCACACACATTACACATAGATCATGCTCCTAAATTGACGGTCATCAATTTTGTGTGTGTAATGCCTAAACCAACATAATGTTGTAAATATATTGAATCTTTTTCTCGAGACTTAAATATTAAACCTAACCTAACACTATATATATTAAGGATCTACATCTACTGTAAAAATGTACATCTATGCCAAATATATTCCTTAAAGCTAACTTCCAAGTATGTCCATGGAATACTACACCATTTCACTATTATACCTCATTATTTCACTAATCCCAATCCTCTTGACCATCCTCTTTACCTCAAAAGTGACCACCAAATCAAATCTACCTCCAGGACCAAAACCATGGCCGATCATAGGCAGCATCCACAAGCTTGGAGACAAGCCTCATCATGTTGTCGCAAAGCTTTCAAAAATTTATGGCCCCATAATGTCTCTCAAACTCGGAAGTATCACTACAATAGTAATATCATCCCCAGAAATAGCTAAAGAAATGTTCCTCGAGCATGACTTAGCCCTTTCTAGTAGGCCTATGCAGACAAAATCTCTTAAGAAATTCTCCATGGTATGGCTTCCAGTATGCCCAAAATGGCGTCACCTTCGAAAGATTGCAACGCTACAATTGTTCACCACTCAAAGGTTGGATATTAGCCAAGTTTTGAGGCACACAAAGGTGAAAGAGCTAATGGAGTATGCACAACAATGTTGTGAAAACAATCTACCAGTTGATATTGGTAAGGCCGCGTTCACTACATCGTTAAATTTATTGTCCAACACAATTTTTTCGATGGATTTGGCTAGCCATGTTTCTTCAAATTCACAAGAGTTTAAGGATATTGTTTGGAATATTATGGAGTCGAGGCCTAATGTGTTGGATTATATCCCGTTAGTAAGGAAGTTAGATCTGCAAGGTGTGCTTAAAAGGAAAAGAAGTTACTTCAAAAAGATCATGGGAGTTTTTGAGGAAATTATCGATGTAAGGTTGAAAGATCCAACGGATGTGAAAGATGACGTCCTAGGTACTCTACTCAAGCTTGTTAAGGATGAAGAATTGAGCCTCCATGACGTCAAACATATGCTCTTTGTAAGTAATGCAAGAAAACTTCTAAAAGTAAAGTTTTGCAAACTTCTTCCAATTAAGGGCTCGTTGTAATTTAATTTCTTTTCAATGAAGTACAAAGTGGGTTGATTCTCATTTATGGATTAACTTGTGTTCTTAGGATTTGTTTCTAGCTGGAACAGATACAACCTCTAGCACATTAGAGTGGGCAATGACAGAGTTATTACGCAATCCAAAAGTGATGGAAAAAGCTCAAATTGAGATTGATCAAGTATTAGGGAAGGATGGATCAATGCAAGAATTAGATATTGCAAAATTACCATATATTCAGGCATTAGTGAAAGAAATATTGAGATTGCATCCACCGGCCCCGTTTTTGATACCCCACATGGCTATTGAAGATGTGCAACTATGTGGTTATTTAGTACCCAAGCAATCAACAATTTGGGTTAATGTGTGGTCTATTGGTCGTGATCCAAGTGTATGGACAAAATCAAAAATGTTTTCACCGGAAAGGTTTTTAGAGAAAGAAATTGATGTTAAAGGACGAAATTTTGAGCTTATACCCTTTGGATCAGGAAGAAGGATATGTCCTGGAATGCCACTAGCATATAGGATGGTGCATTTGACATTAGCCACTCTTCTCCATTCATTCAATTGGAAGTACGTTAATGAAGCAAGTATAGCAACATGCACTATAGATGTGGAAGAAAAGTTTGGAATTACATTGCAAAAAGCTGAGCCACTTCAAGCTATTCCACTTCCTAGGTGATTGATTGATGGAAGTACGTTAAATTTAGACTAAATCAAATAATAAAGTGATGAGAAATGTTGTGATACTTTATATTATGAAATAGGCATGATAAATTGATCCCTTAATGTCACACAAGAAACTATCAAGAGTGGTATAATGTGTTTAATTTTTGCTTAACTTTTACTTTCTATCTTCTTATTTAATTGCAACGTTCTCCTTATTTGAAAGTTTCACATTATAAATTGAATTGTTTTTTTGGTGATATCTTTTATATATCTCTCTACTATCATATGGCTCCTAATTTTTATTTATCGTTGTATTTCTCCTTTTTACATGATTTTCTTAAATAATGTACCATGTTGCAATAATAATGGAATGAAGGAATTAACTCACGCAAATTTGGCATGAAGCCTGAATTCAATTCTCTTCTGACTCATTTGAGCATTTGTCCGTTTTATCTTTGTAAGAAAGGGGGACGTCAAAATTCTCCTAGTGGAGATTGACCTATCTCCCAAATTCTCCTAGTGGAGATTGATCCACCAAACCTTGAGGTTGAAAGATGTAAACCTTACCGTTATGCCTAACTTTGTACGTGTTACTAACTCAACTCTAGCATATTATACTTCTATATGAATGGTTGAATACCCCAATATTCTAAGTGTCCTTAGTGGAGATTGATCTCCCAACCTTTGAAGTTGAAAGATGTAAATCTTACCGTTAGACCTAGTTTAGTACATGTTACTAACTTAACTCTAGCATATTATATATGACTTGCTGAATACCTTAAATCTAGTAAGCAAAAAAGTCTAAATAATGCCAAAAAATTTCATGTGTCATAGTCACGAACTTTTCTCTCAATATTTTGATGATGATAATAAATATGACTATAACAATACTTCCCTTCTCTCACCCCGGACTCGAGAAAGTGTTAGTAACCATCGCCTCTTCCAAACAGTACTCAATTCACATCATTTTAACACCAATTAGTACTAACTCAAGTATAGTATCATTTCAGTACCAATTAAAAAAATACCAAATAATACCAATTAAAAGACACATATGTATCAAATTACCTTAAGAGCATATATTAATTATTTTTTAAACTCCACTCGTTTTTTTATTTATTATTATTAGGAAATTAAGTCAGTCTAAGGGTTAACTAGGGGCCTGTAGATCGAATCCCCGATATCAAAGGTCAAGGGAGAGCGTTCTACCCACTTGAGCTAACTCCTATCCTTTTTTTAACTCTACTCGTTGATTGCCAAGACAAACTAGTCCTCACTCCTCAGTCCTCCCAAATCACGTGTTTATGGTATTCTCGCACGTTCTTAGCTTCCCATTTCTCGCAAAATTACGAATATAAGTAATACTTGCTAGTTGCTTCTAGTCTTCTAGACTTGTACACCAACGATAAGCAGCACTATTCACTCCTCATCACTCAAATAAACTAATCCAATTTTTCCCCCAAAAAAAACTACTGGAGAAAAGAGAAAGTGAGAAAGAGGTCAACCATGGAGGCGTCAATGGCGGCGTTTCTAACGGTCATAATAAGCGTTCTCATCGGAGCAGCATCGGCAGCCACGTATACAAATCACACGGTGGGAGGATCATCTGGGTGGTTCTTCAATGCTACCACCAATACTTCATCTGCTAATTACTCTACTTGGGCTGCCTCTCAAACTTTTTATCTCGGCGACTACCTTAGTAAGTTTTCTTCTTTTCTATTTTCTTTACTTTTTCATTTTCAATTTATTTTCTTTATTTTTTAGATGAAATATTAATTAATGTTCTCAATTAGAAAACAAATTCGTCATTTGTTAATGATTTAATGATATTTGTGCTTCATATTGAAAGTCAATGCTGTTATATTTTATTGGAAAAATTGACACAATCGGTCCCAAGTATGGTTGGTTTTCTTTAAGAGGTCTCAACTTTCAATTATTTTGGAGCAGGTTTAACTTTAGAGGGTTAATTGGTTAATTATGATACGTGAGAGTTGACACTCTTCGGTAGACTTGAACTAACTGAGTAAGAATACGTAGTTGTTTTGAGTTATAAGGAAAGAGAGTATAAAAGTAATATTAGTTTATTAGGAGAGAGAGAAAATTTGAAAAAAAAAAAATAGATGCCCAGCTCTTTATAATGAATGAAGAAAAAGTGAAGCAAAGAAAAAATTGGAGGAGAGAGAATATGATGAAATAGGTAGACGAGGGAGAAAATAATAGAATAATTAATGACCACAAACTACAGGGTAACGATTGTTTATGCTTAATGTAAAGGGTTTATGAGAGAGTATCATGCGTCATAATTAATCGATCTAGCATTTCAGAAATGGTGAGTGACCATCATGGAAAGAAACCTCCTAAAATTAGGATAGCTGTGTGAAAATATATAGTTGGAACTTGGAACCATTCAAAGAAGACTGATCATAGTTAGGACGAGTGGTGTCAGTTTTCTCTATTTTATTACTCCATTCGTTTTCTTTTGTTTTTAATGTTTGGAATCTTTTTGTAAGAGAAAATTTGTCAAAGTATGAAGAGCTTTCAGATACGGAAAGAATAGGTCGTTAGTCTTGTTACTACTTGTTAAGACTCGTTTAGTTAATGGTCATTAATGGTGGTGATGATTGATGATAATGCATTGTAGTATAAATTTATAAAGAAAATCTCATCCCATTACTCATCACCCAGGTAATGATATCTCGTCCCCAAATATCTTTTTTCTTCCTAAAATTTCATTACTATCACCTATGTTGCACATAGACGGATACGGGTACTGGTGCGGATTCGAGTACGGGGACTGAAAACAACAAGATTTTGAGATTTTAAGAGTATGTATCATATCGAGTACGGGTACGAGTACGTGACCTAGAAGAAGTACCCATGCTACATAGACTATCACTAGAGAAAGTGGTATTGGGTGATAATGGAAATTTATAAAGGAAAACTCATATTTTGTAATGAAATTTCATTACAATGGGTATTAATATTAGAATTTCTTTATAAATTTACACTAAATTACGTTACTGTTATGCTATTTATAACCACTAAACAAACTGATCATTAGAGTATTTGGTTACATTACATAGAAATGGTTTCAATATGTTGAATTTTGTTTTAGAAATTTACTTCTTTGTATTGGATTATCATGAAATTTTGTCTATCAAAAGAAATTTACTAAAACAATTTCTCACTGTTGTTGTTTAGTTGATAAAAACAAATACATGATGCTGTAATATCTAATTAAGGTTGTTGATAATACGCCAATTGACAAAGTGAGTATTGTAAGTTTGTAACTTGTATAATAAATTAGTTCTTCTCTACTATATTATATGTTTGAAATAGAATATTTTTTACACAACACAAAATTCAAAGAATAATAATAGAGATAAGTATCTAATATTCATTAAGTAGTTGACACATAGCCTAATAATTTTCAAAAAGGATTAACTAGGTTTAAGAAAATTAACTAGTTATTAGGCCCGGGCTATGCCTCGAGTAAGAAAATATTCATTTATTAATATTATACTTTGATATGATAGCACTAAATACAACTTGGTCGAGTGGTTAAAACTTTAGTACATGAACTTGAGGTCACGGGATCAAAACCTATACTATGCAATTTCTAATTTTTTTTTTTGTACATGGATTACATGAGCTAAAACTCCCTAGGGAGAGCGCCACGTGGCACCGTTCCTGATTTACGCACGCCTTTTAATATATTAGTATAGATTGTAGTATAAAAAGGAATATATAAAAAGTTGGGTGAAGAGTGTTGTAATTATTCAAAAGTTTATTAGGTTTAGGGTCTGTTCTCCCCAACTTATTTTCAGTTCAGTTCAATTAATTAGTTGCAATCAGTTCGGTTCAGTTCCTAATTTATTTATTATCATTATTTTTATTTATGATTTAATTCAGTCCAGTTGCACTTAGTTAGTTCAACTCAATTCGGTTCAATTCGGTTTAGTTATTTTATGCTTAAGAGAACAAACCCTTAGAGTTCATTCTCTAGTTCTCTTTACTTGAACTAATTAGACTTGCGTTGCTGTAATTTCACTTTTATGCTGGTTACACCTGATTGGACTTAGATCAAATCCTGAAACTTATTACATCCGATTGAACATGAAACTAATATAAGCAAATTTATTCAGGATTTATCAAGTCCAATTAAGTGTAAACATAAGGTTTAATTAGGCCTCATAGTCATTGAATGTAAACATAATGTCTAATTAGAGTCGATCATATTCAATCAAGTATACATTTTGATAAGTTTGAGTTTAGTTTAATTTAGGTGAATGAAACACACTATTAAAAAGCATTTCTACAGTAAATATAGTCAATACATATCATCTTGAGTACAAAGTTACAAACCTTAGCTTCCACAATTACTCTCTCTTGTGATCTATTTTGTGACTGTAATATAGTAGTATATAACTATATTCACTGTAGAAATGCTTTTTAATGACGCTTGTGTGAATGCATCCAAAAAGAACGAAAAAAATATCCTTATAAGAACGTAAAATATCTCATATATGCCCAAATATATATGTCCTACTTTCAATCATATGTCATCCTATTTTCATATCGTCTTAATCTTGATAACTTGTGATTACCAAAGTGTCCAAATCGAATGTTTTATTTTCAATCCTAGTCACTCTTTGTGTGTTTTTTTTCGCGGGAAAATTTTGCCGTTACTATTTATTTCAATTTACAGGCAACACTAACCAACTCTCCCACTCTTTCTTGGTAGTTTTCAGTACCACCACTAATCAAACAGTGATCCAGACATACAACTCTACTACCTACATCAGCTGCAATGCCGACGAGTCCTCCGACAATGACACCCTCATCTTCAACTCCGGAGCCACCGAGTTCGACCAACCATTGACCATCTCTATCCCATTGGTCAAGGTGGGATCCAACTTCTTTTTATCTGATGCCGGAGATGGGGCCCAGTGTCAGCAAGGCATGAGGTTTGACATTAAGGTTGGTCAAGGGTCGGGCCTACCACCAAGCCTCAATCAACCACCACCTCCACTTTACACACCACCGCCAGTGGCGGAGCCTCCCCCGGTTTTCCAGGGAAGTGGTGGTGGTCAGGGGGAAAGGATTCATAATGGAGGGAGGAGGGTGGCTAATGGGGTGTTTGGAGCTGCTGTGATTTGGTTGGGCCTTATTTATTTGGGCTTGGGTTTGGGCTTAATTTTTTGAACAACATCACCAAAATTATTAGAAGACTAGTTTAGTGACTTAGTTCATTATTGCAAATTTGCAAGTAATTTTGAAAGGATAGTTTGGGTCTTTAGGACACCAATTTTCGGATTTATGTGTCGGCAAAGAGTTGTATACTTGCAAATTCTTCTTTAATGATGAGACACTTTAGACGGTTAGATTAAATTTTTGGTCCACTTTGAATATTATACTATTGGTTTAGAATCGGATGATGCTCAAATCTCAATGTTATTGGATAGAGTATAGACCAATAGCTAATTAGTTATGAATTTGATCCTTATCACCTGATTGGTAAACTTGCATATCTATCTATACAAATATATTAAAAGGCGTGCGAAAGAACGTTTATGTGCCACGTGGCGCTCTCCCTAGGAAGATTAGTTCATGTAAATATGTAATCCATGTACATTAAAAAAATTTAAAAATTGCATAGTATAGGATTTGATCCTAAGACCTCAAATACATATACTAAAGTCTTAACCACTAGACTAAGTTATATTTAGTGTTATTATCATAAAGTGTTATATTAATAAATGAAAATTTTTCTTACCCAGGGCATAGCCCGAGCCTAATAACTAGTTGAGATTATAAATATTGATGATTGTGTTTCTTTGTTCTCATATGTCCTTTGTAATTTGTCTCTTTTTTTGTAATGTTTCTCTTGCATAATATTGGAAAAACTTTGCACTTCGCATTTATTTGCAACTTATCTATACTAATATATTAAAAGGCGTGCATAAATCAGGAACGGTGCCACGTGGCGTTCTCCCTAAGAAGTTTTAGTTCATGTAATCCATGTACAATAAAAAAATTAGAAACTGCATAGTATAGGATTTGATCCCGTGACTTCAAGTTCATGTACTAAAATTTTAACCACTAAACCAAGTTGTATTTAGTGTTATCATATCAAAATACAATATTAATAAATGAAATTTTTTCTACTCACCAGACCTAATAACTAGTTCATCTACATATTATGCAAGGAAGATAGGTGCTATTAAGCGTGCTTTCGTTCAGGATAAAACTATTGTCTTAGTGAGTGTTTTGATGTACGAAATTGCTAACTAAAATATAGTAATTTCATGGACAAAATCGCTGACTAACATACAGCAAATTGATGGGAAAACCCCTAACTCAAGTAGTGGCTTTCAAGTCGTAAAGCACTTAGCAATTTTTCATCTTAAACCCCCAAATATTACTTTATTGTTTATAATACATAATTATATGAGAGACTTAGTACTTTATATTGATAGAGGGATGTAAATTCATGAGATTAATAGAGTATCATATAAAAGGATCTTTAAAAAAAAGTTATTTCGAAGATTGGAAATCTTAGCAATATGATAAGTATTTTCGTCAAAAACGTCTTATATTGGATTATTATGACTAAGGATTGGCTTGGATAGGGTATGCTTTAATTCGAATTCTAAATTTTTTTATATAGATCTAAAGTATAAACCTTAACTAGCTATCTATACCTTTTCCACGTACGATAAGTGTAAACTTAAAATATCTAATGTCTTAAAGTTTAGCTTTAAGATGAAAACAAGTAGATAGCACACTGCACACCCTAGAATTGGGTTTGGCTCAAGTGGTGAGATTTCCCATATTGCCTAGCAAATTGTAGAGTATAATTCCTACCCTAAGCATTTGTTTGAGACTTAAGGAGGGTAGGGGGGTGGAGGTGTATGACTTATAATTGGCCTCTGATTGGGCCTTATGCAAGGGCAACCTAGAGGATTTCTTCTACCTATTAAAGAAAAGTATACAACACACCCTTGTCAATTATCAAGTCTCATTCGAAATTCAATCCTACTAACAAGTTCCCTGGGCCGGATAAGGAACTTATTTCAACAAGAAAATCATTTAATACAAAATAATTTTGAGAGAATAATTTATAATTATAGCATAATAAGTTTCTTATCTAGCACCCCCAAAGACACCCGTTAACATTTACCTTTTTTAACGATATCACAAATTCACACTTATAAGCTAGAGTTGTACAACCACAAATCGATGAGTCTAGAATTGACCCTTCAAAAAAAATAGTTGAACCTAACTAGGTGTAAATCGGATCACATAATCCATAATTTCAAACCCAATCATCCATATCCCTAATCTCTATTATATAAGGGAAGAGGAGGGGGACACCAAAAAATGGTAAATCCTATTATACCTTAAGTAATAATATACAATTTCACCATCTTTTACCATTATACCCTCAATTAACAAAATATTTACATCACCTTGATTTATTGGTTTTCAAAAACAGAAGAAAAATATACAATAAACTTTTATGACCAATTTTTTATACTTCCTCCGTTTTTTATTAGATGTTACACTTTTCAAATTACGGACTCCTAATTTTTGGAGAGGAGAGAGATAGAGAGAATGAAAAATAAAAGGGTCCCATGTGAACATGTGATAGGAGAGAGATAGAGAGAAGTTATTACCCAAAATAAAAATGTAACATCTAATTTAAAACTTTCTAAAATAGAAAGTGTAAAATCTAAAAAAAACGGATGAAGTATATATTATTACGCAATTAACATTTTATTTGTTTTCGCGCACATTGCGTACATACAAGACTAGTAATCCATAAAGACATCATAATAGGCATCCAAGCCTTACTCGTAAAATTAGAAAGATTACTTATACACTTCCATAAAACGGATACCAAAATAGGGCAATTTAACCAAATAAGGCAGGTTAATTCCTGGAATATTTTAGTACAACACGTTGACGCACGAATTTGTCTTAACGAAAGCGCACGTTAATGGCAAGAACAACTCCACAAACACAAAGTTCATCGGCTTTTAGCGGTTTTTGAGTGGTGTGATGTGATCAACTATTTCAAAATTACTCCTTAATTACAACCAACAATAACATTAATCACAGTTGCAGAGACAAACCCAGGTCCACCTGAAAGAGAAATAACCAAAAATCTCATCATCTTCTTGTACTCAGTATTACTTTCTAAACCCTGACATTTAATGCACCATTTTTCAGTTACCCTTTTTGATCCGTTATTCGATATCTTCGTTCAAATCATATCATTTTCTTAATCTCATTTGTAATTTGTTATCCCTTTTTTTTTTATCATCTTGGTACCTCAATTTTCGTGCAATTATTTGTTTGATTGTTTGATTTCTATTGTTTTGTGTCTAAATTTTTCTGGGTTTTTTTTTACAGGAAAAAAATGGGTTTGATTTCGGGAATGATGTTGGGTATGATAGTTGGGATCGCGGTGATGGCGGGTTGGCATCGCATGATGCAGCATCGAAGCAAGAAGCGTACTTCTAAGGTTCTTCATCTTTTGGACTTTTTATGGTTTTTTAGGTTTTTGGTTCTTGAAATTAACTGAATTGTTTTGATTGCTGTTTGTAGGTTTAAATTTTAGCCCTCTACTTTTTGTGGGTTTAATTTTCTTTCTAAATTGAGGTCTTTTTTTTTGGGTTCTGCTACTGTAATTTTCGTAAGTTGCAAATTGTGGGATATGAAGGAACTGTTTCAGGTGCTGCTACCTACCAATAGTTTAATGATGTACACTTCTTTTGGGTGAATTTAGGCTTCTTAGGATTTGGAGTTGATAGTTTGGGATTTCAAAGTTGGGAGTATTGCTTGGATTGGGGTATGAGACCGTGTAGTCTGCGGATCCTAGTGAGTTGGACCTGTGTTCAGTTCGTAATAATCTGAATTTACTAATCTTGTTTCGGGTATTTGGTTTAGAGAGGGTAGTTTTGTGTTAGGATGAGAGACGGCTGAAACTCCGGGTAATATAGCTTCAGAAGAGTCATTGAGAGGGACATACCATGGGCCAGATCCTTGTAAAGTAAACGGTGTTGAGTTGATCGGCTAAGTAACAAGGAAATGATGAAGAGACTCCCTTCAATGGTAGGAATGGGCTACTGTCAATTCTTTGTCATGTAAGTTGTTGATAGTTGATTTTTGGGTTTAGTCTTTGAGAGGTTAGAGGCAAATACTGCTTACTTCTATATCTCTTCTAACATTGCCTCTTCGAGAAATATAGTGGCTTGTTGTATAGTTGTAGTGGGTGTTTCATGAATTCTAAGGATTTTGGTTCACATATGATTGTGATGAAGTGATAAAAGATCATATTTCATGTTTTTAGTGAATGCTCAAGTTGCATGATAAACCTCTCTACCCTTGATAAGTTACTTGAAGCTCTTACTGATGAGGTAGGAAGTGGAAACAACATAAGTGATACTAAAACATTGATCACTGATGGCATTATTAGGCATATCCATATATAAGTGTGCGTGCTAGTTACTAAAGCTTTTGTCAATTATTGTTCAGTACCATTCAAGTTATGATCCTGAACCATAGCACACAATACTTTCTTGGTTTAAATGATTTAGGGCATGGCAAATCGGGAAATAGATCAAGTCCTTCATCTCAAAATAATTGGTTACATATGACTTTGGTGCTCAAATCTGGTGAAATATCTATTAAACTTAATAGTGATAGCAGTACAAAATAGCAATTTTACAAAAAAAAAAAAAAATTTAAGATTAATCGATTTGATATTTTCACATTGTACTTTTACTGTAATCAATCGTCAAAGTTGGTGAGTTATGATGGCAAATGTCAATTGTGGTTTATTATTTGAGATGAAGATAATATGAAATTGACTGATTTAACTCTGCTTGTGTATATCATGTTTCCCTGTAGTTATGTATAGAGATTAGAGAATTTTGACATGATTCTTCTTCTTGGTATTATGTACTTGTGTTGTGGGTCGTGATGGGGCCGTCTAATAATGCACCACGAGTAGGATTATTGTTGATGCTGTTCAGATTATTAGGTCCTCCGGAATTTGGCACAATTTTGCGTAGCCTTAATGCGATTGCAAGTTTCCTAAACCTATATCTGATTTCATTGTCTTGCAGGCAGCTGATATAAAGGTTCTTGCTTCCCTTGGAAGAGAAGAGTTGAAGAAAATCTGTGGTGAAAGTTTCCCGGAGTGGATATCGTTTCCTGTCTTTGAGCAGGTTGTACTACAATAATCTTCTCTTGTCATCTTGTACTATTTAACGGATAGATGGTAGCTGTGAAATCTTGACTTTGCTCGTTCACATTTTTTTTCTTTTTCAATATCTGACTCCTAATTTCACATAGTACAACAACAATACGAAAGCCTTAACTCATTGTGAGAATCGGACGTCATGTTCATGAATCAAGATTTTATCTTTGGTGGTTGTCCACATAAATCTTCTACCCACATTCCTTTTGTTAAGCACTATATGCTCCTGCAAATCTAATTTCTTCATTAATTCCTAACCTTCTCTATTCAAGTTATCTTTGGTTTCCCTGAATTTTAACAATTCTACATAGTCCCAAACCAACATAACTGGTTCATGAATTCATAAATCTTAATGTTCGTGATTCTAACCTTCTTCTGGATATCTCCTTCTCGAATATGGTCCGCATCTATGTCAAGATACACATCTCTTCTACCACCCATCATTCTAATATGATCCTTTCTAAATGCCAACACAAAGTAGAAAATAAATTTAAAAGTTCACAAGAGAAGAGAACATAAATTGATTGATTGTGTGACTCTCGGAAAGGTGATGGTACAAAAAAATTGTGGTTGAAGTTGAGCTTCAATGTTGTAGAACTACTTTTTTGATGTATTCAGATGCTTTTCAGGTAAAATGGCTGAACAAGCAGCTGAGCAAGATGTGGCCATATATAGCTGATGTAAGTTCTTTCATGTAACTTAGTAAATATTGAATGTTAGCCTCCCTGCTTTTGTCTGCTCTTCATCTTTGCTCTTGGGTGGTGTTGGGGGAAGGCGGGGGGGGGGGGGGGTGGATTATTTATAAGAGATACTGATCAAGCAGTTGAGTATATTATGCAATATTCACTCTGGGTTTGGGTCAGGGAGGTGCAGGGTAAGATTGTTAAAGAAACTGGACATTCAAGTCTATGTGATCATAGCTGTACCTTTTGCAATCTAATGTTCTTTTTCTCCGAGCATGTCTGTCTCTCTTTTTCTTTCTTGGTTTCATCCTCTTCACTGCAATTTAAGTTTATTCTGTGTTTATAATATATTCTCAGGCAGCAGAGTTGATAATAAGGGAGTCTGTTGAACCCCTTTTGGAAGAATATCGTCCTCCTGGAATCACTTCAATGAAGTTCACTAAACTCACTCTTGGCACTGTTGCCCCTAAAATAGAAGGTATGTATTAACAACTTGTTTCTTTCATTAGTTTAACTGATCCTTCAGTCTTGAGGGCTTCATGATAGAATTTAAGGCACATATAGACAATATAGTTGATACTTGATACTGTGATCAATTGTTGGTGTGTGATAGAAGCTAGACCATGATAGGTTTATTATGTAACATGTGTACAATTTTGTGTAGCTTGAATAATGACATTCTATCAATGTGCTTTGCACTGTGACAATTTCTGATTCCCATGGTTAGACATGTCATGTTGAATTGTCCAAACGCTTGACCCAGAGGCCAGAATTGAGACTTATGGCTCTACTGGCTTTAAAGCTGATAACTTTTGCAGCCATAATGAGTTAACTGGCTGTTTACTGTTAAGAAAAATTATGTTCAATTTCTGCCTGCATGCTAGTGTGTCAGTAGTGCCAATAGCAATAGGGGGAAATAATTTTGATGGGGATGGTGCATGTAAGCACTTTTAGGTGTGCTCACATCTGCACTTTTTCTTGCCAGGTTTGAGAATTGGGATAGTTTTAGTATATTTGTGAGAAGTAATTATTTCTTGTGCAATAGCCTATAATACTCATATGCCTTCGGACCATTTTCATTCTGTCTATGTGTTTACAAGTCTCTGTTGAAGTTGGATGCTTTATTTACATGCAAATTTGCTCTACCACTGCAGGCATTCGTGTCCAGAGCTTCCAGAAAAGTCAAATAATTATGGATATCGACCTTCGATGGGGTGGTGACCCAAATATCATCGTGGGTGTTGAAGCTGCACTTGTTGCTTCAATTCCTATTCAGGTCAGTAGATTGTTTTTCTAAAAGACTAATTCCCCCTTATACCTCCCCCTTTTTTATGGCTAATGTAGCCATGTAGGTATACATTCCAGCTCATTAGGCCATATATCTTTCCTCTCATATTCGCTCTCCACACTTTGTCTAATTTGGCTTCCTCTGTTTTGTATTTTCAGTTCAAAGATCTTCAAGTTTTCACAGTTGTCCGTGTCATATTCCAGCTGGCTGAAGAGATTCCCTGCATTTCTGCTGTTGTTGTTGCTCTACTTTCAGATGTAAAGCTGCGAATTAATCTTTCTTTTTTTGGAATCTTATTTGGAATTACTATGTCAAACTGAATCATGCTATTTATTCTATGTTTGGGGGTGTCAAACTAAATTATATTTATCTTCATTAACCAGCCAAAGCCTCGAATTGATTACACTTTGAAAGCAGTTGGTGGGAGTCTAACAGCTCTACCTGGCATTTCAGACATGATTGATGTAAGCAAGCTCTATTGTCACTTCTTTTGGTGATTTTGATGGATATCTGAAAAGCTATTGAGTGACTTGGAACATATTATATGTTGCTTAATTTGCATTGCGCAGGATACAGTGAACTCAATTGTGACTGATACACTCCAATGGCCTCACAGGATTGTTGTTCCAATTGGTGGTATTCCAGTGGATTTAAGGCAAGTATACGTTCATTATTGTTGTGGTTTTTTTCCTCTTGTATTGAATCAAAACATCCATATCTTGGTGCTAATTAACAAATATGTTGTATAGATCCAGCATTTTTGCCATAATATGATTTGTATGGTCTAGGATCACCTCCACCCATCGTTGTCTTTTCATTATTTTGTTGTTGGTGTTAACTAGCTTTACCATTTTCAATTGTCATCGAGTTCAGGTGGACAATTGGTTCATCGGCTGAAGTGACATTCAGTGCCTACTTAATGGTCCATGATTATACAAAGCATAATCTTTTATCAGTAGATTTTTTCTTGCTGATCTAATCCCTCTTACTTACAGTGTTGTCATCATCGTGTATGGTGTCAGTTGGCAATTATTGTCTCATGCTGATTTCTGCAGAAATTATCCCACGTCTATCTTGAACAATGAGCTGCTACTCTTTTTAGTGTTATTTATGACAGCTGCACAAGCAATGTGGTCATGACCGTACATAATATTGATTTCCTTGTAAAGCATGAAAGTCTGATGATCTGATCTTTGGAGTAGTTTGCTTATAGGTGATCTCAGTTGGTGTCAGCACAAGCTAATAGACTTATTTTAACCGGAATTTTGTACCAGCTTTTGATGGATGAAATCTTTTTATGGTTTTAAACCTTATCCATTTACCATCTAGCTACATGTGCACGTTGATGATTGTCAGACTGTGAGGGCATTTAAATTGATTGCTCGTTATATTGTTATACAAATTCAGTCACTCTATGAGCTGTTGTCAGTTGACGCTTGTAGTTTGTTAGAAAGAGTCGAGAGGGTTGTCCTTGTCTCTGCTATGGTTTTTGGTGTCCTTAGCTTGTTCTTGAGACTGAAAGTGTGGAGTAAAATTTAATGGAAGAGTTTAAAAGAAGAGTATTCAGGCCCCAGGGTTTATGAATTTATAGTGGCAAAGAGAACAAAGAGAGAGAAGCATCAGCATGAGGTATTGCGACAAGATAGTAGAAAAGTCTGCTTAAGTTAGAATGTGCTTAGAAGTTAGAAGCATGTGCTATGTTGGAGGTACTTAAGAATCACTATGCAAAGTAACTATTTGGGGAGGACAGAGTACTTGATATTTCGGTCTCGTGATCCTTTAGTTTTCTTTCCCATTACTCTTATCAGCGTAGACTAGAAATGGCAAAGAAACACTCTTCTCAAAAAACTTTCCCGCAACTTGAAATGCCTACTTGTAGGAGCCTTACATATGAGCTAGCCCCTTCCCTCATGGTTTAGTGTAACAATTTTTGGTTTTATAAGTACTGCTGGGAGTAGTAATTATTGGTTTGGTTAAGTACTAAGTAGTGCCAGGTGGTATAGTTAGTTCAGAGAATGCAATCTTTGGTTAAACTGATATTTCTTCTTGCTATGGAGAATTTTTTTTTTTTTTGGACTTTTTCTTCTGCCAAGAAGTTGCTCATATTACTTGCAGCTGATAGATGCTTGTTCTTGTGCGATCTCTTTCTGTGATGTGGGAATTTGTCTGCTTTCGTGATGTAATTCTCTGAAAAACTGGCGGGGTGTCTAGGCTGTGTCTAAGTCCCATTTGTGGGACATAGATGCTCTTGGGTTTTAGATATTCCTCTTCTTCTCAGGTCTAAGCTTTGTGTGTTGAGCATCTCAGTGTTCCTCAGTCCTCACCTGCATGCCATTTCCCTCTCGCATTCTTAAGGAATTATCTCTAATATCATCGTTGGGCATCAATTGGCTTCCTGGTGCCTGTTCTCTTACTATTGGTTAGGAGTCTGGGCCATGTCTTTGTCCCATTTGTGGGACATATATGTTCTTGGTTTTTAGATATTTCTATTCTTCTCAGGTCTAACCTTTGTCAATTGAGTAATTCAGCATTCGTCGCCTGCATCTGATTTCCCTCACATTCTTTAGGAATTTTCTCTATAATGAATTGTTGGGCATCAAATTAGCTTTCGCTCAGCTGCTCTCTCTCTCTCTCACTATTGATTAATCTTACTTTTTGGTTGCCCTGCAGTGAGTTGGAGCTTAAACCCCAAGGCAGATTGACCGTAACAGTTGTAAAAGCCAATGAATTGAAGAACAAGGAGTTGATTGGAAAGTCAGATCCTTATGCAGTCATTCATATTCGCCCACTTTTCAAGGTTAAGACAAAGGTCGTTGAAGACAATCTCAACCCCGTTTGGAATGAAACTTTTGAGGTGATTGCAGAGGACAAGGAGACACAATCTCTAATCATTGAGGTTTGTATTTGCTCCGTTCATCTCCACTTTGTATGCGGGTTTCGTCTCATTCCGCTTTCTTTGTGACTCTAAAAACAAGTGAAAACTGAAAAGTGGAATGTTCGACGCACACTCTTTTATTTGACGAGGGAAGTGCAAATACGGACATTTTATAGCCCTTTTTTAATACTAACAATTTACTGCTTGTGATCATCATTCATCAATACCAAGAGGCTTTAGAAACCTTACTGGTACCTCTGTTGTCTGCATGTCCTATGGATATCGGATGAAATCCTTGCAGGGTTGCACCTCATCTCTTGTATTATCAGTTTTTCTTATTCCAGTTGTTGTATAATATGCCTAATGTTCCTGCAAGGTTTTCTAGCTATCTCTTGATTTGATTTTTCTTCTTTCTAGTGCTTGTTAAATACATTGGACAACTTTAGTGACGTTGCTTCTTGGTACAACTTCTTTGATTGTGGTACTTTATTTTGTCCATGTTTCTCATTATAAAGCCACTTGCACTTCTTATTTTGGGTGCTGACTGTGAGGACCATATTGTTTGGAGTATGCACTTTTTAGTAATCATTGGTTTAATTGCACAATAGTCCAAACTTTATGTTCTCCTTTAAAAAGGGCAGACGTATGCACCTATGATCAGCACCTCTAGTAACTGTAATTGGATTTTACTCAATCTTAAGCTGTGTGGTAGAGAGTGGAGACTGTTTCCAACCATTTTTGGTTAAAGACTTGACAATTGCCATGTTTTGGAGAAGAGAAATTTAGGAAGGATCACGAGTCTACACTAAATGTATACATAACAAACAGTGATTGTTTTGCTTCATGCAGGTCTTTGACAAGGATATCGGGCAGGACAAGAAACTTGGCATTACCAAATTGCCTCTAGTGGATCTGGAGCCTGATACTCTTAAAGAAATTGATTTAAGATTGACACCATCACTTGATATGACTAAGGTGAAGGATAAGAAGGACAGAGGAACTATTACGCTCAAGGTACTACAATTTGCATGAAATTTCGTTATTCTGGTTCTTGAGACTAATGGCTGATTTTTCTGCTTGCCTTTTTTCCTTTTGATTTACTTATTTTTCTTAGGCGTAGTTGCATCGGAATATATATGATGTCTGTTTTCAACCCTATCGAACTCGTAGGAGATTATCCCTTTAATAATCATACCATTTTTTTATACACCATTGAGGAAACCCTAAATCTCCTCCATTCTCTTTTATCTCAGCCTAAACCCTAAATACAAAGCTTTGTAATCCTACTGATAGCATGTGCTGGTGATGAAACTGCTCAGTGCCTTAAAAACTCTGAAAAATGTTATCGGTCCTAGTATATATCTTATGTAGTATAAAAGAATAAATGTGGAATTTGTGGAAGTGCTGGGACTATATGAGAATATCTCTTGGATCTATTATTAGGTGATGTACCATGCATTCAACAAAGAAGAGCAACTAGCTGCTTTGGAAGCAGAGAAGTTGGGTGTGGAGGAGAAAAAGAGGATGAAGGAAGCAGGTCTGATTGGGAGCACAGTGGATGCACTTGATGGAGCTGCATCATTAGTTGGATCCGGGGTCGGAATGGTTGGGAGTGGTGTTGGCGCTGGTGTCGGACTCGTGGGTTCAGGTCTTGGAGCTATGGGCAGTGGCCTTAGCAAAGCGGGAAGATTCATGGGAAGGACGATTACAGGGCATTCTACTAGCAGGAGGAGTGGCTCAAGCACTCCTCTGAACCAGGAAAATGGTAGCATGAAATCTCAGTAATCATTTGTAGATAAAATCAGTAGCTCATTTCAGGTGAACTTGACCAGTGTGTTTCTTAGCCTCTTTGCAAATACTTTTGTGATTATTATATGTTCTTTTTTCTTTAAATCTCTAGGAATTCTTGTATTTCTTGCACAGCAATTTCTTCTCCAATCATAATCCATTTAAATCTCTTGGACTTCTTGTATTTCGTTTTTTTTTTCCGTTGATTGAAAATTATAAATAAAATGTAGTGTAATGTGGAGTTCACTCTTCAGTTGTCAGATGATCGATTATTGAATATTTGAACGTATCTTTACTTGTTTTGGATTTAAGTATGGATTAACCTTTGTGATTTTAGGGTGAGCTCAACCCGCATATTGAGCTGGTTGATAGTACAGTTTACAAAATTATTGCATTATCTCAACTACTAAGGACAGTAGGGTTACCTACTAAGCCTAACAAGTGCTTCTCGCGTTGCAGTTTTTAAGGAGAATTAACATAAAACATGCTCTACTAAAGTTGAGCAATCCCAAAAATGTGAGAAATTTTGTGGCCATTGGTATAATATACTTCTATATAAGTATTAGATACATTATTCATTCATTTTTGGAAAATTCGTCCCAAAACATATTTTCTTACACACTTGTATCACTAAAATTCCAAATCTATTTGTTCAATAAGCCTTTCATTTTCTGAAGTTCTACTCACTCTTTGTTTACATTCATTTCTTTTAAATTATCTACTTTTGCTCTATTTTCTATATGGCATAATTTTATTTTTTTTAACTTCCAATACTCTACAGATGGAATCAAGTTTCTCTTTTTTTCTCTTTGAAAAATAACTAAAAGCACATTGGGTGGTCTTTTTTTTCCAACGTTTCTTTAATAGTTCTAACTTAGGAGAACGAAGGACGTAGTACCCTTTGGAAAAAAAAAAATTGTAATACTTTGTTAGCTAATTTCTAGTCCAAAATTGAAATTTCTAAGTTTTGCCTTTTCTTTTAAGTTTTTCTACTTTTGTTTTGGGCTCCTTTTCGGAAATTTGTGGTAAGATGAATTTACTCTGGACTGCTCTCCCACATACTACTCACCTACAGGCCCAACAAGTCATACCATTAAACTCAAAGGTCCTTCCCTCCTTGGTAAAGAAGTTTTAAGTTTTTCTACTTAGACTTTCCACAATTAGACTTTCTACAATTACACTATACATATGACTATATGAGTATATGACCAACTATAACTATACTCCCTCTTAGACGTGCGTGTTGCATATGTAAGACATCGAATTTGTCTCAACTCTCAATGTATATTTTCTTCAACTCAATTTATTTAAGTAATTTTTTACCAATTTAATTTAAGCTGAAAATAAGTTCAAACAAATCGACTGTTGACACGGATTTTCTCCTCCTCCTAGTTTTATTTTCTTCCTTTTTCTTCTCCCTTATGATTTTCAAGGTGTTGCATAATTACAAATAGGAATAACGGGCAAGTAAATGTCAAATATTTTCTTTGAACTCTATTATTTTCTATGTGCTTTTTTTTTTACTCTTATCTGAAGTCTGATGAGTAAGAGAATATAGTATAAATAAATTCTCCCACACCATAATTTCTTGTCATATCCACTATTGTCTTTTAGGTTTTGAAACAACAAAACAGTAACTTCTTGGATCTTAGCTTATTTCCACCATTATTCTCTTTGTTTTTAGTATATGTCATTTGATGAGACTCTTTCTTTCATTCTTTTTTTATTTGCATTTTGCAAATTGCAACAACAGCATCTTTTCTTAGTCAAACACTTATATAATTATGCTACATTACAATCAAGTAGTATGATGAAGAATTGAAGATAGTATCTCACGTACTTAAAATAAAAAAATCTCTAAAGATAACGTGACAAACAAACATGGCCTTATTATGTTTATGCTTCTTCCATTGTAGTATCTTCTGCTCACATGCAAACTGGCACATATTTCCAGTGATATCTTTTTTATTTACTCATTGATACTTAACAATCGTCATAACAAATCAAATAAAAAATATATAACCAAGACAAATGCTAAAATACAAAGGAGGGTTTTACACGCGCTACTTGGAGCGCGTGACAAGACTTTGTGGTGTTTACTATGATAGACTTTTGAGAATTGACCTGTTAAAAAGGAATGGTCACGTGAATTTCAAAAGTCTTCCACCTGCATCTGCATCCTTTCGGAGGGTGAGTCAGACGACACGTAGTATACTGTTATTAATAGTTTCTTATGTATTGATAGGATAATAATAATGTATTTTTTATGAGATTTTTTGATAGGATAATAGAGTGAACGTAAAGCATGTCAGAGAATAAGTTAGGCTTAGTGCCTAATGTTAAGGCACTTAAAAATTAATATAAACAATTATTACTTCTATGAAGCATTTTTTTATAAATACTTTTGTTTTTATTGTAGATCAAAGTCATCTATTTAGTATAGTGACTCTTTTTAAAAAAAAATTAGTAACCTTTCAAAATCTTAAATTACACAATAATTATTATCACTATAGTAACCTTTTTTTGTATAGTCGTTTTTTCTTACATTAGGTTATCATAATGAAACTTTCACTTGTGACATACTCCCTCCGTTTCCTAAAGATCTTCCCACTTATTGTTCCTACAGATACCAAGGAAAATCAAGTTGTGTGGGGCATGGTGTGAGTAAAATAGGAGAGAGAAAGAGGTTAAGATAAATAAACAAATAAAAAGGAATTAAAATAGGAGAGAGAAAGGGAGTAAAATTGAATTAATAATGTAATGGTGGACCATATGATAGTGACATGAGAGGGTAAATAGGGAAATTTGTTTTGCCAAATAAGGAATAAAGCAAAAGAGGGAAGATCTTTTGGAAACACCCTTAAACGAAAAGAGGGAAGATCTTTAGGAAACGGAGGGAGTAGGCCCTATTCTCTTGGTAAAAAAACTAATATGAACCCGGTGCACACTAATTAGGGTGCACCCGATCCATATCACGTGAGTTTATGATAGTATATGTTAAAATGATATAGTGTATATTAAAATGATATAGTGTATATTAAAATGATATAGTGTATGTTAAAGTGATATAGTGTGTGTTAAAATAATGTAATGCATGTTACAATGATATAGTGTATGTTAAAGTGATATAGTGTATGTTACAATGATATAGTGTATGTTAAAGTGATATAGTGTATGTTAAAGTGATATAGTGTGTGTTAAAATAATGTAGTGCATGTTACAATGATATAGTGTATGTTAAAGTGATATAGTGCATGTTACAATGATATAGTGTATGTTAAAGTGATCTAGTGTGTGTTAAAATGATATAGTGTATATTAAAATGATCTAGTGTATGTTAAAGTAATATAGTGTATGTTAAAGTGATATAGTGTATGGTATAATGATATAGTGTATGTTAAAGTGATATAGTGTATGTTAGTATTGTTTAACGGGTCACGTGCCTGGGCCTGGTCCACACTATTTTTAGTGTGAACCGGGTCCACACAAGTCGAGTTGTTCTCTTGGACTTATTTTCAGTTTGTTCAATTTAGTTAGTTTACTCTCATAGTTTTTCATTCAATTCAATTCATCTCAGTTCAGTTCCGTCCAGTTCAATCCAAAAGAACAAGGACTTAGTAACTTTTTTCTTGCATAGTCACACATTACAATATATATTTACCCTCTTTTATATCAACTTTTTTTTATATAGTGATCCTTTTTAAATAAATCACATGAATTAATATTATGTACACATTAATTTAGTGTGGATCAGGTCCATATAGGCTTTTTATAATTTTTTTTGCTTATTTATCCCAAATGGCTAAAAATAATCATCAAATATGCTACATCCGTTTCTCAATACATGTAAAATTTCTTTTTGGCACGAGAGAACCAACCAAGGAGCTGGAGCCTGGAGGAGTGTGTTTGTTTCTTTATTGTTCATCCGATTAGTTTTGCTGGGTATCAAAAGTAAGGGTACATAGGTCTTTAATGCTTAAAATGCATGTATTGTATAACATCTCAAAGAGAAAAATGTTACATGTCTCGAGAAATAGAATTTGTATTTTATGAAATGGTGTATAAATGAAAATAGTACTTATTATTGAAAATTAACAATACTTTATCTATTTTTTTAATTGCATCATTTGTATAAATGAAAATAGTCCTTAGAGATCATCTCGGAAGATTCATTTGCCTCTTCTCTAGCCCAATTCCTTTTGTCGAAATTAATCATGCGGAAGTCCTTGCCATCCACAGGGCTCTCAAAATATCAGCCACAATAGACTACCTCGCGCATTCGAAATTGACAATTGAATCAGACTCCTCTAATGCGGTTAAGTGGTGCAATGAGGATAACAGTGGGCCGTGGAACCTATGCTTCATCATCAATTTTATTAGGAGCTGCATGGTAAAGAGTCATGGAGTCGAGATTCTTTACAAAAGTCGGGAATCAAATGTTGTGGCAGACTCGCTTGCTAAACAAGGCCTTACGCGCATAGACGAATTCATTGCATGGCTATAATGCGAAAAATGAGTTTATTGTATGTTGCTGGATGTTTTGTTGTGAGCTTGCTGTAATGTAAAAGCCACTACCTGAATGGAGTGGACTTGCTCTTATTGTAAGGCTTTTGGAAAGCAATAAAATAAAAATGGCAAACTATAAAATAAAAAAAAATCAACCAACTTTGTTAAACTATCTTGCATTATTATATAAGAAAAACATAGTCAAATTAATTAAACTTGGTCTTATTATATTAATCCCAATACGAAAATTTTAAATATCAAATTTTTATAATATTTATTATATAATTAGAAATATTGACATTCAAATAAGTGTCTCAGTAAAACGTGCAAAAAACACATGGTTCAACTAAAAGAAAGAGGAAGTGTCAATTAAGATCAAAATTTTGGACATTGCATATAAAATGTTGTGCTATTACTTACTTATAGAACTATAGTATTTGAAAATCATCTACCTTTTTACATGATAAAAACCAAATGAGCATATAAGAATAAAAGAACCAATGATCATATTAGTATTTGAAAATCACTTACCCTTTTTACATGATAAAAACTGAAACTAAATGAACATATACAAATAAAAAAACCCAAATATCATAGGATCTAATGGTATGTCTTTTTATCTCCCACATGAGAGACTAACGTTCAAATTTTGAGTGGAAGCAAAATTTTCAATGTTGTGGTGGAGGATTAAGGCTTATGAGGTCTCTGATAAGTGACCATGTGCGAGAGCAGTTCAGATGAAATTTTTCTTACTACGAAATTTCGAAAAGGGCCCCAAAAAATATAAGAATTAAAAATAATGATTGAACAATTGAGTTGTTAAGTAGTTCATATTTCATTTTTAGATAGTCTAAACATGTGAAATTAGAGGTGATGTAAATACCACTATATAAGCACTTTTTGCTCCAAGAGATTGAAAAACAATAAAAGTGTGACAATTTGTCAAAGATAATAGAATTTATGATATATAAAATATAAATTCATTTTTCTAATTTTGTCTAGAGCCAAGAGAGAATTCTAACAAAATAGGATAATGACAAATCCAAATAACAAAATTTTCAGTTAATAGTCAATTCCTTTTCCAAAATATAGTCCAAAATGTAGTGTTAATTTACCCACTTTTTTTTTTTTTAAAAAAAAACCTTCTTTATTCACTTAAAACTCCACCTAAAAAAACAAATTACCACCTAATAAAATAAATCAAGTCAAAACCATCCAAAATCCATCCAAAATCCATTAAATACACTCCTCCACTCTTCCCGCAATATAATACTCCATAGAATCCAATGTTCCGAAACACAAACTAAACCTTCTGCCGTCTGTCATCATTACTCTCCCTGCAACTTCCCGTCACATTAAATTCTCTCACCTCCCTCCAAAAATAAAAATAAAAATAAAAATCACTCTTTTACTCCTTACTTCCAATGACAGAAACTTTCCTATAATACCACTTTCATCACTGGAAGTTTCCTTTATTTACAATCATGCCATCCCGGCAACCTCCATCACCGTCATCGTCACCGTCGTCACTGCAGACTCTCCCTCCTCACCTCATCCCTCTCATCTCCGTCGCCGGCGCCGGAATTTTCTCTCTCATCATAATCATCGTCGTCGTTTACCGGAAACTTAATCTCAGCCGTCGAACAGCTCCGTTGGATGAGGAGAGAGAAACTCACCGGAAAATACAAAATCCGCCGGAGCTCCGGCGATTCTCTTTCTCTCTCCTCCGAAAATCCACCGGAGCTTTTTCTGTATCTCATCGTCTAGGTCAAGGTGGATTTGGTTCCGTTTACCGAGCTACTCTTTCTTCGACAGGTGAAAATGTTGCTGTAAAAGTTATGGAAACTTCTGGAACGATTCAAGGTGAGCGCGAATTTCACAACGAAATTTCGCTCGCGAATCGCGTAATTTCGACCGTTGGTTCGCAGTTTCTTGTGTCAGTCGTAGGGTACTCGTGTTCCGGAGGAGGAATACGGTGTGGTGGTGGTGGAGGTGGAGGAGAGAGAAAGCTTATTGTGTACGAATTGATGGTTAATGGAAGCTTGCAGGAGAAGCTATTGGATTGTAAATGTGTTGAACTTTCTGTATGGAAGAAACGGTATAAGGTAATACTTGATGTAGCAAGAGCACTTTATTATTTGCATTATGATTGTGGACCTACTCCTGTTGTTCATGGTGATGTTAAACCTAGTAATGTGTTGCTTGATGAAAATTTTAATGCGAAACTGGGGGATTTTGGTTTAGCTACTATTTTAGATGAGAATGAGAAGGTTAAGGATGAGGAGGCTAGGGTTTTGGTTGAGATTGATGATGATGATTGTGAGTGTAATGATAATGATAATGATGATGATGTTGTTAAGGTGAAAATTGAGGGGGAGAATGGGTCTATTGTTGAGGAGGAGGTGGAGAGTGAGAGTGTGGTAACGACGGTTGAACGGTCACCGACTGCGGGGAGTAATATGATGGCTTCGCCATCGGATGGGTTCGAGAGAGCGAGTAGTTTGCCGGAGAGTTGGGTGGATAAGATGAGTGTTGAGAGTGGGAAAATTGGGAAGAAGAAGAATGGTGGGGGTTCAGGGAGGGATTATTGGTGGTGGAAACAGGATAATGGGGGTAATGGTGGTGTTGGTGGTGGTGTTGTAGGGTCTGAGTCGGGGAGAGTGAAGGATTATGTGATGGAGTGGATTGGGAGTGAGATTAAGAAGGAAAGACCTAAGAGCTCTGATTTGATTGGAGGAAGTGGTTCTGGTTTGACTTGTAATGATGGTGGTGATGTTAAAGTTGAGGGAAAGAAGCAAAAGAAGAAGAGGATGGATTGGTGGCGGGTTTCGATGGATGAGGATAAGTTTAGGAAGAAGAGGGAAAAGAATAGGAGGCCTAGGGAGTGGTGGAAGGAGGAGTTCTGTGAGGAGCTGACTAAGAAGAGTAAAGGCGACAAGAAGAAGAAAAAGACGGGGGTGAAATCGAGTGGTGGGAGTGAATTGTGGTGGCAAAGGGATGAGGATTTTGTTGCCCCTGAGAGGAAGAAGAGGAGGAAAAGTAGGGGTAGCTTAGGAAGCATTGATTGGTGGTTAGATGGTTTGAGCGGTGAGCTTCGGGGTGGCCGGAGAAATAGTCAAGATTGGGCGAGTGGCGATGTACCAAAAAGTGGTGGGATTAGTAGCACACCTAGTATGAGAGGCACTGTGTGTTATATTGCCCCTGAGTATGGTGGTGGTGGACAGGTATCAGAAAAATGTGATGTGTACAGTTTTGGTGTTTTAGTATTGGTCATCATTTCGGGTCGCCGGCCGTTGCAAGTAATGGCTTCCCCAATGTCGGTATTCGAGAGGGCTAATTTGGTTTCCTGGGCTAGACAGTTGGCTTACAATGGGAAGCTATTGGATCTTGTAGACTCCTTAATTGAGTCATTAGATAAAGATCAAGCAATGCTATGTATCACAATCGCACTCCTCTGTTTACAGAGATCACCATGTAAACGGCCTAATATGAAAGAGATTGTAGAAATGCTAACAGGCGAGGCCGAGCCACCCCACTTGCCGTTCGAATTCTCTCCATCACCGCCTTCAAATTTCCCCTTCAAGTCAAGGAAGAAGGCTCGGTGAGTTTTCGCTTGTTTTTACTGAAAGTACTGTTTATTTTTAATCTAATGTTGATTATCATTAATTGACAGTAGAATGTACTATTGTTGTGTATGAGTATGACAACTTTTAATGTAGTCATCTTCTGTAGATATTAATGCGACGAAATTGAGAAAAGGTGGAAAATCTTCCTTAAATTCAGTCCATAACATTTACTTTGCTGTTTTGCTGTTAGCAATGTTCTTGTGTATGTTGCTAATAAAGTACTAATCTCATTGAAAAAATTGACCTCTATCTGAAAGCCATGATTAGGGGTTGATTTTCAATCCTTGACTCTGATAAATAGTGATTATGCCATGCATAATTGTGATTTATGAGTGTTAAAGTTACTGCCTTTCACTTTCCAAGTGGTTAGGACACAATCATCGAGCACATATCTTTTAGTGCAGGAGGAGTTGTAATTGAGTAACCTGCTTTTTTATACTCCTATAACAAAATAGATTGGGCCCTGAAATATTGTCTTTTATCTTCTGTTTGATAACCTTTAGAAAGCAAGCATATGTATCCCTTGTGCTAAATTGTCATTCATGTTGGTTAATTAGTTCATTTCTTGGTCCCACATTTGCTTTCTTAGATGATTGTAAAGGTCCTATTCTTGTTCATTAGCGTAAACTTAAAGCTTTAATCTATTTCAGGTTTTAGTCAAAAGATGAAACTTGTGATGGATTCTAAAATTACAACTGGACATACAAAATAATTCTAGAAATTTTATTTTTTAGCATTTTATATGTGGCGGCAACTGCTGATGAAAATCGATTGTAGCTACTCTTGTTAGCATTTTTTTTTGATCTTTTTCTAATTTGCAGGAGAGCAAAAAAAAAAGTTTGAACGTAAATGAACGAACATTAACATTATTCATAAAAATTGTGTTCATTTTTCGTTTCTGCTTTTCCCTACTGATTCTGTTGACTACATCGATGCATAAATTGTAAAAAGAATACTATTAAGTTGGTGCATATGTGCTAAACGTTAATCCTGAAAGGGGCATATTGCTTGTCAATTAGTTCTTGATGGTTGATGCTGCTAAGTAGTTGAGTTGAAGGGTACTCTTGTCTGCTTGGTAACTAATGTTGTGAGTTGATACTTTGATTAGATGAGCGACCTTATTAGGGATAAACTTTTCTTCTTGTCTTTTTGGGATCCTTGCCCTCCCTTCCTACCCTTGTCTTGTACCTCCAAGTGAGGTAGAATCCTTAAGTTGCTCTATACGTTTCCTCTCACTATGGCCAGGCTGGCGAACTGAGTCAGGAGTGAAATTCCTACTCGAATCATTGTGTTTGGCTGTTTGCTTGTGGATTGAGGGATTTTTTTTTTGGGGGGGGGGTGATATGTTTGCTCTTTTTCGTACACTATTCTTATTTCCTCCTTAGGTCAGTTTTTTTATTGGTAGGAACGGGGAAGGAAGTGTGCGATGGTGATTGATGTGGGACTGTGGGCAGAGCATCTTTTAAGATGTTTATAAGGAGACCATTGCTTGGTAGACCTGGTTGTTGTGCAGGCTGGATCGGGCAATAGCGGGTCACCTTGTATCAAAATTTCAGCAACAAAGATGAAGTGCTATGATCTCTATTTTGAGGAAAACAGAGGAAGCTATAATCTCATGTAGTCCTTCCTGTATTCTTGATCTTGATCCTATTAGGGGAATTTATGTCTCTCTAGAGGGATTAGGATCAGGTTCTGCATATTGTTCTCTGCCTATACTATTTCTTGGCCTGACAGACAAGGGAAACAATTAGATTTCAGTGGAAGATCCCGGTGATACGACAACAATTTAAGGATTGACCTCGCTCTATCTCCTTTGAATTGTTGTCGCATGATTGCGATCATCTGATCTTCGATGCACCTAATAGATTCTTTTTAATGGCAAGCCATCATGTGGTGAGGCCTTGTAAGCGAACTCGTTTGTGCAACCAACCAGCTGTAGTTACAGTTGCTTCCTTTATCCTATGAATTTGGGGTGAATTTTCGCAACTTTGATAATATTAATGTCACACACTAAAATGCCATTGGAATTGTTACAGGAAGATAATATGGTATGCAAATTTTCAAGACTTTATATTGCTTACATCCTTGCAAATTTTTACGTAAATGAACGAACATTAACATAATTCATAAGAATTTTATGTTTACTGTTGACTGTTACCTCAAGTTTCTTCATTTTTCGTTTCTGCTTTTCCCTACTGACTCTGTGACTACATCGATGCATAAATTGTAAAAAGAATACTATTCAGTTGGTGCATATGTGCTAAACGTTAATCCTGAAAGGGGCATATTGCTTAATTGTTATGGTTATGCTGCTAAGTAGTTGAGTTGAAGGGTACTCTTGTCTGCTTGGTAACTAATGTTGTGAGTTGATACTTTGATTAGATGAACGACCTTATTAGGGATAAACTTTTCTTCTTGTCTTTTTGGGATCCTTACCCTCCCTACCCTTGTCTTGTACCTCCAAGTGAGGTAGAATCCTTAAGTTGCTCTATACGTTTCCTCTCACTATGGCCAGGCTGGCGAACTGAGTCAGGAGCGAAATTCTTACTCGAACCATTGTGTTTGGCTGTTTGCTTGTGGATTGAGGGATTTTTTTTTTTTTTTGGGGGGGGGGGTGATATGTTTGCTTTTTTTCGTACACTATTCTTATTTCCTCCTTAGGTCAGTTTTTCTATTGGTAGGAACGGGGAAGGAAGTGTGTGATGGTGATTGATGTGATACTGTGGGCAGAGCATCTTTTAAGATTTATAAGGAGACCATTGCTTGGTAGACCTGGTTGTTGTGCAGGCTGGGCAATAGCGGGTCACCTTGTATCAAAATTTCAGCAACAAAGATGAAGTGCTATGATCTCTATTTTGATGAAAACAGAGGAAGCTATAATCTCATGTAGTCCTTCCTGTATTCTTGATCTTGATCCTATTAGGGGAATCTATGTCTCTCTAGAGGGATTAGGATCAGGTTCTGCATATTGTTCTCTGCCTATACTATTTCTTGGCCTGACAGACAAGGCAAACAATTAGATTTGAGTGGAAGATCCCGGTGATACGACAACAATTCAAGGATTGACGTCGCTCTATCTCCTTTGAATCTTTGTCGCATGATTGCGATCATCTGATCTTAGGTGCACCTAATAGATTCTTTTTAATGGCAAGCCATCATGTGGTGAGGCCTTGTAAGTGAACTCTTTTGTGCAACCAACCAGCGTAGTTGCAGTTGCTTCCTTTGTCCTAAGAATTTTGGGATAAATCTTCTCAACTTTGATATATTTAATGTCAGTCTAAAATGCCATTGGGATTCTTACAGGAAGATAATATGGTATGCAAATTTTCAAGACTTTATGCCATGGAACTGTTATAATTTCAAAATAAAATTATAACTCTTAAATAAAATGATACGGTTAAAGCTATAGTATGTTGTGATGGTTGTAGTCAAACTTGACATTCTTTAGAGACATAAGACTCTAAGAGTACTTCAAACTGGACTTGTTTACCCATGTTTAAAAATTGAATGTTTCTCATAATCATACTCACTTCATAGAAGTAGTTCATACAGATACAGTAGTAGAATATTGCATGTTCAATTTGGGTCCAAATTCAAACTCTAGTCCTTTAGAGCTTGTACTTCAGGAAACATAAACATTGGACGGGACCTTTAAATTTTGCAACTTAGGCACTCTCTTTGGACTTATTTTGTTCAATTTGTCGCCGTTCAGTTCAGCCCAGTTCAATTTCTCGTCGTTTTGTTCAGTTTCTGTTTTTCCCAATTCAAATAAAACGGAGCCTTAAATTATTATCATATCATACGAAGTATAACTTACTACTAGCACTTAATTTCTGCTAGTAGTACTTACCAAGTGAGAAGGTGGAAGGTAAACTAGGCAGACCAGACGTGATATTTTCTGGCAGTGACAGTACTTTAACGGGAAACTAATAAATTGAGTGAACTGTAAAAGCCTGAAAGAGAGATGGGGAGGTTGTTGAGCTTTGATTACAGAATGCGACATTCAACTACGCAATTATTATAGATCTTCCTAAGCTGTTGAGATTTTTCACATTCAAGTTACCAAGGAAGACGCAATCTAGGAAAGATAGTCTGTACTAGTATCATTTATGTGTGCCAAATCTTCCCCTTCACCATCGAGTTCATTCATAATAGTGATTTAGATGTCTCATTTTCGAATTTGTCATCACTTTTTGATATATCTTTGTTCACGTAGTTCATAATTGAGTCTATATTTGTACAATTATTCAGTAATGTCTTTTTTATTATGGGAAGTTTTTTGGTATCGTCGTTTTATAATTCATAGTTTAGTAGTTTATCGGTTTCAAATTGTCAATGCATATTTTTATTCATTAATATCTCTAATACCTTGTAGGTAAAAAATATAAAAAGTTGATATTTTGAATGTATATGTTGAGACAAATTTAACAAGATATCAAATGACTACTATATTTTTCTTTATGTTAAACAAGAGTATTTGATTTGTGAATAGTACAAAAGTCAAACCGTGTCAAGTAATGTAGAAAGTATTTCTTTTGATCGATTGATTAATACATAATAATGAGGTTCCGCTACATTAGCTCTCAACTTGCACTCATACTTGAAGTAGTTATATTCAATGAAAACTCTATTTGGCTAAATTTTACTTCTAAGTAGCTAAACATAAGATGAAGTTGTAGACTCTAATAAAACGCAAAATTACATTAGCGCTTCCATTGTACTCATTTGATTAAAAAAAATATAGCTAATTCAAAATTTAGTCAAATAGTCGCACTCATTCTTAAATTATCAATTTATCACATAAGAGATACCCTAGATACTAGAGTAAGTGTGAGGTGGCTCATTCAATTCACCGCGCAGAAAGTTAGTTATACACTTATACCTATCTTTTAGCACAATGCCCATTATGTGGCACATCTCCTTCCAACCTACCTTTCATCCAACCTCTTTTTAAAAACTAACTTCAACACATTCACATTCACATTTACACTTGAAAATTCCCATCTTTTTTTTTTACATCCTTTTCAAATACATCAATGGATCCCTACAAATTCCTAAAAATATCTCCAAACCCAGATGGAACCATCACTAGACTTACCCCAACCATCTTAGTACCCACTACTGAACAAGAACAACAACAACAACAACAACAAGATGATAATAACAACATTGTATCTCAAAATCCTCGGATAATTTCTAAGGATGTACCCCTTAATCCGAGCAAGAAAACCTTTGTGCGTATTTTCCGACCTGCAGAAGTACCTTCAAGTTCAAGTAACAAGCTTCCAGTTATTATCTACTATCATGGAGGTGGTTTTGTGTTTTACTCTGCTGGTACAGTGTTCTTCCATGAGTCATGTAATCGCATGTCTGAAGCCATTCCTGCTGTTGTTATCTCTGTTGATTATCGCTTGGCGCCGGAGTATCGGCTGCCTGCTGCTTATGATGATGCCATTGAGGCTATCTTGTGGGTGCGAGACCAAGCTTTGAGTTGTGCTAATGGTGGTGGTGGTGGTGATCCTTGGTTGAGAGAGTGTGCTGATTTTGGTCGTTGTTTTCTTATGGGTAGTAGCTCTGGTGGCAATATTACTTACCATGCAGGTACAAATTCTTGTTATGTGTTTCTGATAATCATGAAAAGTCCATATTGTGAAAACATGTTGATGTCTTGATCCCCACACAAATTCAAAGAAAGAACAAGAGAATGAACATATAGAACATATGAATTACTATTGTCACACTCACAGCTATTAGCTAATATTCCCTCCGTCGTTTAATATAGATTGCGGAAAAAAAATTATAATAGCTCTCGAATGTGTGACGTTTTTCTCTGTAATATCATATTTTTAACACTAAATTATAACTTGTACTTGTGATAATATATCATCAGTCTCAAATTATATATCATCTTTATTTTATTAATTTAACGACACATTGTCTGGATTCAACAACTAGTTAGACATAGGGAAAATTTTAACTTACTTAGCAATTCATTACACGTTTGAATGGGTGGGATAAACTATAAATCACTATATGGTCCAAAATGCGAGCATTATATTCGCTATCTACAAATTTGACCATATGTCCATATCGTTCACAATTTTATGGAATTATCACACAATGACACAACATAAATCAATCCTTGTTAATTTTTTTAAGATAAGGAAAAGACGTCCTAACCGGCCCCAAACTTCACACAGACACACAGGTCAACTCAGCCCGGATTTGCAGGCAATCCTTGCTAATTGCTATAACCTTTATTTATAAAAATTTGATTATTTCTCCAACATATATATATTATCATCTAATATGATAACGATTGCATGTATATATGCAGGATTACGTGCATTAGATGATGATCTAACACCAATGAAAATCCAAGGGCTAATAATAAATCAAGCCTATTTTGGAGGAATAGATAGGACAGATTCAGAATTAAGGCTGATTGAGGATAAAATCGTCCCATTACCAGCTAATGATGTGATGTGGTCACTTGCCCTGCCCGTAGGTGCTGACCGTAACCATGAATTCTGCAATCCAATGGCTCAGAACACCCACAGTGAGAAGATCGGACGGTTGCCAAGGTGTCTAATTAATGGCTATGGAGGGGACCCACTTGTGGATAGACAGAAGGAATTTACTAAGATGCTGGAGTCACGTGGAGTGCACGTGGTGTCTTGTTTTGATGAAGGTGGTTTTCATGCTGTGGAGTTATTTGAGCCTCCAAGAGCTCAAGCTTTGGTTGATAAAATTAAGGAATTTATTGGGTCCACTTCTCCAAGATCCACAATTTAGGATTTACAAAAATTTAGCATGATTTTATAGCTTATTACTCTTTTATTTTAATATTAATCTTGATGTTATTATTTAAAAATCACT
The DNA here is from genome assembly GCF_026745355.1 of Beta vulgaris subsp. vulgaris. Lineage (NCBI taxonomy): Eukaryota > Viridiplantae > Streptophyta > Magnoliopsida > Caryophyllales > Amaranthaceae > Beta > Beta vulgaris. Next base: position 52,117,180 of record NC_079202.1, read on the forward strand.
TGGTCTAAATACTCTATGAAATTTAAATGAAGCATTTTTATGCATTACCTCCAAACTCTCCCCTTTTAGCCCCTATGTTCAAAATCCAAATAGTATTCCTATTATTTTAGTTATTTTTCTTTTTGTTTAATGAGCCATGTTTTTTTAACTTATTTGACTATCTTTGATTTGGAAGTGATACTCCTATATCATGATAGCAAATTATATATGTGATTAATTATTAAGATTAAGAGCTTGTTTTTGATAGATATAACTTTTTTCGTTTCACGATTCATATTTCTAGTCATTTTCTTTTCATCAACCACTAGCATTATATATACGTGATACATGCGAAAATAAATAGAGAGCTAATTTATTTCACTAGGGGAAAAAAGGAAGGGTTGCGCTGGAAGGGCCGCTTTTTCTTTAGCACGCAACCCTTCTTGTATGAAGGGTTGCGGTTAACAAGAAAACACAGCCCTTCGTACTGTAAAAAAGGTTGCGGTTTTTAGGCTAACCGTAGCCCTATTAGTGAAGGGTTGCGATTATCTCAGAAACCGCAACCCTTCGTGGAAGAAGGGATCAAGGGAATAACCCAACGAACAAACCCTCATTCCCCTCACTCTACTTCACACCTAACCCTAACTCCTCTTTCTTCACTCTTCGCTTCTCAAAAACAGCCATCACCACTTCGCTTTTCAAACCACCGCCACTCTAGCTCCTTTCAAACACCCACGATCCTGCATTCCTACCCTTCTCTCAATCTTCGTCGGTGCTTTAAATCTTTGTCGATGCTTTCAATCCTCGTTGTTGCTTCCAGCCTTTGTTGCCAACAACCACCAATAGGCAACAACCAACAATTTCGTCGCACACCGATGCAAAATATAGCAACAACCAACAATGTTCGTTTTCTTATTCATAAATGTTCTATTTTGTATTGTGGGAGCACAACTTACTCCTGGGAGCACAATGCACGCATTGCTTAGATACAATCATAACTAACACTCGTGTACTTTCATATAGGTTTTAACGATTATGAATAGTATAGATGCATCATGGTATAGTTAGGGAGGATCGAGAATATATGTGAATGTGGTTTGTATATTGGTGATTCAATGAATCAAGAAAATGACTAGAAAAAATGTACTAAATTTAAGAATTTTTATTACTACGGACAAAAACGTCATAAAAACAGATGTATCTATCATGTATAAAGATTAATATGTGTCTCATGAATACGTGGAAATTAATGTGTTCCATGAAGTAAAAATGAAACCCAGAAAAATGTAAGGAATGAATTGAAAATAATGATTCAAATCAGGGGCAAATTTGGCATAGAAAACCTACTCAAAAATCTTGAAGATGGTAGGCCTTTTTATACAGATGACTAGGGGAATTCATGGGTGGTTAACCGTCAATTTGGTAATTGAAAATTTCGGTTTGCTCTTTTTGTAAATTGTAACTATAACCGTTTAAGCAATTAACCACTTTTTCAGTACGGTTTTTGGTTAATCATTAATCGTTATTTAAGTTATACTATTATAATTTACTTAATGTTTAGATATAATTTTTAATTTTTTGTGCATATATTTTAAAATTATATATACTCTAATATAAAATATATTTTAAAGTGGATAATTAATCTATTGTAAAATATGACTAACACTAGAATTTACTCCATTTCCTAATTATAGTGTTTATATTAGTATTAAAATTTTCAAATAATCACATACTTCCTTTAATTGTTGTAACTTAGACAAATATTAAAATTAATGTAATTTTTGAAAATGCGGTTCGGTAACCGTACCATTGAAATATTTTTTTTTATTGATATATTTACCACCTATTTTGATCGATTTTCGATATTTCGATATTTCGGTACGGTTTTTTAATGAACATCTCTAGGTAGGACTATGACTAGCTAGGAATAACCTCCTCAAACTTAGGAAAAGGCTATGTAATGGTCAACAGAACTTTATATTTATTCCACTTATCATGTTAATTCTGTGGCTCCCTAGCATCTATAATCCGTGAAGCATGCACAACCTTTCAACTAATCATCATACATTTCTGAGAAAGATGTAATTGTAATAGATAGAAAATGACCAATATTGATGTTAACGTAACCTTTGTGTATTGTTGCTTAATTCCAAGCCAAAATTATCTTTAAACGATGTCAAAATTCAATTCTTATGAACACCTCAAGATTTCTCTTAACAACGATGGCACACTGAATCGTCTTACTAAAATGCCTAAAATATCAGCAAATCCTAATCCTGGTCAAGGAGAATTTGTAGCATCTAAGGATGTGACAATAAACAATGAAACAAAAACATGGATTAGAATTTATTGTCCCACCAAATTAGCTGCAAATGATGGAAATGTGGCAAGACTCCCTATTATGATCTATTATCATAGTGGGGGTTGGATTGATCATAGTGTAGCTGATCTCTTCTACCATGAAAGATGCCTTCAATTTGCACGAGATCTTCCAGCTATAGTTATATCCTTAGAATATCGATTGGCCCCTGAACATAGACTTCCTGCACAATATGAAGATGCTATGGATACCATTTTATGGATTCAACAACAAGCATTAGATCCCAAAGGTGAGCAATGGCTCAAGGATTATGGAGATTTTTCGCGGTGTTATTTGGGAGGAAGGGGAAATGGCGCGAACATAGCCTATAATGCATGCCTTAAGGCCATCCAAGTTGATCTAAATCCATTGACAATCTCTGGGATAATTCTAAACCAACCCATGTTAAGTGGAAATCAAAGGACTAAATCTGAGTTAAAGTATGCATGTGATGAGTTATATCCCTTGCCAGTATGGGATTTAATGTGGGAATTGGCATTACCTAAAGGAACAGATAGAGATCATAGGTATTGTAATCCTATGAAGGATCCTATGTTACAAAGTAAGATATGCAAATTAGGAAGGTGTTTAGTTATTGGATATAGCATGGATCCTATGGTTGATAGACAACAAGACTTTGTTTCTATGTTGATGGGTTGTGGTGCAAAAGTTGAGGCTCATTTTGATGTTGGATTTCATGGGGTTGATTTGGTGGATTCTAAACGAGGTTCTTACAATTTACAGCTTATTAAGGATTTTGTTAAGTAATAGTTTTCTTGTTTTTTGGCTAAACAGAGATGATATTATAGATTTCTTAGTGTCAATGACTCAGTGTCATGTAGGCATGAGATGAAGTTGTTTAATCCTTGCCAATTTAAAGCTAGCTTCACTCATAGTTGATCGATAATTTTTCTTAAATGTAAGAATTCCATCCACAAAGTGTTGATGTTTTCTTCCTTTGCTTAGATTAATCTAAATACTACTCATGAATTTTATGTATTTTATTTAGTTATAAGTATATGATGTACGATGACTATTTTAATGAAGGGCTTATTTATTGGATTAGAAGTATTAGTTATGTAGAGTTCTAGTTCGGTTAGAATTCTATGTAATTTAGATGTTTTACTCCTAGCTTGTTAAGAGTTTGTTTTACTTTGGGGTTTTATTTTGATTACACTTTGATTTGCATTAGGAGTTTAATTACTTACTCGTGTGTTTGGATAGAATTTAGGCGTGTAGGTTTTAGTTTCTCTTGTTTGGTTTATTGTTTATCTTGTTTGGTTTGTTGTTATCTTTAAGCTTATTAGTTGCATTAGAGCTAGGACTCTTATGTACTTTATATTTCAATTTTCAGCATTAATAAAAAGAATAATTGTTTTGAGTTTAACCTATTCCTTGTGGAATTAACGTTTTAGGAGAGAATTCAAAGCTTTAGCAGTGAATGCAAGCCTAGTTATTATCAAACCTTGGTTAGGATTTGATAGTTTCATATCCTTGTTACTTAGTTTTTTAATCATCAAACATAAAAATGTGTGATTAAGTGTTAAGGAACTCGACTTTACACCTTAAATAGTGATCAAGATTTACTTTCTTGGTTCAAGATTCATTCAAGATTCATCCAAGATTCATTCTTTTAATCAAGAATTTAAAGATAGCCTTTCACATCATTTGGTGTGGCTGCTGGAATCATAAAGGAAACTTATTGGATTTTGAGGGCTTCACTCATGCTGTTGGGATCCACCACCTCGAAGTGTTGATCCAATCTGCTACTAGTCAAGTAAATCTGTTCGTGTGGACACATTACAAGTTGGAATTTAGATTTTCTTGGTTCGTTGGAAACATGACAAAGAGATATATATTTTGTTAAAAATTGAGCGTATTTGAACTAGCGACAAATTCGCAACAATCAAATACAGCTGCGTCAAATTTCTGTCTCCCAGTTTGACACCATTAGATTGAGACGGCGTGTCACAAAGCATGTGATATCGGAATTCGATTATTTTTGCCTCGTTGGACTCGTAGCATATTGAGGTTTGTTGTGTCAAAATTTTATTGTTCTAATAAGTATCGAGTTCAGTGCAGCGTTAAACTTCCATGACACTGCATCTGCCTGCTGCATCATAACCACCAGCTGGTTTCATGGCTAGCCTTGCTAGGCTAGAAGAAATCCAAGACAATCTTCAACGGTTAAGAAAAGTGTTCCAATCTTCCCCAGATACATGGCGTCTCCAATTACAACAACTATACAACCCACCTCCGAAGACATCTATTACAACCGTACGTCCCAATACATGGATTCATTGTTTGAAATGTTAAGGTTCTTGGTCATGAAGAACATCAATGCCCCAATGAAGATTACATTTCTAAGGAAAAATCATGCCTTGTTCTTTACACAAGTGATTGAAGAAGAGAAGGTATCTTCGGATGGTTTCGTTCCAATAGTTCCCTCGTCGGATCAAGCTGTCATCCAGCATGAATCTTTGAATTGTCCCACTCCCCAAGATCCATCTTTTGACATTCAAGATGACTTAACGATTGCATCTTTGGCTTGTACAACCACCAAAGGTACGATCTTTGCTGCCTCATGTGCGACTAAAACTCCAAGGAAGCGTTGGGTACCACCATATGACGCTACTGCTACTGATTTTTGTTTAATGATGTGAATTTGAAGGCTATCTTTGAATTCTTGATTAAAAGAATGAATCTTGGATGAATCTTGAACCAAGAAGTAAATCTTGATCACTATTTAAGGTGTAAAGTCGAGTTCTTTGACACTTAATCACACGTTTTATGATTGATTATTAGAGAAACTAAGTAACAAGGATATGGAATTATCAAATCCTAACCAAGGTTTGATAATAACTAGGGTTGCATTTACTGCTAAAGTTTTGGATTCTCTCCTAGAACGTTAATTCCACAAGGAATATGTTAAGCTCAAATAACAACTTAACTTTTCTTCATGATAATAGTCGAACATATATAAGGCACACAAGAGTCCTAACTCTAATGCAACTAACAAGCTTAAAGATAAAGCACAAACAAACAAGATAAACATCCTAGCTCACGCCTATATTAAAAGATAAACCAAGAAGACTCCTAACAAGACTCAATGACAAATGAATTAGACTCCTAAATATAATAGGATTCCCTTATCACTCAAACACCTAAAATAAAGAGTTATAAAGCAATAAAAATACATAATCTCCTAACAGAACTAGGAAACTACATAAGTGTCCTAACATAACTAGAACTTGTCATCAACATGCTACTTAACCACGCATCATACTCCCCTTGTAGGAAAAAAACTTGTCCTCAAGTTTAGTCTTCAAAACATGGAATTAAGTCACACGAAGGAAACGTTGCACATATGGCCATCTCCTAGCAACACTTTGAACGTCCCATAACCAACCTTCTCAACAACATCAAAGGGAACTTCATCAAGAGGTTCGCCATGCTTGTGACTCACGTGAAGTTTTTGAGCTGCAAGTGACAACCAAACCTTATCCCCTACATCCATCTTGGTACCCTTGCGTAGTTGCAACAATTATTGTCGATGCTCCTTCTTGTTGCTTGCGGTTTCTAACACCTCACTATGGCACGAACTTAAACACACATAAGCCCCATCTTGCTTCCCCTTGCCCTTGTCTTGCTCTGAAGAATGTCGTTTTGGTGGTAATGGTTCGAGGACCAAATGCCTAGCATCCAAGAGCACTGAATACTCATTTGTTTTCCCATTATGAAGCACAAATCGATCACTTTGCCATGGCCTCTCAAGTAGTAAAGAACATGTTGTCATAGGTATGGCATCACACCATATATCATCATGATATTCACCAACCTTGAAATTAACCAAGGCTTGCTTTCTTACCCACACGCCACCTTCATCATTCAACCAATTTAGCTTGTAAATATTAGGGGGCTTTCTTGTAGGCAATTGCCTTATCCACCATAGTTAAGGAACAAGCATTTGTACATGATCGACTGTTAATGATAAAGGAACAAGCTTGATAATTGACTAAGCAAGTTGAGTGAAAAAGATTTTGCCTTTGAGCATCTTCTTGCTCATCTTGAAGTTCCGCCAACAAGGTCCTCCTTAACACCAACACTTAAAGAGCCTTCTCTGGACTACACTTGGCTTAGTTACTCCAAAACTCATCACTGGCCATCTCAACCATGTCGTGTTGTGATGCTATATTGTGTTCTTGCTCACCCTCATCTGCCTTGGTTTGCACCAAGAAGTTGTAGTACTCTTCCCTCGACACCATGGCACGATTAGGCCAATTTCGAGCCACATGCCCCAACCCTTGACACTTGAAACCCATGATTTTCTTCATGGCTGGTTCCTTGGAAGTTCCAATAGTGAGTGTTCCTTTCAAAACATCCATGACCTCTTGTGTGGTAGGCTTTGCAACCACGGAAAACATGTTGAAAAAACCAAAATAACTTCTTTTTATTAATGCTGAAAACTGAAATATAAAGTACATAAGAGTCCTAACTCTAATGCAATCAATAAGCATAAAGATAACAACAAACCAAACAAGATAAACAATAAACCAAACAAGATAAACTAGAACCTACACACCTAAATTCTATCCAAACACATGAGTAAGTAATTAAAGTCCTAATGCAAATCAAACTGTAATCAAAATAAAGTCCCAAAGTAAAGCAAACTCTTAACATGATAGGAGCAAAACATCTAAATTACATAGAATTCTAATAGAACTAGAACTCTACATAACTAATACTTCTAATTCACATCAAACAAGGCCAAAAATCATGGGAGTTGGGACTGGTTTGATAAATTTTCTTAGGAATTATAAAATGAGCTTCTTGTTTGGTTGACAAAAAATTTACAAAATCATAGATTTCTACTTCCTATAAATTTTTTGCCCACTCTACCCTAGATAAGTAGAGATTCCCTTGGAAAGTCACTTTTCCTATATAAATAATCAAACAACAATCTTCAATTCCTATGACTTCAATGCAGGAATATTATTTATATGTACTGCAATATCAAAAGATGTTTCACTTCCTATAAAATATATAGTGGGTTAAAGGAGTGTAAAAGAAATAAGATAATAATAGTAGAATCATGTGAAAAATGAAAGTAATCAAATTAATTTGGACAAAAATAAAAGAAATATATTCAAACTATTATAGGATAGAGAGAATATTACATGATTCTTTTTTTCCTTCAAAAGACAATTATTTTTCCATCAAAAATTATTTTTCCAACAAAAAATTATTTTTCCATTGTTAAGAGGTAGTTTCAATCAAATAAAACTAACCACTTTTCGTCAATTTTATTTTTCTTTATGCATCAGATATGCATTGCGTTTGTTTCCAAACTTGTACAACCTCCACTCCACAAAGAATGCAACACTTGCATATGTCACGAATATTTAGGAGGGAATTAATTGGTAGAGGGGGTATGTGTTATTATTTATGTTAGGAAAAATTGACTTGAGTAATCCCAACTTTCACCCGTCTTCTCAAAATAATCCCGACTTTGGATTATTCCAAAATAATCCCAATTTTTGAGTGGACCTTCTTAAAATAAGCCAAACTATCTTTTTTTTGCCTGCACTGAAAATTATAGTAGCTATAACTAACTATGTTATATTTTTCTGACATATGCATATGTATATCTATTCAACAAAATTAAAAAAATATAACATAGTTAGTTATAGCTACTACTATTCTCATCATTGATATCCAATATAATAATATCTTTCATTAATTATTCCATATATATCAATTTTGTTAAATAAAGCTAAAAACAAATAGATAAACCTATGCACTAGTTGCATAGTTTAGAAAAACCGATTATGTTAAATTAAGGAGATAAAAAAAAGTGTTTTGGATGTATTTTTTTCCATCTATAAAAGTGTTGCATTAATTACAAAACTATCTAAAAAGACAAACACCTTAATTTTGGACTGAAAAATATATAAACAAGACAAAAATCAAAGCATTGCAATTAAAAAAACCTAGACAAGAATAATACTCCCTTTGTCCTAAAATTTTTAGTTTCTATTTTTATTTTAGGTGTCTCAAAATATAGTTCTTGTTTCAATATTTAGTTCCACATTTTTCCATAATTTGCTTACAAAAATTGTTTCCCTATCATTTATTTGCGTCTTGAAATTAGTTTTTTGCTTTGTTTATTCAACCCAAGTCTTACAATTAATGCTTTTTCACCAATTATTCTTCATTCTCTTTTTCTAGCATCATCTTTTCTCATACAATATTTATTTAAATAAATAAAAAATATTTACTATCCTCTTTAGATTTTATCTACCTTAATTCCCGTAAAAAACTAGAATCAGAAACTATATCTTAAAAAAGGAGAGATTTGTTTTTTTTTTTTTTATGCTTGAAGAGAAGAAGGGGAAGGAGGAAGTATCTTGTTGAACCGTTAAACTTAAAAGCATATCCATTTATCCGTCATGGATATGGACTTTTGGAGTTTCCCAATTCTAATATCCTAGGGGGTCCAAACTCTAAATAAAAGATCCCATAATTGAGACCCAAAAATCAAAATAGTACTCAACAACTATAAAAATAACAATAGAGTAGAAAAAGACCCTCTTCAACTCCCAAACCCAAAATCTCAAAACTCCATGATCCCATCATCACCAACCCAATTCTCCACTTAACCCCACCGCACCACCATGAACGGTGGCGCCGACGACTCTCCGCCACCATTCCACATCCCTCCGTCGCAACAACTTCCCAACAACAGCGGTGAATTTCTTCTACGCCTCGTACAAAACCGCCATCAACAACAACAACAACAACCACCATGTTACCCACCTCACAATCACTTCTCATCTTCTCACACTCTCTCTCCTGATCCTGCTGTCGCCGCCGTAGGCCCTTCTATCCCCATCAATTTCTCTCTCTCTCCTCAAACTCAAAACCCCAATTTCTTCCTTCAAGGGTTTCCTCGTCCTTCTTCTACTAATACGCCGTCGTTTTACACTGCTCCTCATCAACACTTCGATCTTCATCGTTTTCAGCAACACCAGAACTCTGGTGTTGAGCAACATAGTAAAGGGTTGTTTGGTAAAGTTGGGTTTTCTAGTACTAGTAGTAGTAATACTTCTTCTGCTGAACATGAGAGTTTGAGATTGAAGAAATTTGAGTTGGAATGGGGTTTATTGAAGGAACGTGAATTGGGTTTAGGTTTTGGGGTTGGGAGGGTTAATGGGTTTGATCCTAATCGGAGGATTGACCCTCGTGTGAATTGGGGTCAGGGTTTACCCGAGCAAAGGCGTTCGGGTCCGCCACCGGGCTTTTCGAGTAAACCCGGTAATCAAAGGCGAGGTTTTGATGATACTTGCAATGTTGGTGGGGAAAGTAGTAGTAATTTTGGTGAATTGAAGAGGAATAATCATATGGGTTTGGGTTTTAATGGTAAAGATAGGAGGTTTTTGAGTGCTGATAATGGTAATGGTAATGTTAATGGTCTTACTAGACAAGTTGATCACCCTGGTTTGCCTGCTGGGAGTAGTCTGCAATCAGTTTCGGCATCCGATATCGAACAGTCTATGCTGAATTTTCATGGTGGGTTGGTTGATGATGAGGTGAATCAAGATGATATTGATGATATGAGTGAACAGCTAGTGGATTCAGTTTTGGGAGAGGATCAGTCTGGTGAGAAGAATGATGCTAGTGCTAAGAAGAAGCATCAACGTGACAAGGTAAAATCTTGGTGCTTGTGCTTTTGTTTATGTTTTGCATTTGTTAAGGAATTGAGTTTAGGCAAATTGCACATTTATATGCCTCAATTGGATCAATGTATTATAGTATTATGCTATATTTATCATGCCTTTAGTAGAACTGAATAACAGGTGCGGATTTTGCTTGAATTATGGATTCTTTGATGTGGACTTAACCTCCGAAGTCCTATCCTTGATTGATGTGAACTTAACCACTCCATGTAAATAGAAAGGGTTGAAAAGAAGCTTGATTTTGTTTAATTTCGACTAGAGCTGGATTGTGTTTGAGGAAATTTGTTTTGGGGACACATAACTTTTATGTGCACCTTTTTAGATTTTACTGTTAGTAGAGACTTTGGACGTAGTTGATGTTGTTTTTATGGCACAAACAATTTTTCTTGTTATGTACTCCATCCGGTCTTTACCCGTTTCTTTTGCACAATATTTTAGGAGAAACAATGTTGTGAGACATAGAAGGAAAGAGAAACTATTATTTTATGTTAAAGTTGAATGTATGTGATGGAAAGTTAGTGGTCCCATTCTAAAAATAGAAACAAAAGAAATAGGTAAACTAATAAGGGACATCTCAAAAAAGAATACGGGTAAACTAATAAAGATCAAAAGTAGTAATTTTTTATACTGAATTGGAGGTAATGATTTACGATTATTTGGCTTTTGGAATTCGGACTGTAATGGACTAAATTTTAGTAGTTCAAACTTCGAACTACCTGTCTTTTGAATTGATCTTAAAGTAGCATACAACCGTATTGGATTAGGATAAATTTGGAAACTGCCTCTCTGTTATCACAAGGGTAAGGCTGTTGAGATCTGGCGTCTCCAACCCTGTCAGTGACCGAGGTGGTGTCTGTTTGGGAGGTATTGGGTAATGCTAATGTTGATGTAAGTTCATCAATTTAAGGACCATGAGTTTTAAAGAATCAAGCTTTTAGGGAAAAGGTGAAACTGAAAAGTAATGATGGGAAAGAGAGAGAACCACATCACATAGCCATTGCTTGTATAATTTTGGGAGAGTATAAGAATTGCATGTTTTTATTTTTGGTACAATTTCAATGATCAAGCCTACCTGGTGAAGTGGCTTAGTGCAATATTGTTCCTTTCTTGTGATACTTAATTGACAGAATTATAAGGGTCTGTACGCCATTTTCTATTACAATTTTTTTTTGAGGACATCTAGGTAACCTACTTGTAAGTTCTTTTATCGATGGTTCATTTTCATTTTCTTCCTCCTCTCTCTCTCTCTCTTTTCTTTCTCCTGTTTAAAGTAACTACTTTAGTGTACATCCATAGTGCTTATGCTTATTGACTGCTTAAATATTGCACTCAACAATTGTGTTTGCCATTAGGATTTCAGATCAGATGCTAGAGGAAAATGGATTCTTTCCCAGAGGATAAGGAACTCTAGAAGGCTGATTGAATGTCGAAGAGACATAGATAGGTTGGATTCCCCTTTTCTTGCCATTTACGAGTCCCTAATACCAGCAGCAGAGGAAAAGGCTAAGCAAAAGCAGTTGATGACATTGTTGGAGAAACTTGTTTGCAAGGAGTGGCCTAATGCTAAGCTGTATCTTTATGGATCATGTGCCAATTCTTTCGGAGTCTCAAAAAGTGATATTGATGTTTGCCTTGCCATTGATGATCGAAATCTCAACAAGTCTGATATATTATTGAAATTGGCTGATATTTTACAGTCCGATAATCTCCAAGATGTGCAGGTAAATCTCTTTTTGTTTTTAATATTTTTTTCATATTTATATTTTAGCTGATATGCAGGTAAGTCTTGTTAATATTAGCAATCATTTCAGAAAATTTGCATATATTATTAGTGGTTTCGTACCATGCAAGGTTTATATTTCTATTATGATTTGTATTCACAATTGTTTTTTGGATGATTTGCAATCACATAAATTGTGGATTTTGCGCTGTTTGGCTATTCTTTAGTCATTACTGCTAAAGTTTAAACTATACCGGTCCTTCATATGTGATGCTCCTGTTGAATATATAAACAAAATTCAGTTATCAAGGTCATTAAAAGACAATTCTGTCAGTTTAAAACTCGACTTTGGTGCTTCAAGTTCAACACATAGAAAGAATGTGAAAAGCACTAAACTAGGAATATGAAGATAAGCAGTGACAACTGATTTACTTGTTTAGGGGCGGTAATCAGGGATATGATCATAAATCTATGAGCTTAAGAGGGTGATCTGGCTAAGAATCAGCTGGGAAAAGTTGATAATGTCCATAAAGGATGTACACCTCCTCCCTCCCCAAGGTTAACCTGGAAGTCTGGAACTAGTGGCGGATCCAGAAATTGAGCCACGTGGGTTTGGAATTACATATTACTATTTAGAGTTACATTTTTAACAATTATACTTAGCGGAGTCTTTATCCTTGATTACATTACAAAAAAATAACTATATAGATATGATATAAAACATGAAAAAAAAAATTAGCAATTAGCACAAATGTAAAATATAGCATGACTAATTCAGAACGAAACAACACAACAATAATAATAAGATTTTTGCATTTTGGGTGACATTATTGAGTGTTGACAAGAATCTTGTTTAGAAGTGATGTATCAAAATTCTTCCATGTGAAAAAATAATATTTGCACTTTTACTTTATAAAATGCACATAAAAAATTTGTAAAAATATATAACATTAATCCTTTATATTTTACCACACTTCTAATTGCATATCATATAAATATAACATAAGATAAAGGGAGGGAAAAAAAGAAAAAGAAAAAAAAGAAAAATGAAATAACATGAGACAAAGGGAGGGAAAATATAATTAGAAAAGAATGACAAATGAAATAATATAAGACAAAAGGGAGAGAAAAAAGAAAAAGAAAAGAATAGACAAATGAAATAACATAACACAAAGAATGGAGAAATAGAAATGAAAAAGAATGACAAATGAAAAAAAAAAACTTGCAGTGAAGAATCGAACCTGCAGCAGAACGCATGAACATTTACCTTGCACGCACACTATGCCACTGGGCCAAACTGGTATATGTGCCAAAATTATGCGTGATTTTGTATATATTCTTATTTAGTTTCCAGTCCTTTTAGTTTTTATCCCGGATCTACGTGGGTTCAGTTGAACCCACTGAACCCACACTGGATCCGTCATGCCTGAAACAGTAGCATTTGATTTGTATTTGAAGTTGAATTTGATTATTAGATTGTCATTTCTTATGTTGCTTGCTTTTAATATGAAACTAGTTATTAGGCCTGGGCTATGCCCCGGGTAAGAAAATATTTCATTTATTAATATAATACTTTATGATAATAACACTAAATACAATTTAGTCTAGTGGTTAAAACTTTAGTATATGTACTTGAGGTCTCGGGATCAAATCCTATACTACGCGATTTCTAATTTTTTTTATTGTACATGGATTAGATGAACTTAAACTCCCTAGGGAGAGCGCCACGTGGCACAGTTTTTTGCTTATGCACGCCTTTTAATATATTTGTATAGATTGTAATATTTTTGTATTATAACTTATTTTCAAAAATTTCTATTTACAGGCATTGACACGTGCAAGGGTCCCCATAGTGAAGCTTATGGATCCAGTGACAGGAATTTCATGTGATATTTGCATAAACAATGTTTTGGCCGTTGTAAATACAAAGCTGCTTCGAGATTATGCAGATATTGATGCGAGACTAAGGCAGTTGGCATTTCTTGTAAAACACTGGGCAAAGTCAAGAGGAGTCAATGAAACGTACCAAGGAACCCTATCTAGCTATGCGTGAGTTATCTTTTGGTTATCTTTTGATTTAACTTTTCTAATTAAACCAACATTCACATATCTGGCCATCTGTTCATATAGTGAACTTCACGTTGTATGCTCTTTATTGCATGTCATGGGGGTTGGGGTTGTTTTTGTCATCACTTTCTTTTTATGTTTGTTGCTGTAACTCGATGATCAATGGGCCACTATAAATGAAAATTACCTTCTAGAACTTCAAAAGTTCCCATGTTGCTTGATTGTCACCAGATTACTTTTTTTTCTTTTTTACTTCCTTTGTTTTTTTTTTTTTTTTTGGGGGGGGGGCGTTGGAGAGGAAGTTTCCTGGGGACAATTCTATATCGAGTTATAGGTGAATTTTTTTGATTGTTTTTAGTACTTCCTGTTCATGCTCTCTACTAGTTTGGCTAGGGGGTCTATTTCTGTTGTTGATGAGTAAATCGTGCTTGGGTTCATTAGTTTGTGTCATTACTAATCCTCATGTCCTTGTTGGACATAACGATGATGAGTGCCCAACTGCCCACTGCCCAAGAACTTACTTGTTTTACATAGCATTACTCATTTCTTTTGCAGGTATGTGCTGATGTGCATTCATTTTTTACAACAGCGTAACCCTCCCATCCTTCCATGCTTACAGGTGAAATTAATTTTTTCTTTTGCTACTTTTGGGACCATTTATTACAAATTTTTATTTTACTTGTGCTTGTTTGGAGTTACTTTCCACAATCTGTTGCAAATTATCAATAGATTAAGAAGTCGAATTATTATATGGAGTGCCAATAGTTTTGCACCTTTTTATTGTAATTCATGTTACATCTTGTGGCTAATATGCAATTTTTATTTATCATTTTCTCTTTGAAGTTTTTATCTGAAAGCTTATGTACTTACTGCTGTATCTCTGATAAAATTAGTATTTAAGACTACAATGATGCTGAGGGCCCACATTACATGTTATCTTTTGTCTTCTCTCTGGTCATTCTGATCCGACATGTGAGGATCTTTCAAGACATTTTTCCCATTTCTTTATGGATTTCAAATATTATCTTTTGCTAGATTATACTTTTTTTTCATCGATGCTGTGTAGTTTTCGTTAGAAATATAGGAAGCTTGAGGTTTGCAGTTCTCATTGTGCTTTGCCGTTTTTAGGATAACGAAATGGATGAAATTTATAGTGCTGACTGCTGAGATTTTCCAAAGTAAAGTTTAGTTTTGGGTTTTTAGTTTTCCAAATAAATGTTCTGGAATGTTTTGGGTTAAAAATCTTCACAAGGTGGTCATTCTTTGATGTTAGAAAGAATTGCAACTTGGAAGGCTTTGCTAATGTTGTATATTTATTTATACTTTAGTTTGAAAGACTTTAAGTTGTCTTTTTACATGTTTCTCTTCGTCAAAAGCTTTTCTTGTGAGTTGTGATAGATACCCTAGATGGTCTTTTTGCAATCTGCCATGCTTAGAATGTATGTTAGTGTGACAGTTCACCATTTTTAGTGGGTGCAATATGGCATTAAGGCTTCGTTTGGTTGGGCGATACTCATTTTTGATTGAAATTGGTTTTTCATGAAAAATATTTTCTAATGGAAGACACTATTGGGTTTCAGTTTTTCTTTCTTTGGTTCATTGGTAGAAAATTGAAAGAGAAAAGGGAATATGGAAATGATTAAACGAAGGGGAGAGAATGGATGTGATGAGGGAAAGAGGAAGGCAAGGATTAAGTAGGAAGATGTGGCATACCTTCCTTTACGAAGGAAAATGTTCTCCACCTTGGGATATTATTGTCCGCCTTTCACAAAAACCGAACACTTTCTAGAACAAGAGCAATGAGGAGAATGCTACGACTGACTTAAACAACTAAACATTTTTCCTTTTTTTTTTCGAAGGAAGCTGAACATATTTCTAGTCAATCCAAGATATACATCACTTGTATTAAGAGCTAATAACAATAATAATAAGACCCAATGTCGATGCTGCTGTTGGTGGGGTGGTCCTGTCGAAAGTGTATTGTTCTCGGTATTTAATATTTGAAGGATCTATGTGATTTACCCGTTTTGAGTAGTTTATCAGACTTTTAGACTCCATGTTACTGAAATTGCTGGTTACTTATCTCTTTGGTTTCTATCTGATCTCTTGCAGAGCATGAAGGCAACATATGCCGTGACTGTTGATGATATACATTGCGCATTCTTTGACCAAGTTGAAAAACTTCGAGATTTTGGAGGCCGAAATAAGGAAAATATTTCCATGTTATTGTGGGGGTTCTTTAATTATTGGGCATATTGTCATGATTACGCAAATCATGTCATTTCAGTTCGTGCTGGCTGCATCCTCAGGTGAGACCTTGTTATCAGGTTCATAGTATGAAATTGGTAGATCAATGTCAAAACTTTTGATTGACTATGGTCAACTTCGGTTTTGCTGCTTCCGTCTAGCTTTATTCTATGAATATTTTTTGGGAGGCTTCACATCTTCCTATTTTACGTTTCTTTACTTGTCTTTTGTTTCTAGTTGAGATTTTTCCTGTTAAAAAATTGTAGTAATTTAAATTTAAACTCCTTGTTCAAATTTCATTTTCCCCATTTAGTGTTCCC
Source organism: Beta vulgaris subsp. vulgaris (assembly GCF_026745355.1). Classification (NCBI taxonomy): domain Eukaryota; kingdom Viridiplantae; phylum Streptophyta; class Magnoliopsida; order Caryophyllales; family Amaranthaceae; genus Beta; species Beta vulgaris. The sequence goes on from NC_079202.1 coordinate 52,133,608, forward strand.
CAAGAAAAAGGAGACTGAAAATTATCTGAATAGACTTGTTCTTTAGGAAAATTACATATGGTAAACCAATACTTCAAACCGTTTTCCATAATAACTGTATTTCAACAAGGAGATCTCTTGAGGGTTACCATGGATAATTCTGGAGTGTTCTTTTTAGTTTTTAGTGTTTAGGGTTACTTTAGAGAATGCTCAATAAGACAACAAGTGAGGTTCATTTAGGAAAATGTCAAAAGTACAGAGTTACCATATATAATTTCCCTATGTTTAAGCTGAAAGAACACACACTTAGACTTAGGTTAAAGGCTAAAGCTGGGCTTTTCTGTGACTAAATGACTGTCTTTGCTTGTTGCAGGAAGCAAGAGAAAGATTGGACAAGAAGGATTGGAAATGATCGTCATCTAATATGCATAGAGGATCCCTTTGAGACATCCCATGATCTAGGACGGGTGGTGGACAAACGCAGCATTAGAGTCCTTCGGGAGGAATTCGAACGAGCTGCTGAGATCATGCAGTACGATCCCAATCCTTGTGTAGCGCTTTTTGAGCCGTACATCCCTAGATGAGTTGAGTTTCCTTCTGTCTCTCTCTCTTTATTCTGCAAGTGTTGTTGCTTGTAAGTAGGGTTGCCTAGCTTGTATAGCGGGGTGTTTCTTTGGGTTTTGGCTAATTAGTAGTATTTTTATATATTTATAAATCAAGTAATTCAGGGCAATAGCATAGGCTCTCTCCTACAGGCGTCTAGTTATATGCTGTAAAGAAACTGTGGTTTCTTCATATTCTAATCCAGTAATCTGAAGCTTGTTATTCAGCTTACTTTGTACTATTTGCTCTTGCAATGGCTGGTTTGTTTGGTCTTCTGCTGTATAATATGAAGTGGGAGCTGTTTTCAAGTCTTCCTTTCTTTTAGCTTGTTTTACCATATCTTGCGTTTCCTGAACCAAGCTCTCACCTTGTGACCTTGAGGTTACAAGTTCGAACCCAACTACCTACTTGTGCTTGGGGAGTAGGGATCTCCTTATATCCCCTGCTCTCAAACGTTAACCTACCTAGCTGGCTGGTTGACCTGCGAGAGGTACTGGTCCAGTGGGGTTGTCCTTCTTACCAAGAGGCAAGGGGTTCTGAATGGGGGGCTCCAGAAAAAAGAAATCTTGCGTTTCCTGATTTTCAATATTAAGGGTATTTTATTTCATTAATAAAAGAAGTATGTGTAGCATCACAACAAAGCAACTATTGACTATTGTGATAAAAAAACTTAATTCGTCAAAACTTATTGAAGTTTATATTAATTTATTTAAACCTTTATGTTCTCCTTGAAAGAACTTTAAATAAGTTGAACACAGACTTCATTATTGCGGAAGATTCCACTCAAAAGAGTCTAGTCTTAAATTAATCACAATAACTACATCTCCGTAAGGGTTTTGCTCTTTCTTTCTCCAAGCTTTTGACCCCTCCCACCAGGCACCAGTCCCCTAGTATTTATAGCTTTTAGGTCGCTGGCGGTCGATTGCTTTTTCTGTGGTCGCCGGCGAGCTTCATTTCCGGCATTTTCTAGTGTGTAGTGGTGCGTCAAGCCGTTGGTGTTGCGTTTTCGTAGCAGGTCTGCTTCATGTGTGAGGTACGAATAATCCTTAAATTTCTTTTCTCTGGGTAGATTATCTTTGTTAGATTATCTTTGTTGGACAATTCAGGTTTGGATATATCAATATTTGCTAACTTGATTTATTTTCTTCCATCGCAGTTCTTGCTGTAACTTCTTAGTTTTAGATTGTTTTGATTTTACGTTGTGTCTAGTATTTTAGTTAGGTTGACTCTTAAGATGTTTTTCTTGGAGGTTTGTAAGAGACTTAAGGAGGAATTGAATCAACTTCTCACTGAGGGAGAGGAGTTAATGCATGAAGATGAATTTCTAATTGAGTTAATTGCAAGTTCAAAAAATTTGGAGGGCGTTCTTGGGTTTGCTAAATAATTAAAGGAAGAAGATAATCTACTTTTTAAGCAAGAAAAATTGATGATGTCCTAGAGAAATATGGATATGCAGAGGTCATTCTTGCTCGGTATGCATTTGTAGGAGAAAGGAAAATGGTTGAATGTTTTGAGTTGGTTATTTGCATTCTCCTAAACTCTGTAGTTTGTTTCAGCAGAAAAAAGAGTTTGAACAAGTAGGTCGGATTTGTTCAATCTTCTTGGATTTCAACCTAAATAGTGTTAAAGCGTTGTTTAGTTGAGCTTATAGTTGCTATAGGGCTAGGGGGGAAATTTGGCTTATTAGGGCTTGTTGATAGCTACCAACATTGAGCCTGGAAATAGGGAGGTATTAATGAAACTTGAAGAGATTAAAAGCTCTCTTCTCAAGAATTCAAGAATTCAAAAATTCAAGAGGACATTCTAACATCTTTAGGATTAGGACTTTCCTCTCCAAACAAGAAGGTTAAAACGTATTTGGAGCAGAATGGTAGATGTGCAAGAGAATGAATCTTATCTAGGTGTGAATGTGAAGAATGGGGCTCATGATTTATTTGGAATAAAATATATGGAAGACCAAAATTGTTTAAGTAGGAAAGGGGAAAGTTTTCCACCTGAAATGAGAGAAGTGACAAAAGAGAAGATGAAGAATGTCGAGAGCATTCTAAATTTGAAATACAATTACGGTTGAGCTCAAATATCGGTTTGCTAATAGAAGTAGGCCGAACTCCTTTATTCCCAGAAAAATTATCAAGTGTTAATGAAGCGAGAAACTATTGAGTGCTTCAATTCTAGGTCTGGTTCTACGATGACTATAAGGGTAGTTTAGATGATGGAATCAAGAGCAAAGAGGCGTGTAAAAAAAAGAGTGTGGTTGTTTTCAGTGGGGTTTGATAACTTAAATCATAATAAATAGTGAAGTAATTTCAATATGGAATTGAGAAGATCAAAGTACAGAGAATTCTCTAATGGAGCCTATGGGTGAGTCCATGAATGGAGATGAGGATACTGCAACACGGAGTAGCGATACAGATAGCCACAATCATGATATCAAGAACAAGAAGAATATCATAATCTTATCCTGGTATGTTCAAGGTTCGAGAGGAAAGTGACATTCACGACTTTCTAATTCAGTAAGTGAAACGAAGAAACGACCCTGTCCACATGGAAAGAATAGTTGTAGCAGGAGAAGTTTTAAGAATAAGACCAATGTTGGTTCATCATCAAACCGTTTTTCTAAATGCTGGTTGATGACAGACAATTAAAAAAAGGAGTTGATCTCTCCATCATGCATATACTGTTGTCGAAGGAAAAAACATATGTTACGTAATGGTTGTCATGTTTGTAGTATTAAAGTCTAGTATGATTACCTCTAATAATGTTCTGTTTTGTAATAATAGTTGTGTACATGGTCTTGTATCCCACGGAATGGCCGTTGACCATGAGTAGTTGGTTATGTTTGGTCTTTGTTTGTGTGTACTTGTGGCAAAAAAAAAAAAAAAAAAAAACCTCAAATCTCAACTACATAATACGCTCATATGTCATTGTCCACGTGTTTCCTATAATATTGGTTAGATATCGAAATTTTGGAATATGAGTTAAGGCATATAGGCATATGTACTCTCCGACCAAAACTTGTCCCTCAGTGTCTCATAACCTTTTTCTCTTTTCATTATTTTTCATTCAGCGAGGAATCAATTTCTTTTTTGCGAGGGCGATGAATCATAAATCATAATTGGGGAAGAAGTTTCAAATGAATGTGACAAATGACAATGCTTCTTACCTTGGTAGCTGGTGTTTAATAATGATCGATAAGCTTCATGATTTTGTGGTGTATTTCCTTCCTATTTTTACTTTTTTTCCCCAAGGGGAGGTAGTTGTGACTTGTTAGTTGAGTTCCATTAAGTTTTCATGAGTTGGGAAGTGGAGAAAAAGCATCTCTCAAGTGTCAATAAAGTATCCCCTCAAAAAAAAAAAAAAGTGTCAATAAATAAAAAGTAATTTTTTTGTGAGGAATAAAGAAAAAGTAATCTATAATGGAGATAACTATATTTACTTAATGTTGATACTAAATTGGATATCAGTTCATTTAAATGTTGGTAAAAGTCTCAAGAAATATAGTTTCATGATTAGACTGTTAGAGTGTTTTCTCTTTCACCTGAAAAAACTTAAACTTATATAAACTTAACTTATTAGACCTGATTGATCTTTATTAGAATATATTTTTGAGTATCGTGTTAGATCAATACTTTTTAGACTTGAAACTTATATTTTTAGGTGAACAGAACACGCCCTTAATCAGTTAACCAAAAAGTAATAAAGCTTTCGAAAATTACAAAGTCTTACACTCTTATATGTGGCTGACCATACTATTAGTTGATGGTGAAACTAATACACATTTAACTTTTAATTGAGTTGGGGGTTATGATGATGAACAATTGGGGTTACTATAATGGATAAGAAGTTACTCTTATAAGTAAATGAAGGTTAGTTTTGTAATAGTCAAAATAAAAGAAGATTATTTTTAAATGATTTCATATCCAAAGAACAGATGGCGTTACAATATTTTTACCTATTGTTGATACTAAATTGGATCAATGGATTTTACTAGTACGATTAATTTTGGTCACACTTATAAACAAAATAATGTTACTCTCATGAGTAAATAAGATTATTGTATGATGAATTGAAACTACTCTTATAAAAAAATGTAGTCACACTGTGTAGCTGGCTGTACACAAGACTTACCGTTCAAAAATAGTTAAATGTCTATACAAAAGTAATTGGAAACTAAATAGTTATAAAATAATACTCAAAACTTAGATGGTCTGACCAAAATTGGTCAGTCACATCTTCTACCATAGCTATTTTAAATTGTATTAGTAGTGAGTAAACTATCTAATAAATAAATCATATTTTATCTTACATATATAAAATATTTAGAATTTGAAATTTCTTTACTATCCACTCTCTCCGTTTCCTAAAGATCTTCCATCTTTCCGTTTAAGTGCGTTTCCAAAAGATCTTCCCTCTTTTACTTTATTCCTTATTTGGAACTTTCTTTCCCCTTTTTACCTTTTCATGTCCCTATCATATGGTCCACCGTTATATTATTAATTCAATTTTACTCCCTTTCTCTCTCCTACTTTACACACCCTACACCCCACAACCCACAAAAATGGATCCTCGTTGGTATCTATAGGAACAGTAACAAAGAAGATCTTTAGAAAACAGAGGGAGTATCACATTATTTTCTTGCAGTAATATAAATAAAGAGCTGATGAGAAGCAAACTTATGGTCATAACTCATAACTAATAACTAGTGTCACTTTTCTCTCAACAAAATGAAGTACGGAAAAGTATCTAAGCAAATGATCCAATTATCAATCATCAATATTGATAAATTCATTTTACGACTTTTTTTTTTTTTGATAATTTAACTCATTTCATTAATACTCATAAAAGAGTACAAGGCATACATTGAAATACCAAATTACACCACCTTGAGCGATGAGACAAACACCATAAGCACCAAAACAACTACTCGAAAACAACAAGAAACCGCTAGAACAAGCTAGAGTATCAACAACTTCCAAATTGAGAAACCTAGAAACAACACCTAAACTTACCGACTGAAAAAACCAAACTAAGGCAACAAGATCAAAACAAAGTAACAAAGAAACTCATGAACTCCTTAAATATTGAAGTAGGGAAACCCATTTAACCATTGGGATACTCCTCACTACACCATTTCCTTGCAACTTGAACTCCCTTTTTCTTCACCTTAATCTGGCAAAGAACTTGAGATTGATGATTCTTCTCCATATTGCGATGGAACCCAAGGTGATTAAGCAATTGACATTGATTTTTCTTAAATGGCCTTTGTAAAGTAGGAATTGGCACAATATTGCTCATATTAGAATCAAGCGAAAATAATGAATCAACACTAAGATCACCAATTGAAACTGCATTTCGACCATTTCCATTACCACAAGTAGAGACCTCATCACCATCAACATAGACTAAACTTCCTTTGATACACACTTCATTTGCAAAAGAAAGGGCACTTCCATTGCCACATAAACTAGCATTTTCTGTGGACATTTTTTCCTTGTTGACACTGTTGTTTTTGAAAGATTCATTGTTCAACAATCACATTGCATCACAAGTGATATTTGATTCCTTAACATGGTGAATCATGCGCTCTAGCTTAGGATGACTAGAGTCAAACTGCAGATTTTCCCATTTTAGTAGAGCATCGACTTCTAACTTGAGATCACTATCGTGAGAGAGGTGCGAACCTTCTTGTTGAAGAAACGCACAAGAATCTGAACCGATATCCCTGCATTCACTAACAATAGCAGCAACCAGACTCGAACCCTCTTGAGAAACATGAAGAAAAGCATGGACAAAATTCCTCCAAGGATTAACACTGCCTAATGCAGGGACAAGAATTGAATACCATATACCCTTAATCTTCACACTTAACTTCAAAAACCACCCCCAACGATTACAACCAGATTGAATTTTCCACCAAAGGCAACCAAATCGTCTAGAATGTTCAAATTCAATCAACTTTGAGCAACCCATTAAGAACATTGGAAACCCATTCAATCAACTTAATCGGAAAATTTATCCACCGTTTTCGATTATTATAGAACTCAGCAATTTTTAAGAAACCATTACTCAATTCCAATTGAAAAGATTTACCTTTGATTTGGATTCTCATCTTCGAACTTTCACTTGACCACCTTTGTTGGACGCCCACCAAAAAACAAAACTTGCAATCTGTCAAACAGCAAAACCATAACACAACAAAACAGCCTGGAGAAGGGAAACAAACTGAGACCAAACCTAGAGAAGATTAATTGGGAAAAAACTGATTTAAAGAGGATTTCTGAAAATTAAAAGAAAGAAAGAGAAAATAGAAAAGGGAGTGAAAGAGGTGAAAGAGAAGCATTGGGAAGGGTGGAGGCCACTGCGGCGACGCACGCCGGAGAGATACACGCGGCCGGCGCCGCCGCAGGGGGAGTTGGGAAAGCGAAAACAGAGGAGATGAAGCGTGAGTTAGGGTTCCATGACTGAGCAGAGGAGATGAAGCGTTTTATGGATATTTTTATTTGATAAGATATTGTTTTTTCATTTTACGACTTTATAGTCATAACCTTAAGGTTATAAGTTATAACTATTGTCCTTACTAGGGGTGTTAACCAGATGAGACCGAGCAATTTTTATTCGAACTCAAGCCAAGTTTCGAACATTTTCAAGTTTGATTTACTTTAAAATTCAATCTGAGTTAAAAAATTATATTGCATATATTTTATAAATAAGTTTAAACTAATTACTTTGAGCTTTTCACAAGTATTTTGCTCGATGTAAGTATAACTTTTCATTTAATTTCTATAATATGGAAAATAATATAGCTACAACATATTTTGAGCATATTTACGAACTTTTGAAATCGAACTTTACTATGTTCGGCTCTATAAAATTTGAGTTGAACTCGAATAATTTATGAACCAGCTAAGCTCATAAACACCTCTAGTCCCTACTCATATATGGCACCAGCCTAAAAATATCTCGTTGTATTCTCTCCACTTTTTTTTAATTTGCTACCACCATCGTTTTTTTTCTATTATAATAATTGAGTTTTTACGCTTGACAATGCACAACTTTAACTATTAATATCTTTAATTACTTTTAAGTAAAGTTATAAAAAAAAATTGGTATTTTGAAAGTATATATTGAAACTAATCTAATAAGAATTCATATGACTATATTTTTCCTTACGTAAAAATCACAATCATAGTGAAAGGGTGCTGGATAAGTAGATTATAAATCCAATTGTTAAAAAAAAGAACGGAGGAAGTACATTTCTATTTTGGAAATTTAAGCTATCAACTTTGAGTCTTTGACCGATTATTTTAATTTATTATATAAGTATAAATTTAATCATGTGTGATATTGTTAGATTTTTTTCGATATGTAAATTTATAATATTAAACTTTATAATTTTTACTTAAAAAATATAATAATATATAAAAGGTTAAAAGTTAAAACATCTTAAAAACTGTGCAAAAAATAATATAGTAAATAGAAAAGGCCAAGGGAGTCTTTGACCACTCGTCTTTCTTCTCCATACCTTTGGTCATGTCACATTGTCACGTGACAGAAGAAGTATAGAGAAAAATGATGACCACAGAGATCAAATGGATCATGACATCATCCATCGAACATTTTCTCTTTATAGTCATGATGAAACACAATTATTTTTCACTTCAAATTAGTGCTAGTATTATTTTCTTGGTTTTTCTGGAGCTTGGGTTCGCGTCACATATTGAGATGTCATATTGGTATCTTATAAAATTGTTGATATTAAAATTAAGGTCTTGTTTGGTTGTATATAAGAAGTCATATTTTTTAGGAAGTTATTTTTTCCATGTATTTGAAATTTCTAGGAAGTGTAAAATTGTGTTTGGTTGATAATGGAAAGTAGAACTTCCTATGGAAAGCTCTACTTACCTAGGGGGACCTAGGTAAGTAACTTCCTCTATTTTGGAGGAACTTCCTAGGAAGTACAAATTCCCATGATTTTGACAACCAAACAACTTCATATACTTCTACTTCCTAGGAATTTGTCTTCCCATGATTTGTTTTGTCAACCAAACAAGGCCTAAGTTAAAGTAGATAAAATAGAGTTATTTGACACTAAAATCAAAGAAACTCTATTTTGGTACCAAACTTCCTTTTGGTACCAAATGACTCTATTTTAGTACCATTTTGACTTAATTTTAGTATCAAAATTTTGTGAGATACTATTTTGGCATCTCATTGTGAGTTACCAATACTTTCTCGTTCTTCTATAATGTTTCAATCTAGTTGTAGTATTTTCTCCATATTATTTGTATCCAAAAAGTCGATTTTTTGAATTTAGACGAAATCAATAATAATCTAAATAATTACCTTTGTTTTTATATATTATTGAAAAGAATAGTTGAAATTAGATTTGTCAATGGTAAAACAAAATCAATCGAAACCATTAATAGGCAATGCAATGAATTTTTATTTCAAGTGGATGGACGAAGATTTTTTCATAGATGCCTCTTCCATCCCACCAAACAATAACGTTGGTTTGATAGACATTAGTGAATGACAGTAAATTGGTAATGACAACATATTTTGTCCACAATATTGAGAATAAATCCCAAAATATATATTTTTCTTCGTAAATCTAGTTTGCATTGCATCTATTACTACTTGAGATGTGGCATTGAGTGAGTACGACTATTATTTCAACTTGGATTATTATTGTAAATTACATAAAGTTACATTTTCAATACTATCAATATTATATTGACTACTTTTTTTTTGAAAAAAATTTTCATTAATGCAATGCCAAACAACATCTACAATAAGGTGTTGTTTGGTTGGAAGCTATTTTCCTTGGAAATAGAAATTCCTAAGAAATACATTATGAGTGTTGTGTTTGGTTGGAGGAAAATGGGAGAAGCATAGGAAATAGAATTTCCCATGAAACATGGGAAATCACTCACCAAGCCCCCCCTTGGTGAGTAATTTCCTAGGAAATGCAATTTCCTATGGTGTCAACCAAACAATTTTGTCTAATTCCTAGGAAATTAACAAGGGAAATAATTTCCCATGAAATGTAAATTCCCATGGGAAATTACTTCCCATGTGAACCAAACGAGGCCTAAGTATTTAAGAAAAACAAGCTATAATCCCACAAGATCAAATCAAATTTGTATTCGAAAAAATAACAATGAACCAGATCAAACAATATAACATATATAACTCCCTTGTATGTATTTGTTGAATCCCGCAACTATAGATGGAGATAGTCTATCATTTTGACATAGTTTGAGAAGAAAATTCTTAGCTTAACCATGTTGACTATATCCGAATTTATAATACCTCGATGTTGATGGTCTTGAACTTCAACCAATACGAACAATTTTCCATATCATTTTTAAAACTTTCACATGGAAAAAGAATAAAATCAAACTACAAACTCCCATAAAAGGAGAGAAAGAAACTCTCGAAAAGAGAGAGAATGAAAGATTATATTAACGGGAAAAACTTTATCTATCCACTGGGTCAACAACCCACTACAAATAGAAACAAATAATAGTGGAATCCAACTCATCAGTTTTAATAGTTTTTTAATTCTTTATCTATCCAATGGGTCAACAACCCACTACAGATAAAAACAAACAACCCCTCAAAAAAAAAACTACCCACTAAATAGATGTAGCATTCCCCCTAAGTCAATACATTTTTGGTGTAGTAAATAATTGTTTGGACTCCATAAATTTTTACAAAACCTAAATTGTAAATTTTGGTGCCGATTACCATAATTACCCTTCACTTTCTCTTAGTCTATATAAGCCCTAGCACCACTCCCTAGTCACTACTCACTATATTAGGGCTAAAAGTAAAATTTGCATTAGTAAAAAAAATACACAAAGAGTAGTAGAGAATGGAAGCTTGTGGGTCATCACAAGCACACAGTCCTACACCAAATTCGGCGGTCACCGGCGACGATATCGCAAGCAGCAAGATAAGTAATGATGAGAAAACAGTGAAGATCACAGTACAAAAACAACACACAAGAGATTTAACCTTTCTAGTGAAACGTAACCGTCCTTTAGGAAAACTAATGTTAAACTACTGCCTTCAAATGGGTTTAAATGACAAGGGTTTTAAGTTCACATATTTGGGTAAGCCACTTAAGGATTCTGAATCTCCTCTTGATCTCCAAATGGAAGATGAAGATGTTATTGATTGTTGGGATGATATGATTGGTGGTTCTGCTCGTGCAATCTAATCTAATAATTATGTTACTTATTTGGTTGTTCTATATGCATGTTTATGTTTACTTCCTTTCTTAGGGCATAATGTAATATTTTTTGTTCATTTGTTTAGTGACTTGGAGTCAAGAGTTCAAGACTCATTATTGTTCTTAAGGAATGCTTGTTGATTTAAAAGAAACAATTAGTGGTTGTTTGGTTGAATTTTGGGGGTCCATGTAGCATTTTGAAGGAAATGTAGAATTTTGTTTGGTTGATAATCTTATTAGACCAAATATTATAGAAAGATATTTTGCTTTGAATTATTGATTTCACTACTAATTCATGACTAATTTTGAATTTTATCATGTATCAATATCCTTGGTTAACTAACTTGAAAATTGAAACCACTTCTTATCTTTAAAGTAGAGTTCTTTTTGTGATTGTTTGATATATATGAAAATTTAATTTTCATGAGAAGTTTCATTTTCTCGATAGTTATTTTTTGATTCCTTGAAGATTAACTTATGTGTTTGGTTGGCATAAATGAATTTGCACTTCTCATTAATTGATGTGATAATTTTGAATGACTAAGGCTATGTTCAATTCACCTTATTTTTGCTTATTTCAGATCTAATCAGATCAGATCAGATCAGATCAGAAAAAATAAGTTCAGTTCAGATCTATCAGTTTTAAAAACTCATTTTTACTATTAAATTTCTTTCATTACATATTAGTAAAAATTATAATAATTGAATATTAATAAAGTATTCATTGAGACGAATCAAACAAGACCCCACATGACTATATTTTTTCTTATATATTGAGAGAAATCTAAAAGATAAGATCTTGTAATCAGATCAGTTCAGAAAAAATAAGTTCAGATCAGATCAGATCAAAAAAAATAGGTTCAGATCAGATAAGTTCAGGTCAGAAAATTTCAGGTGAACTAAGGCTATGTTCAGTTCACCTTATTTTTGCTTATTTCAGATCTAATCAGATCAGATCAGATCAGATCAGATCAGAAAAAATAAGTTCAGATCAGATCAGATCAGATCAGAAAAAATAAGTTCAGATCAGATCAGATCAGATCAGATCATGCTTATAATTAAAAACTCATTATTATTATTCAAAAGGATTATTATTGTTGTTGTTGTAATTATTCATTATTAATATTAGTAATTATTATTAATTTTATTCTTATTATTATAAATTTCATTATTATCATTGTTTTTTATTTTGTTGTTATTAAATAATAAAAAATTAAAAGCCATGTGTTAAGAACATAAGATTGGCGCAAAAATAAGAAATATATAAAATATGATAGCTCAAATTCATGACAACGAAACTATTAAGGCTATGTTCAGTTCACCTTATTTTTGCTTATTTCAGATCTAATCAGATCAGATCAGATCAGATCAGATCAGATCAGAAAAAATAAGTTCACATCAGATCAGATCGGAAAAAATAAGTTCAGATCAGATCAGATCAGACCAGATCAGATCATATCAGATCAGATCAGATCAGATCAGATCAGTTCAGATCATATCATGCTTATATTTAAAAACTTATTATTATTAAATATCTTTCACTACATATTAATAAAAATTATAATAATTGAATATTAATAAAGTATCATTGAGACGAATCAAACAAGACCCCACATGACTATATTTTTTCTTATATATTAGAAAAAATCTAAAAATTATCTCTAATTGTGAATAGTGTCAAGATTCTAAGTGACAAAGATAAAAAAATACAAAGGGGTATTATTATTTACTAGTACATTTGTTCAAAAGAATTATTATTGTTGTTGTTGTTGTACTTATTAATTATTAATATTGGTAATTATTATTAATCTTGTTGTTACCATTATAAATGTCATTGTATTATTATATTAAGTTATTTTGTTGTTATTAAATAATAGAAAATTAAAAGCCACATGTTAAGAACATAAGATTGACGCAAAAATAAGAAATATATAAAATATGATATCTCAAATTCATGACAACGAAACTACTAATTTCGGATTACATTTCAAAATAAGCTAAGTGTGAATACAAATTATAAATTTAGATTCGGTATACCTCTTCTACCGAATTCCAAATCTCTCTAGCTATTTGAAGTTGCACGATATTTATTATTTTTTTTGCTCAAGTCATAGTTGTTTGTATATCTTGTTCTATTTTATATGAAAAAAAAGAGTTCAGTTTGCCGACTTCTCAAGTGTGAAACTTTTTTTTAAGGGAAAGTGTGAAACATTGTATAAGTGCTCTTATAAAATAATGACTTGAGTTATATAATATTTTTAGTAATAATAATAATTATGATTATAATTATTATTGTTGTTCTTATAATAATGATAATAATAATTATTATTAATAATAAAAGTTGTATAAAAGTTGTAATAGAAATAAAATGATAATAATAGTAACACTATAAAGAAGATCTTATAATGTATTGCATAATAATGATTTACAAAGTAATAATATTATTTTTATAAAAGATAAGATCTTGTTGAAAAAATAAGTTCAGATCAGATCAGATCAGAAAAAATAAGTTCAGATCAGATCAGATCAGAAAAAATAAGTTCAGATCAGATCAGATCAGATAAGTTCAGATCAGAAAATTTCAGGTGAACTGAACATAGCCTAAGTTCGGATTACATTTCAAAATAAGCTAAGTGCGAGATACAAATTATAAATTTAGATATGGTATTTCTCCTTCTACCGAATTCCAAATCTCTTCAGCTATTTGAAGTTGCACCCTATCCATTTCTTTCTTGCGCAAGTCATTGAACATATCATAATCTGCTCTACTTGGTGCAATATTTACGGTCCTTGATATCGGTATATCCAACTCATACAATCGAATGAAATTTTGGAGTGTGAATGCAGAAACCATAATAGCCAATTGATATGGGACATCCATGTTCGGCATGTTTGACAATATTTTCCATCTCTTTTTAAGGGTTCCAAAACATCTTTCAATTGTAGTACGGAGAGATGAGTGACGATAATTAAAGTTTTCTAGCATGCCTTCTGGAGGGGGGCCATTTTGAAATTCAGGAATGTGATATCTTATATTTTTATCTTTAACTGGACTCAAGTATCCAATAGTATTTGGATATCCAGCATCTACCAAATAGTATTTTCCTGTTAAAAAATGAAAATGTAAATATTTTTTCTTGTATTATAGTTGCAATAAAACAAACTTTTTTTACTTATTCATACCTGCGGGGGGGTGTGGAAATTGAAATTTGGGTTCACTTAAGCAATGACTCCAAACCGTGATATCATGAGCACTCCCTTCAAATCCAACATTGACGAATGTGAATAATCTATCAAACGAACATGCAGCCAAAACATTCCACGTTTTGTTTCCTTTGCGTCCTCGAAATGCTATACCATCATTGTCGCTTACAAGTGCATTTATATGAGTCCCATCTAGAGCTCCAACACAATCCTTAAAGCATAACAAAAAATAATGTGTATTGCCATTCTAGATAGAAGATATTAATTATGCCAAGTAATGCGGTGTAAAATTATAAGGTGGTGTGAAGTGTTACCTTAAAGAATGGCCAATATAGTTGGTTTTGCGCTATTTGTGCAGGCACTTCATTCAAATCTTGATGCGGTGTGAAGTGATATGCTTTCAATACTTGTTTGAAATAGAAACTAATTGTTGCAATTGAATGTTGAAATCGATCAGCAACATCACGATAGGAACTTCCTTTAGCCATAATATATAGAAAAATTCCTATTTGCTCCACTACTTCGATGAATCTACCACTTGATAGTAAATTTTTTTCCGATAAACAAGTAACCAATTGTAAAAATACATTTCTATCTAATCTTAATTGCTCTTTAAATAGATGTGGATGAACATGTAACAATCTATGTATATATTCACTACCACCTTCTCCACCTATCCTTAAAGGTAATCTTTCAATTGGTGTGAGTAATCTCTTCAACTCCTCTAATGCAATGATTGTGACACAAATCCGAATCATAGCGTCCATTCTACAAAATTGCATCATAATTGAACAACTCATAATAGTGTATAGACTTAAGAAATTGCAACAAACAAATAATTGAAATATAAAAGGTCGTAATATTGGCAAATAAAGCTTAAAAGTTCCATAATAAAATTTAACATAATGCAATAACATCATATGAAGCTACTTAAACTTAAAGGTCATACAAAATAGTAGCTCTATAATAATACCTAGATTAATATTAGCATAATACTATATAGTAGAGATAACTCATTAAAAACCGAAATGCAAAATAAGGTTAATCGCTAACACTTGAAGTAGCTTTATCATAAGGATGAGGAATATAAGCTTCCTTAGAAGGACATGCAAATGCCGTTCTCAAGAACATGAGTTTCTGCTCATTGGAGCGAAGTCCCAAGAAAAATTCAGCATTATCTCCTTGATGCAAGAATTGCATACATTGGTATATAAACCCTTCACCTTGTTCAACAACTCCTTCAATTTTATATAGAGCATCTAGGCTTTTTCATATTTATTTCCAACCATCTGCATCGAGCCAGCTTCGATAGACATTCTTAGCAACTCTATACAAGAATCAATACTACTCGTTTTACTTTTTTTTCCTACACTACTGCATCCATCACTCTTACGTTTACCCTTTGAGGTACTTCTTGGAGGGGATACACTCTGTGCATCATTTTCGCAATTGTCATTGTTTAGATCCATGCTCTCATTCTGGTCATCACTATCACCCGAGCCTTCATTATTATCTCCACTAAGTTGCCCCTCCCCCATTGCTGGAGAAAAACTATACTTGCTAGTAGCAAATGATCCTAAAAAAAGTTTTCGTAATAACTCTAAATGGGGTAAAGGCCTTTTAATGAATCTCGCAGGTATCCCCTTATGTTTCTGCAATAAAAAAGGTTGAATACTTTTATCAATAATGCCAAAACAAAGTGATATTTATGACACAGACAATAACTTATAATGTCATACCTTAACAAACACTTTCCATCTGTCATGTTCAACTTGTGGGCAACCAGTAATAGGATCAAATGCAAGTCCAGTCCATTTGAGTTCCATTTCATTCCAAATCTTAAATTTTTTGCGTAAATCATCCCAAATTTCTTACTTGTTTCGCATTGAAATTCTTCCCACTTTTCATGTTCAAATTAGCCACTATTTTATCCCAATTCACCTTTGAGAACGCACCCACTTTGAACTCAATGCATATATCCAAAAATATTTCGGTAATATCGTCAGACCATGTCACCCTTTCGGCCATTACAACTATTATAATACAAACTTTAAATATTAGTTTATACATCTTTCATAGTTTTGTCAAATAACTCACAAAAAATTGCAAAAAATTAAAAAGCAAACTAAACTACAAACACTATAGATTTATTTTCCTTGTATTTACACTTCTACCCAAAACAGAAAAATAATAATTTTGGCTTCCAATTATTATAGTACTATAAGCAACAGGTTCTAGCCACTTTATATGCCATTAACAAAGACATACACAGAGGGAATTAAAACGATAGCTAAAGAGTAAACACTTGTAACATTATGTTCTGTTTTTATGCTTTTAATAGTATATGTTTATGGTAAAAATCTGCATCTTGCAATGAAGCTGGTTGTTATGAAGACATGATGTGCATTTTGTGGAATGTGAATTTAAGTAAATTATGTTAATCATTTATGTTGTTTCCGATTTGGTGAGTCTCAATGAAAATCTAGATGCTTACTAGTAGGATTGACAACAGTCTTATAATAAGTTATTATGAAACCATAAATATGATCAAATAACTTGCCCTTCCATGCATATTTATATGACAAAATTAACTTTTCGGTATGCTAGTGTACATGTTGTTACAGTCTTTCAATCGGATGCTATATATTTCTATGTTCAAGGTCTACATATTAAATTTTTTACTACTTCCTACATAATGCAAATTAGTACTATAATTTTGACTGATCATATAAATATGCAAACAGCGAAACTGATCAAAAGTTAACCAGATTACCATGAACAGCAATTCGAAGAACAGTCAGATCCCACAGAAAAAACACTTTCCAAAACACTTCTACCCAAACAGAAAAACAATAATTTTGACTTCCAATTATCTCTCAAAAATATATATATATATATAAAAAAAAGAAGTAAACGAGTATATTATAGTACTATCAGCAAAAATATAAAGAAAAAATATAAAGAAAAAAATAACGACGGTGAGAATATTTTTCCAAAAAAAGTATATTAGAGTACTACTAACCTCACAGATGAAGGAAGATCGAAAATGTTCCAAGCAATAACCTTTGAGACAGAGAAAAACCTTTGTTGCACTCTAATTTTGAATGGATCTCAGAAGGGTTGAGGAAGGGATGAAATCAGTTTCCATCAATTAGTTGGCTTTTATACCAATTTTGATGCATCAGAAAATTCTAACAATACCTAGTAGAATTTATGTTGTCTTCCAACCAACAAACATCTGAATACATGGGAAATTACCATCCAACAAAAAGATGAGTCAATTTTTTGAAAGGTAAAAAAGTTTGTCAAGAACACTCTGTTCAAGGTTTGTGTTCATAGAAGCTTTTGATTTTATTTTATTTTTCTAAAAAACTGCAAATAATGAAAGTAATGCGTCAAAACTGCGGCCTTTTGACCTTGAGAGATAGATTCTCATAACCTATGTATTGCACCCACTGCCTTTTTCTCAATACATATATAACAAGTAATCCACCCACTGACTTTTTTATGTATTGCATCCACTGCCTTTTTCTCAATACATAATTTAAAAGGGCACTTATTATTTTATTATTTTATTATAACTAAAAAAACTCATGTCAATGTTCATAGTTATGAAAATCTATTTCTATTTCTATTCTATATTTCAAAAGGGGTAGGAATATCAAAAAATAGAAAAAAAAGAACAAGGAAAAAAGAAGAAATAACTACTTACTTTAATTAAAAAAAAGTAAAATAGAAAATAAAACTATCTATTAAATAAAAGGTAAAAAAAAACAAAAAAAAAACTAATTATATAAGTAAAGGGGAGAGTTATGGTGTCCCCCTTTAAACTTTTTGTCCTTAGCTAAATATAATATTTGAATATTCAAATCTTCTACAATATATTATTTCCTAATTTATCTATATAAACACTAGTTTATTTTCAAACATGTGTTTATATATAATATTAGCAAAATTATAAAGAAAAGAGATTAAATGAAATTTTGGTGAAATGCCAATAGTAATAATAATAATATAACTAAGATTTTATAAAGTATTGCATAATAATGAATTACAAAGTAATAAAATAATATTAATAATATATTTTATAAAAGATCATATCAGATCAGATCAGATCAGATCAGATCAGATCAGATCAGATCAGATCAGATTAGATCAGATCAGATCAGAAAAAATAAGTTCAGATCAGATCAGATCAGATAAGTTCAGATCAGAAAATTTCAGGTGAACTGAACATAGCCTAAACATAGCCTAAGGGGATTTTAGTTGAATGAATTTCCACGTTTGGTGGGGATTTGAATTTACCAGGAATTTTCATTGCTTTTATTTTCCTCGTTGTTGTCAACCAAACAACAACCTAATTCAAAAAATCATGGGAATTTTTATTGTCTACCTAATCTCCTGTATACCAAATAACTACTTAAATGATTTATAATACTTCAAAAAAAAAAGTAAATAAATCATGCAACCCGTATAGTCAATAGTGTGGTTTTCTATTTTTTGATTTTCAAAGTCATATGATATATGTCCTATAATGAATATCAAATTTCCCGTCAAAAAAAAAGAATATCAAATTAGTCAAATTTTTAAAGAACGTGATCATTTTCAAAACGGACAACTAAAAAGTGAAAATCATTTTTTCCTGCATTCTTGTTTTTGATTTTTAGTTTTTTTTTAAAAAAAACTACAAAAAATGATAACGGGCCTTAGATTAACCTAGAATCTAGATAGGTATTATTTAAAAACCAAAAACTTCCCCTTGATAACCGGCGTGGATCCCTTCCTTGGCATATAAAGAGGAAACAAAGCCACTCCTACTCCATATTCCATATTCCATATCTACCACAAGTGTAACACAATGGAAGATTACGGTTCATCAAAATCACGCAGCCCTTCCCCAATTTCGACGCTCACCAGCGTCGATCTTCTAAGAAGATTAGCAAAAAGAAGCGATAACATAATTGTTGGGAAGACAGTGAAGATTACAGTAGAGAAACAACATACAAAAGATGTAACCTTCAACGTGAAACGTAACATTCCATTAGGAAAACTTATGGTTAGTTACTGTCTTCAAATGGGTTTCAGTTATAATGCCTTTAGGTTCACCTACTTGAATAAGCAAGTTAAAGATTTTCAAACTCCTCTTGATCTGGAAATGGAAGATGTCGATGTTATTTATTGTTGGTCTGATCAGTTGGGTGCCTAGTTAATTGATGCTTCTACTATATGGTATTGTACCAATCTTATTATGATGAAGTTACAATATTGTTCTATTAGTATGTTTATAATTTTAATCTAGTTTCTCTGTTTAAGTTGCCGATGTTATTTCATCATGTTTGGATTTGATTATGAAGAACCTTTGATTATTATAGTTTATTTATATTGTTTAATTCTAGTGGATAGTCTACCTTGGGTAGATGTATCAATCTCCTGATAATCGTGTTTCGATTTCTTGTCGCACGAGAGTGTTTTTTGGTTATCATGATTACATTGAAAATGTGCATATAGGGTTTCAATCATTTTTAGTTGGGTATTAAAGTTTTTGAGATTATCATAGTTATAAGGAATTAAAGTCTTCGTTCTTTTTTTAAAAAAAAAAAAATCAGTTTTTACTTTTTATTTGTTTAGAAACTTTTGGGATATTACTTGAAGGAAACTTTTGGGATCACTAACCGTTTCTAGTTTTTGAGTTTTTTTGAATTTTATGATATAAGAAGTATTATGAATTTTAAAATCAGTTATACTTATCAATTTTAAAACTGATAACAAATTACTGAGAACTATATATTATGGTTTCATATTTTTTTTGTTTTTACCTTTCAAAAACATAAAAATGAAAAAACAAAAACGATAACAAATAAGTTTATTATAGGTGTTTTTTCGTGATTTGTTATCTTTTTTTCAAAATTGATATGATCCATAAGTATAAATAAACTTATTTTAAGTTCATTCTACAACATATTAAAAAATAAAAACTTACGGGGTGTATGGTATGAGGGAATGGGAGTTTGGGAATTAGAGGATGGGATGGGGAATGGGAGTTAGAAGGTGGGAATTCATTAAATATATTCCAATATCTTGTTTGGTATGTTAGTGGGATTATGTTGGGAGGGTAAATTCGTCTTTTAACATAACTAAAAATAATCCTCTCTCTAATACCTGCCTCCCCCATGTCTTATTTTGGTGGGATAAAGGGGGGTTTAATCTCATTCCCCTTCACATAGGAATTTAGATATCCCCTCAAACAAACATGGGATATCTACCCATGGGGATATAATATCCCATTCCCACCCCCCTAATCCCCCTAAACAAACACCCTCTTATCGAATGGCCCTAAAGTGTATATTCTTTTGATAAAGAGAGAACTTGGATTATGTAACGTAGCTAAAGGCCTATATTTTACATTGAGTTGTATACAAGTATAGATAGGACTGAGATCACTAATACCTAATATTTCCATTATACAAGGGAAAGAGGGAACCATGGTGTCCCCATTTGAAGAGAATGTTTTAACTTTTACCCCCTTCCTTTTCTAAACTAATTACAAAACCAGTTGCAACCAAAAAGAGACTTCAAAAAAATTGTCGGAAATACAATTGTAACAGTCAATAACAAGTTAATTGAAATCAATAGGATTACATAATTCACGTTATACAAATCATTCAAATGAGAAAATTTTACAAAAACAAGAAAATTCAATTACAAACTATAACCCATTAGCAATTATATACTCCGTTCCCAAGGATAATTTACAATTACTTATTAAAAAAGAATTACCAATACAATACAACGTTAAGACAACATCCCGTTAGCAATTACATACTTCATAAAAACATAAGATTTCGATGGGGAGATTCATATTTGTCCATTGATGATATGTGAACTTCTAAAAAAGGTACATAATTCTTTTAAATCTTCCAGTTTATTTCAAATTAGTTGAAAAAAAACTAACTCTTAAATTCGAATTACATGAATAATTTAAGTCTGTATTGTATAAATTTCGAAATAATTATTTAAAAAAATAGTACATGTATGTAACAAAAAAAGGAATTATAAAATATAATTCAATTTCGAATACAATAACAATGACACAAAAATCAAACTGAAAATGAAATTACACTAATTTGCCAAAATAAATAGTAAAATTGAAAATCGATGAAAACAAGTGATTTTATTGAAAATTCTTATGAATAATTTAAAGCCCAGAAAAAGGAGTAGAAAAATTATGAATAATTAAAAATAAAAAAAAAGGAGTTGAAGAAGTCTTGAAAAAAAATAAAGGAAAAGAGGATGATTCAAGAACTTCAGCAACAAATTTAATTTCTTAAAAACAAACCATCTTCACAAATGAAAGTTCAATTACAATGTAATCGGATCTTTGAGAAATTTACTTGACAATTACATTTTTAGGACGAAATTTAGGAACATAAGACGTAAAGAATTACCTTCAAATTTGAGGCTCCATTTAATTCATCGACCAAATTAAACTCCAATTTTAATCCCTTTCCCATGAATGTTTTGAACATTATTACCATCCAAATCGAAATGAAAACCTAAAAAGACCAACAAAAACAGAGATCAAAATTACCCTAAAGATTAATGGAGCGTTGATGAGGTTAATTTTGACACCATAATTGGCTTATTAATGTGGTGTTTGTTGTGAATATGAATATGAAATCTCAATCTTTTTAAGTGAGATATGAAAGATACTGAGGATAATGAGATGAGTCGTTCTAATTTTTTAAGGGAATAGGAGATATAAGGTTGTAAGTAGGAAGATGAAAATGTGGAGGATTAGATGGGAAAAAAATTGAGATACATTATTTATATATGTATATGGGGTGGATAGTTATATGATAGGTGGGATTGATAGTCATATGGGTAGGTAAGTAAAATTATATGGGTTTGTTACTTGCATACATGTGACTTCGTGGCTTTGGCTACATTTTTTTTATTATTATTAACAAACAACTAGCGTTAATCATATAGTGAAACAACAATATTACATAAAATCATGAAAACAAATTATGTTTATCTTAGCTCTGTTGTACCTGATTTGGCATGAACCTCAATCCATATCAATCTTGATTAGCAGTATTTATCTCCTCTTTACATTGTTTGTTTCAATACTGAGTAACAATTATGTCCAAAAATATTGTTGCACACATCACGTGTATAAAAACTAGTATATGATGAGGCAAAGAGTATTACTTCACGTCCTAGATTATATAAAAGTTCCATCAATCCTTTAAGAAAATAAATATATATAATTATGTTGATTGTCAATTTAGCAACCTCAAATTATCAATAATTCATTTGAATCTATAATTGACATTATAATATCCAAAATCTTGGGTATTGCATCCGCCATTGATGGAGATTAGTTGAAGATGTAGTCGAAAATGTTTAGGTGTGCTTAATTGAACTTGCTAAAAATAGTTTAGATTATAGGATGGATAAAAGTTTAAATGTTAACTTTTCAAATCCAACTTTCTTATGCTCAGCTTTATAAAATTTTGGTAAACTTCTTTTTAGTTCAGTAGCTGAGATTGTTAAGCTAATTGAACTAAAAAGTTGTATGGAATCGGTACCAAAAAGGTACTCAAATATTAAAAAAACTCGTGAGAGAAAAAATAATTTATGTTGGGGTCCAAATATGGGCACAAGCCTAATAGACTAATAGTTGATCTTGCACCTATATTACACCATCATGCCCCAAAAGCCTACTTGGCAAAGCTGTGCGCCTGTACCCAAATGATAAAGGCCCAAGATCTCTCAACTGTCCAAGGCACCATTATGAAGAACTTCTGCCGTTTAGAAATATTTTTATCTTTTCTATTTTGTGCACTATTCATATGTTAAATTTAAATTGCCTTTGGTGATTTATATTTCAGGGAAAACATACGTCATATGGGATCTTATTAGATTTGTGTCGACTCTCGATGTAAATTTTTTAAAAATAAACTTTTTATAATTTTTACTTATTGATAATCATCAATATATATATATAAAAGAGGAACTTTTCGGGAGCATAGAGCGCGCCACCTAGGATTGTCACATCATCTTATTAATTTAGAGATAATAAAATTTAGAGTTGGAGAGATAATAAAATTTTGAGTCTGAGAGATAAGAGTTTATTCACTCTCCGGCTATTACAAAAACCAAAAAATATTATCTTTTACGGATCTATTATAACTAGGAATCTATTATAAGTACTACTATACTGTATATTCACTCTACGGCTATGATTCACATATAAAATCACGAAATAAAATAAAAAAACTTGATTCTTGAGATTTGCCTAAACTATACGATAACATCTAATGAACTGCTTCCTGTAAAAAAAAAAAAACATCTAATGAACTGCTGCAAATCTACTAAAGTAGCCAACATTTTCAATGATAGCTTCTTTGCATTTGTGGCCACTCAATATCTGCTTTATTTTATTTTTAAACTTTTATCAGAGTGATATACTGATATGTTAGTTGACAATACCGGTCAACATGCCTTCACTTATTTAGAGATGGAAACAACCATTGCAATACTAACTTTATATCAACTTTTTATAAACTTTATTAATAGATAATTAAAAATATTAAAGATAATTTAAAAATAAGGGTATAATGACAAATATTTTATCAATTTTTTTCTACTACAATAATGGGTTTGGGCATGATTTTTAAGAAGAAAAAAAAAAGGGTAGTTTAGCATAGAGGTACTCCTTTAATTAACAAGTGTAGTGGATAAGTAAATCCTTACTAAAGTAAGCGTAACTTTATGAGGCAATTTGATGAATAATTAATGATGATTTTATTAAGATAAAGTAAACGTAACATTGACAATTATAATTGTTTTTTTTTACTAAAAGTTGATTGGTCTAAATAGATAGTTAACAGATGAAGTATGTAAATAAAATCGTGTTGAAAAATCTCATTTTACAGTAATACAAAATCAATAATGTTAACAAAAAATATATATAAAAAACAACCCGTGCAACGTACGGGCTTCAAAACTAGTTAAATATATTAATAGCTGAAATCATATATCGACATGCGTGAAAGATAGAAATGGTACAATTATTTCTAAATGGAAGAAGTATTCAATTTGATACAAAGGTAAATGTCATTCACTAACTTTAACACATTATTCACTGATAGAAATTAGATATTAAAACTGATTTATGTTTACACACATGTAACAAACATGGTACATGAATCATGATAATATTTTTATTTACATACATTATACATATAATGCAATCAATATTTCTACTCTTCGACATTGATACGATAGAAACCTAAAAAAAGAACAACCAGTTAACTGATCAAGAATCAGGATTGAGGATGACGACGATGAGCTTCAATAAACTCGAAAACATTGGATAAAACTCCTTCAACACCACCCGGAGCAGTAGTATCAACAACCAACTTAGGAACCTCACCAACATCATACTCCGTACATCCATCATAAACTTCTAACAACCTCTCCATATCCTCCCACGTGGCTGGTCTATGCCCCACACCACCATCCTCCGCTCCTCGCACCTCCAGACGGCGGCGCCACTCCCCTTCATCGGACGGTCGACACTCAATGATCACAACACGGTGGGATCCTCCGGCAATACGGAGGGCGGTGTCAAGGTGGCGACGGTGGGAAAGAGGGGAGTCCACGACAACGGAGAGGCCGAGGCGAATCTGCGTGGCGGCCACGCGCCACACTGCGTCGTAGGACAGCTGGTTGAGTTCGGCGGTGGAGGCGGTGGCGGCGGCGGGGGATGCGGCGGCGGCGGCGGGGGATGCGGCGGCGGTGGTGGTTGTGGTGGAGGCAGTGGTGGTGGTGGTGGTGGTGGAGGGGGTGGTTGAGGCGGTGGAGGAGAGAGAAAGTGTGGCGTCGCGAATGTCGTCTTTGTCAAGGAGTGGGCAGCGGAGGGCGGCGGCTACGACGGAGGCGATGGTGCTCTTCCCTGTGCCTGGATGCCCTTTCATTGCTATTATTATTGGGGGTTTCTCCATCTTTGTAAAATCTCAAACTCAAGATGGTAGAGGGTGGATCTTTGATTTGTAAAACACTTGTATATTTGTGTTTTTTGTTTGAAGATAATGTTTGATGTCATCTCATCTAGTCATCATTGATGCTTTTGGATAGAACTTGACAGTTTTTCAATTCCCTAATCCCTACTTTTAAGGGCGTTTGGTTCACATAGTGGTATGAGTTTGGAATGAGGAATGAAATCAAGGTGGTATACGTTTGGAATTTCATACCTAGTATCATGTGTTTGGTTTTTATTTGGGAATGAAATTTTTCCTTCTATTTAATACCAAGAGGTATTGGTATGAGCCAAACCCACATCCCCCTTGGATTTCTAAACCCCATACATTATGGGTTTGAGTTATGGATTTTAAATCTATTAAATAATAAAACAAACACAAGGTATAGGTTTTGCTCATTCTAAACCCATACCTGATACCAGAATCATGTGAACCAAATGCTCCCTAAATAAGTTCATTATTTTTTAAGAAAACTTTTTTTGTGATTTTATATTCACACATTATCTAGTAAGGTTGTATGAATGGTACTAGTGTCAAAAAGTTGCATAAAAAGCAATAGTAGTTACTTCTTCCGTTTCTTTTTACTCGTTACACTTTGAATTTTACGTTTATCGATGTACTATTTTGACTGTTAATATTTTTAATTGTGTATTAGAGTAAAGTATTATTTTTTTTTTGATTAGGAAATTAAGTCAGCCCAAGGACTAACCCCTACAAGGCTACTAGCCTGTAGGAAACACCAGCATATTGGCTGGTAAGGGATGCACATCATGCAAAGGAAATACCCCAGAATAATGCTGGGAGTAAGGATCGAACCCCCTGACTTCAGGGGGCCAAGGGGGAGCGCTCTACCCACTTGAGCTAACTCCTATCCTTGTATTAGAGTAAAGTATAAAATGAATGAACTTATTCAATCGTAAAGTATAAAAAAGTGATTTTATGAAAATCTCTATTATATAAGGGAAGGGGGGAGCAACGGTGTCCTATTTTGAAACGCCTATTTTGCCCCCCTTCCCTTTCTAAATTACAAAAAGAATGTCAAAATCAAAATCGACACTCAAAGAAAACTACCGAAAATAAATTTACAACACTCACTCACAAATCACTTAAAAGAAGAAACTTTACAAATCACCCATACAATTGAGAAAATCACATTATAAAAATCACGCAAATCACTCAAATAATCAGGAAACTTTATTAAAATTTAAAATTAACATACAAACTAGAACTAGCTAATAACCTAGAACGTCAATAGTTACAAAAAACATTTACAAAAATTTACTTACAAATCACTATTCTCAAGAACCATTCACAATTAATGGTGGGTCATGATAAAAAAATAGAGGTGTATTTGTAGTGAAATCAGAATTTAGAAGTTAGACAAGGAAAAAATTATTTACTTTTTTATAGTGTTTTCTATATATAATGAAACTTTTACATATATTTGGACCTATTTTTTTCTATTATATAATAACGATTAATTATCAAGGTAAAAAGGTTTATGTAAAATATCATGCAAGAATTCAAGTCAACATATCTCTATTATATAAGGGAAGG
The DNA here is from genome assembly GCF_026745355.1 of Beta vulgaris subsp. vulgaris. Classification (NCBI taxonomy): domain Eukaryota; kingdom Viridiplantae; phylum Streptophyta; class Magnoliopsida; order Caryophyllales; family Amaranthaceae; genus Beta; species Beta vulgaris. The sequence continues at coordinate 52,160,236 of NC_079202.1, forward strand.
GAGGAGCTATGATGTCCCCGAATGAAGAGACTATGTTACCCCTTCCCATTCTAAATTACAAATTTACTTACAAATTAAAGGGGGCTTCAATTAAAAATATCAAAAATATAATTATAACAATCACTCACAAGTCATCTAAAATCATAAAATTGCATAATTTACGTTATGCAAATCACTAAAATGAGAAAACTTTACAAAAACTTAAAAATTCACTTACAAACTACAACCTATGAAAAAATTGACTTGAAATCAAAGTGTCTACTTTCTTTATAATTTTGTGAAGTATTGTACTTAATTCAAAAATCAACTAAAAAATTACTCATAATATTAGAAATCATAAATAAATTCAATAGAATTTCTATTTTGTTCATAGAATTTAACTTTGAAAAGTAAAAAAAAAAACAAAACAAAAAGAATGGTGAGAGACTTAAGTGACAGAAACTAAACCAATCAAATTTTGCAACTAAAAACAATTATACTTTGTATGTCTAATTAATGTTCAAATTTTGACTCTTATGCCAAAGAAAATCGAGTTTTTGTTTCGAAAAAAAAATTCAAGCACGCATCGCGTGCAAAAAAATATAGTGTACATTGAAATGAATCCAACGACATATTACATTATAACATTTGATTTTATATAATAGTGAATAATGGATTGTCAAACCTCATAGATGAATAGTGAAACTTTGAAAGTGTAGCGAGTAATTTGAAATGGAAGAAGTATAAAATATCGGTGAAATATAAAATTGTTATTATACAATAATATTTGAATGTTAAATACTAGTTTAAGAAATACTTCCTCCGTTTCATAATAAGTGAAACACTTACTATTTTAGAACGTTTCAAAATAAGTGAAACATACCTTAAATGGATAAAAGAAATTAACAAAATGACAAGAGTGCCCATCCCAAACTTGTGTGGTTTGCTTTTCTCTCTCCTCCTTTTGATAATAATAAGGGTATTTTATAACTTTTTGGCTTTTGAAAGTGATGTTTATTAAATCTTGTCCCCAATTTCTATGTTTCACTTATTATGGAACGGAGGAAGTACTCCCTTTGTGTTTTTTTTGTCTTTCTCACTTTCCTGTGCACTTGTCCCAATGCACATCTCTGAATGCACTTTTTTGAACTTAAATATCTTTCATTATATATTAGTAAAAATTTTAACGATTAAGTGTACTAATTGAGACGAATCAAACAAATCCCACGTGACTATATTTTTTCTTATAAATTGAAAAAAAATTGAGAAGATTTTCTCTAAGTATGAATAGTGTCAAGATTCTAAGTGAGAAAGACAAAAAAAACATATAGAGTACTACTCAAACGTACTCAGATTATTTTGGCCACACTTTCTAATAGGAGACCAATAATTTTGATTGTATGTCCTGATTTTGGTAAGTTTGGCATATAGAAGTGGTTGAGAAAAATCATTTAATGTGTATTCCTAACAGATAAGAAAATTGAGTACAAATAGGAAGGAAAATGATGTAGTGAAGAAAACAGAGAAAAGAGAAAAGTTTGACGTTAGGATTGAGTCATTGAGTGTGACTTGAAAATGAAAGGGAACTAACTACTACTAATCTCCTGCAGAGTATTTAAAAAAAAGCCTAAAACATACTTGTATTAGGGATGATGCAATAATTTTCCAATCACTATAGTGAGATAGCTTGGATTTGGAATTATACAAGAGTATTTTCCATCAGGATTATTAACTTTATTATTTAAGTTTATCTTGTAGAGGTTAATGTGGTAAAGTAGTGACATCGCTTTCTACCTCATATTCCTAAGGTTTACGGATCAAACCTCATGGAATTCATTTGAGGATTTTCTTTCACCCCCACTCAAATGAGTCCCCTCCATCCTACCTTAAAAAAAATTTCACAATTTTACAATCGAAAGTAGCTCGTCATGGGCTTGCCATCTAACTCCTTGGAGAAAAACCTCTTAACAAAGTCTGAAAACATGAGTTGCTGGTACAATGCCGGCCTTTCAGCTGATACTAACTCAGGCAAAGGCCCATATATATTCTCATACATGCCTGGGCTGAAAAATACCGCAATTGATACTCGTGGTGTATGTAAAGGATTCGCAAATACACGATGTTCTCCACTCTTGTAGGTATCGTTGGATATTACCTAGATTGCAAGGAGTAAGTTTTTGATGAGGCTGAGAATATACCAAAACATTATATGTTACTCGGATTCTTTACTCATATTAAAAATGGGACTTTCCTGACGACTCGTTTGGTAGTTGGTCATAAATGGTGGGAATGTGAATGAATTTGTGTGTAAATTTGTGAGAAATATCATTGTCCATTCCCATGGTAATGATAATTTATCCTAAAGTGTTCACTTTTCTTCTTAAATTTTCATTCCCATCCAATACCACTAATGAGTGGTAATGAAAATTGTTTGTCCTTGAAAACAAAAACACAAGTTTATGGGTGAAATTGCTTGCCCATGGAGAAAAAATACCTCCTCATGGAGATTTTAGGGGTGCTTCCTTAATAAAATTACACTTAAAATTTATTCCTATTACCACAATTTATTAACCACTACCAAACGGACTGTAAGTGTCAAATTCAACTATTAATAATTTTTGTTCCATGGTCCAAAGTAAAGTTATATCCAATGTTAGAGACTAGTGGGGTTCAAACACGAGTAGTACTAGTACATCTACACATGAGATGAAAATCCGGGTAATATGAATTTTAGTAAAAATACGTGATTGTAATTTGTAACTTGTTTTGATTTACTATAAGCATTCTATTTCTGAAGTTTCAGTTGTGATTTGTAAAATCTGTTATTCCTGAGTTACTTTTTCAGAAGAAAAATGCGAATGTCCGGAGAGCTTGCTCTCTGTCAAACATAAAGGAGGAATTGGTGTAGGACGATCCACAATTCATACCAAGTGCATGTACCAAAATTCCCCTTCCTCACATGTTTAACGGAGAACAATCCTCCCTATGTATTACTTAGGCTCCATTTGATAGGGCATAAAACATTTCAGTGTAAAATGATTTTCATGGAAAACTATTTACAATGTAAAACACAATTTCAAAATTAGTTTTTCGTTCTTTGGTTCCATGTAAGAAAAATGATGAAACGAAAGGAAAATGAAAGGAAAAACAAGAAGGTAGTGAGAGAAATGTACAAGAGCAATAAGGAAAAATAATTTTCCCTTCATTTTGGAGGGAAAATAGTTTTTCATCATTGTGAGAGTTATTTTACCCCAAGGGAAAATGGTTTTATACTCTTTTGCCAACCAAACAATGTAAAACTGAAAATAGAGGAAAACAGTTTTCAAGAAAAACGTTTTACACCTTACCAAAAGGAGTTTTACTGCTGGAAAGCTTAGTACCTGAAATAAGTCTCCAAGGTTAACAACAAGAGCACCACAAACTGGTTTCAGATCAATCCACTTGCCATCATACTTAACTTGCAGGCCACCCACTTTATCCTGCAACAACAAGGTTAAAATCCCAGGATCTGTATGTGTAGCAATCCCAATTGTCTTGTTAGACTCAGGACAATATGGATAATAGTTGCCGACCATGGCTCTCCGTCCTAAATAAGAAATTCCTGATATTCTATCAGAACTTAGTCCCAACCCTTCAGACAACAAGCTCATTAGTTGTTCTCCGAGCTGCTTCGCTTCCTTATCCCACTCTGTTACCTCAATTCTGAAAAAATCGTGCATCATCATTGCTTCAACTTTTCCTTCCGCAATATCACATAAAAATATAACAAAAATGATGAAATGATAATATTGATGTTTAGTCCAATTTCACATAGCTTTATGCTATGAAGTACTCCCTCAGTCCCAAATTAATTGCTACATTTGCTTTTTCACGATTTACGAGATGCAACTTTAAATACCAATATCTTGAGTTACATATATGAAAAAATTATATATTTGAAAAATACAAATTGGGACGAATCTCAACAAGATCTAACATGACTATGTTTTTTCTTATGTATATGGAGTAATAGTCAAAGTTATGACGTAAATAATGCTTACGGTCAACATGTATCAACTAATTTAGGACGGAGGGAGTAGCTTGTAGTTTATACAGTAGCCATCATGTACATGTTCTTTCTAAGACATAAATTTCTTGTTATGTCAGTACATATATATACAAGGGGCACAGTGGTTTAGATCATAAATGAGTATAATTTTGTTGAGGATACTAATAAGAAGTTTGTGGAATATTGTTTTGATGATCATATTTTCATTTACACCTTTACTTTAATAAGAGTAGCATTGTCGAATGATCGAATCCAATATCAAATACTTCGTTTTTTTTTTTTATTTATCGATGTGCTTTGCAACAACTCTCTTTGGCCTGAGCGATGTTAGTTTTAAGATCGAGCAAACTAAGCATAAGCAAGGCCGTTAAAATCTGGTCGAAGGGGCCCAATGGACCAATTGAACATATGTAGTTATAGCTCATTCAGAAAATGCGACACAATGAGAAACTTAATGTAATCTGTGTTTATTAATATATGGGAGTACCAGGCCCATTTCGGAGTTATCAGTGGCTCATGAGCGAATCATAAAATGGAGCTCTATTTAATAACCGATAAAAAAATTCAATTTCTGGAGTATGTAATGAGTAAAAATAATTGTTGAAAATGACACTTTTTATTACTTTAAAAAACAATGTAATACCAAAAAACATCAAATCTCATACGAAATTTAGTAAAATTACCCTAACGTTCTTGTGTGATTGGTAGAATCTTCTTGAACAATTGAGTTCTTGGAGTATCAAACCAGTGAAAAAATAACTCTGGAACTAAATTTCCAAAATAAAGGATGAGAAAAATAACATAAGAAAGAGGGAAAATTAATGAGTAATTGAGATGTGAAGAATAATGGAAGGAGGAGTTATAGATAAATTTGAAGCTTTTAATCCCGTTAGAAATTGAACATTTGAGAAGATCGTTTATAAGACAAATCATCGTCAAGTTGTTCGTAGGTTTTCGCCAAGATTTTTGTGAGTGGATTATAACTGGAGACAAATCATCGTCAAAAGTTATTGGGAAAGGATAATGCAGGAGGGTAGTAACTATATGATCGTACGTAGGATCACGATCTAAACCAAAAAGGGTATACTGCACTAAATCCTGGTTCGACAGAGGATATTGAATAGCAGCTAAGGAATCAGCAATCACCTTAATTTCTCGTAAATAGCCATCCATGGTCTGGGAATCAGTCTTTTTAATACGAGTTAACCTACCCTTTAATTCCATTGATCGGGCCATACTAGCATGCATAAATCTAGATTGTAGTCTAGTCCAAATATCCACATAAGTATGCAAATCATGAACATCCACAAATACATCACGTGACAAGGTGACAAAAATCCATGATTTAACTAGTTGATCAATACGCAAATACTCATAGAAGTGAACATTAGGAACCGTATTACCAGAGGCATCAATAACATTAGCAGGAGGAATAACAGCAGTACCATCAACAATGCCCAATAATTGATGTGAAAGTAACAGACAAGTTATTTGCGTTTTCCATAATAAATAATCTTCTGGAGAAGATAAAGTAATGGTTACCAGATTCGTCAAATTAGGGGCAGAGATTGTCGGAAGACTGAAAACAGAGGTTGAATTGGTCAACCCAACAAGAGGCGTTGACTGCGGTGACTGAAGAGGATTCGGCCAAGCATGGATCGACGACGGCATGACGGAGGATGGAGTCGGAATAGCGACGGCGGTCTGGGCTGAGGCCGGAAAACCGGGTGGAAACCGGGGAGTCAGGCGCGAGGCGGAGGCTGGAGAAGAAACTCCGGCAGACCACGGCTGGGAGTATAGCGAAGGGATCGGTGGGCAGGGCAGCAGCAGCAGAGGATAAAGAAACACGCTGCAAACTGGGCTGCGAGAAGGTCGAACTGGACGGAGGAGGAACGACGGGACTGTGCGCCGATTACGGTAGGGACACGCCGGAGGTCGGCGGTGGCGTGAACAGCGTAGCAGTGGAGGGCGCAGAGGAAGAAGACGCAAGATCCATAAGAGGAGAAGAAAGAGGAAAAAAAAAAACGTGAGGAAAAAAAAATAATTTTGGGGTTTTTTTTTTTTTTTTTTTTCTTCTTTCCTTTAGAAAAACCAAAGCTGTGATACCATGTACAAGTGTGAGAAATAATTGTGTTAACCTGTTGTAGGTTAACCTGGCATTCAATATATATAGCGTTTACAACAGACCTATAACTATGAAAGTACCATTCTACCCTTTACAAGATAATATTATCCCTTTACATATAATATTATCCAATAAATAAAATGAGAAATAAGTTTTAGAATTGAAATCGAAAAGAAGTGGGAGAATTGAATAAGTATGGAAACTTCCAAAAATCGAAAAAGAGGTAGATTGAAGAAGGTTGTAGATTTAACACTATTCTCTGTAGTCTGAAATGTGGTGGTTTTTTTTTCCTTTTTTTTTTCACTTTTCCTTCTCTCTTTAGCCTTTATTAACTTGGGCTTTGTATTTTGGGACCGTGGGCACATGTCCTTCTCGCCCGTACCCAAATACGACCCCGAGGAGTACAATGTAACATCTTTACTAATCATTTGGTAAAAGGGGTTTTGGCATAAATCAGAAATTTTAACCTATGTTATAGGATTAACCAGTTAAATTCTCTAATGTAAGTATCTGACAAGAAAAGAAGTACATGAGCTATTTGGTAAAGAGGTTTTGGCATAAATCAGAAGTTTTAACCTATGTTAGAGGATTAACTAGTTAAATTCTCTAATGTAAGTATCTGACAAGAAAAGAAGTACATGAGCTATTAGGATCTAGACTTCTTATTTTGAAAAAGTTGGTGAGAGGAGTTTTTTTGAGCACATATATATTAGCTATTAACCAAACACTCACACAAACAACCAATATAATCAGTTAGTCAAACCAATTAATTCAATCAGCTATCCGCTAATACAATTAAGGGAGCGTCTGGTTCACATAGTGATACGGTTTAGAATCATAAAAGAAATCAATGTGGTATAGGTTTGGAATTTGATACCTAATACCATATATTTGTTTATATTTGGAAATGAAATATTTTTATTTATTTGATAAATAGAGGTATTGGTATGAGCAATACCCACCTTATTCTTATGTTTCTAAACCCCATATACTTTATAGGTTTGAGGTACTGATTTTAAATTTATATATTCACTAAACAAACACTAAATATGAGTTTTGTGTCTCTAAATTCATATTTCATATCAAAATCATATAAACCAAATTCCTAATTAAGATCTATCCACAAGACCACAAATTATCAAGATCATTATCTAGACGAGAGAAAGCGGTAAATTGGGTAGTAAACTGGCTTAAGAAACCACATCTCTTAAAGATGTTCATTTTTGTAGCTCTGGCCTCTGTGGGTGGTTCAGTTTTCTTTTGTCCTATAATAGGAAAAAGATGTTCATTTTTGAAGCATGGAATAAAGAGTTGTCGGTTAGAGCATTAACCAAACGGATCAAATCTAAGATAAGAAAGACCCACTTATAGAAAATCAAGAGGAACACGATTCTCTCAAGTTATTTGCCGACCTAGTCGCCTTTATCTCTTTTTTCTCACTCAAATCCTAATTTCCCTACCTTTTCATCAGTTAAGAACTGTTATAAATGATTTTATTTATAATAAACCTCTTTTCCCTTTTTATTTTCAAATTTTAGGTTATCTTTTGGTTTTGTTGAATAAATCAATCTCTTTATGAGATTTTTCAAACGATGTTAGAGGAATTTTAGTCTTTTTTGTGAAGATCTCCTTTTTCTCTATGGGAGTTGTGAGTATGGTGTTTTTGTCTTTAGGGATGAGAAACTGTTCTCATTGATTGAAGTTCGAGACTTAACATGAATGTACTGAAATCTCGAATGCGGTCAACGTAGCTCGAAAAAGATACAATGATTTTAATTCCAGAATGATAAACTTACTCATCCGTAGCTGCTTGATTCCACATATATAAGGGTGATTTCGCAAATACAAGGGGACTGCGCTGTATTGCTTGATCTTTTTGTTAAGTAGAGATATATTGAACACACAAAAACAATACAACCTAAACCACTTCCAAGAGAAAGGCGAACCAATAAAGGGACTGCGCTGTATTGCTTGATCTGGTTCATTGTAGTTTTTTCGAAGACAAATTTGATTAAACCTTTGTTTCATTATATCTTGTTTTTCTTTAATATCTATAATAGATGCCGTTTAGGTTTCTAGTTCCTACTAATGAAATTTCTCTTTAAAAAAAATTCTCTCTAATTATTAGATAATCTACTAAGTTTTGTCTTTTATATGTGCTAAAAATAATACATGTGCCATGGCTTCTAATAAACAAATTTTGATCATTAATGTTGTTAGTACTGTTTTAGTAATAACCTATTGAAATTATACTGAGTGATGTAGTCATGAAGATATATTGTGGTTAACCAATTCACCCTGACACTAATTAAGGATTTATGGGTTCAATGATATGACTCCCTATTTTCCACATGGGAGATCAATGTTGAAATCTTGATGGAAGTAAAAATTTCCATAATATTGGCGGAGGGGGACTTGTTGGACCTATGGATGAGTGGTCCTGACGAAGACAGTTTAGAGAAAATTCATCTTATCATAACTTTTTGAAAGAGGACCCAAAAAAGAAAATCACCCGACAATATATATACACTGATGGCAACGAGAAACCAGTGAAGAGTTGCGATAAACCGATAACAGCAACAAAGCCCACACACCAGAGGAGGACATGAGAACAGGAGGACCACAACCAAACTGCGGCATGGAGGCTGCAAGGGGAGCGGAAGAGAAAGTGGTGGTGGTCATGCTCAAGGACGACGAGGATGAGATGTCATCCATATGTGGGAGAGGCCGAAAGATGCAGGACTAGTAATCATGGGGAAAAATAAATTTATAAAGCTAAATTAAACCTAGGACTATCATACTATGTAGGCATGTACGAGTTATGAAGATGAACTAGTTATTAGGTCCGGGTTATGCCCCAGATAAGAAAAAATTTCATTTATTAATAGAATATTCTATGATAATAGCACTAAATACAATTTAGTCTAGGGGTTAAGACTTTAGTATATATATACTAGAGGTCTCGGGATCAAACTCTTATACTATGCAGTTTCTAATTTTTTTTATTGTATATGGATTACATGAAATGAAACTCCATAAGCAGAGTGCCATATGGCACAGTTTCTTGTTTATGCACGCTTTTTAATATATTTGTATTGATTATGGTTAACCTGAATTGATTAACCTTAATACTGTTCAAATTTTTTCTATTCTTTTAGTGTTTTACATACAGTATTACACTAATAAAAACGAAATGCTAAAAAAAGAACTTTGAGATAAGTTAAACAATATTCTATTTTTTATGGGAACCCCTTGGTAAGAAGAAAGACCTTATTGGGCCAACACCTTGCTCAAGTCAGCCAGCCCAGCTACACAGATCAATGCCTGAAAATAGGGGAATATAAGGAAATTCCTACTTCTAAACACAAGTAGATAACGGAGTTCGAACTTGTGACCTTCAAGTCACAAGGTGAGTTTTCCACCACCTCCACCAAGCAGGCTTGGATATCAAGATTAAGGCAGGACATGTAAATATTGTAAAAATACTTATTTTAAGTAGGAGGAAATATTTTTTTATTTTAAAAAGTTGGTAAGATGAAGGACACTACTAAACTGACACTTCGCACGTATAACCAGTTAGGTTGGTTTGCAGGTCAGAGTCAGGGTTTAGACTCCTTACATGGAGGAGATAAGATGGTAATGAAAATCTCACCCCAAAAATCTCATAGTGGGATGTGATCACATGACCTTTGAAATTATGAAGCATAACCTTTATCACTAGATCAAGTCTTACTTGGTAAATAGGAGAAAATATGGACTACAATAATTGATGAAAGTAAAGAAAATCACAAAAGTTTGTGCTAAGAATATATTATTCCACTTTTAGATCTAAGATCCTATAGGAAGAGTATATATTAAGGATTTTAATTACTTCCTCCTTTTTTTTTACATGTTATATTTTTTAAATCACGAACTCCTTGATAATTTTTGGAGAGGAAAGAAATAGAGAGAAAGAAAACAAAAGAGTCCCATGTGAACATGTGATAGGAAAGCGATAGAGAGAAATTATTACCCAAAATAAAAGTGTAATATCTAATTTGAAATTTCCTAAAATAGAAAGTATAACATTTAAAAAAATTAAAAACAGAGAAAGTAACTTTAATAAAGCAAATGAAAAGTTTATAACGGTCTATCTGATGTGGATTCTTCCAAAGAACACATAAATTTGTCTATCCCTGAGTTAGATTACCCAATGAATACATATAACATTATCTCTTACATTTGACATCATCATCATTGCAATATAAATGAAGACATTAATGAATCATAACTAACTAACCTGCAAACTTCAGGAATTTCTTTGGGATCAACAGGGATAGGATCTAACCGAATTGATAGTGTATCCCTCCAACTCGCAGCTTTAGAATGAAATAAATCATAGTTGGAGTAAAACCCAACTCCAGTACCTGAAGTACCTGTATCTCGTCGATAAATTTGCATCTTTTCCTGTGGCTCAAGCTCATGAAATGCCTTGACAGCATCAAGCAGACGTTCGAGGAAAGAGACCGACACCCCATGGTTGATCACCTGAAAAAACCCGAACTTAGCCGCGGCGTCTCGCACCTGCTTTACCAGCTCCTCGCGCACAGATGAAAGGTCAATGACAGGTATGATCAGGCTATCGTTTGTGTGCGGTTGTTGGGGCTCATGATCAAATAGAGTCTGAGGTGGGTGGTGGAAAATACGTGGGATCTCAGTTATGCCTGAGTCAACTAGTCCCTTTACTCCGAGTTTGGTGTTATCAAATTCTTCAAGCTCTTTAATTCGGTTATATTGATCATCTAGTTTTTGTATTTCTGATATGTTCATGTTGTTGCTTGTCATATTGTGATATGGTTCAGGATTTTTTAGGTGGGTGATTTTGGTAGTAAATGGTTTTAGGAATTAGGAGATCGAGTCTTGTATAGAACTTCGTCTTTGTTAAAAGGGCGAGAAAAATTAGTAGTTAATTGTGTCCATAGTTATTCGGATTCGCCGGTGCATAGTTTTGCATAGTCAGATTAAGTAGTTATTAAGCTTGTGTGTCAAAGGAAGTCTGACATGTGTGCGAGTCAACGGGCGTATAAACCCGTATGGCACAAGGAAGCTAATTCGCGGGATCCCCTAGCGGGTGCACCACCGACCGACCTTGATCTTTTGAGAAGGGTTCGAGTGTGAGCATACCTGTCGGGACCCGAAAGATGGTGAACTATGCCTGAGCGGGGCGAAGCCAGAGGAAACTCTGGTGGAGGCCCGAAGTGATACTGACGTGCAAATCGTTCGTCTGACTTGGGTATAGGGGAGAAAGATTAATCGAACCGTCTAGTAGCTGGTTCCCTCTTAAGTTTCTTCCAGGAATAGATTTATACTCTATCACGCCCCTCACGCAAGAGTCCTTTGGGCTTGATGTATGGATGCAGCACATGTCTCCCTCATACCTGGCGCTAAATATACTTGGCGCTAAATATTCCACTGAAAAAGGAGGGTTGGAGGAGATTCGAACCCGTGACTTTTTTGTCACGTTGGCTCTGATACCATGTCAATAGACCAACTCAACCAAAAGTTTAAGTTGATAGTTGAGGTCCCAAGAATAGATTTATACTCTATCATTGTGTTTTTTATTTGAGTTAGATAGTTGGCTTGTGTAGTAGTAACTTATTCCACTTTCTAAATTGTTGACTATTGATATTGATCATGATTTGATCATGGGTATGGGAGTTGGAACCTAGTATCTACAGTAGTTTTCAAGGTCATTGTTTCTTGCTATCTCTAATTGTATTAAAGTAAAAATTATAAAAATATATATCTGAAAAGTGTATATCGTGACGAATCAAACAAGATCCCATATAACTATATTTTCCTTATGTATAAATAACGATTAATGATCAAAGTGTATTGGATAAATAGTATCCAAAGTCAATATGTTACATCTAAAAAAACGGAGGAGTATAATCAAAGTTAAACTTTAAATAGTGAAAAAGTCAATATGATACATCTATTGAGAAACAAATGAAGTATTAAATATAAATTTGGATACATATAGGAAGAAAAATAACCTATTAAAAAAAAGAAGAAAAAGAGAATTGATGTTCTAAAGAGAAAAGAGTGAATATTTGAAAAAGGAAGGGAAACTAGCTGAGTTTCTCATTAAACCATCACAACATATATATAGAAGAGTTGAAGAAATCCGATGAGAAAAAGAAAACCTAATTAAACATGGAGAATAAATCTTAACTAAAATCGATCTTTAACAAAGAGTCCTATATTATCCCCAACAAACAGCTATTACATAAAAAGCCAAAAGCATACTTGCGACGTTGCATCAGGCATAATGCAGCAATCTTTTAACCATTTCTTTACCGTCAGCTAGGTTTACTTTAGGCCTAATGCATTTTATGGTATTGGTATAGACAGAGTATTATTCTTCATCATAGGAGTATCAACTCTTAAGCCAGCATATCCAGCATTAGACTTATTGAGCTTCTAAGGTGTCTCATTGATTTATTCAGCGTGTGTTTACTCGCTAGCAATACGAACTCGACTAAGGCCTTGTTTGGTTGACAAAATAAATCATGGGAAGTGCAAATTACTAGGAAGTAGAAGTATATGAAGTTGTTTGGTTGGCAAAATCATGGGAATTTGTACTTCCTAGGAAGCTAAGTTCTACTTCTCATTATCAACCAAACACAATTTTACACTTCCTAGGAATTTCAAATACATGGAAAAAATAACTTCATAGGAAGTATAACTTCCTATATACAACCAAACAAGGCCTAAGTGAAAGTTGGACTCCTATTAACTCCACTTGATCAACACTCAACTTGAACTATTTTGATTTGAGTACAGTACAATGAACCTACTTTAAACTCAACTAGCTTGATTAGCATTGTACCCTTATAAATAATTAAGTTTACAAGTATGACAATATTAAACCCAAGATCACAAATTTACAATCGAAAGTAGTTCGTCATGGAGTTGCCGTCTAATTCCTTTGAGAAGAAACTCTTAACCATGTCTGAGAATTTCAGTTGCTGGTATAATGCTGGCCTTTCAGATGATACCAACTCAGGCAAAGGTCCATACACATTCTCATACATGCCCGGGCTGAAAAACACCGCGATTGATACTCGTGGTGTACGAAAACGATTAGCAAATACACGGTGTTCTCCACTCTTGTATTCGTCATTAGTTATAACCTGAATTTCATGAAATAAATTTGATAAGGATGAAAACGTACTCAACTAATAATTTGATGACAACATTTTCTATGTTATTACTTGGAATCTTGTACTCGTATCAAAAAGTGGTACTTTACTAAAGCTATGTTCAGTTCACCTTATTTTTGCTTATTTCAATCTAATCAGATCAGATCAGAAAAAATAAGTTCAGATCAGATCAGTTCAGATTATGCTTATATTTAAAAATCATTATATCTTTTATTACATATTAGTAAAAATTATAATAATTGAATATTAATAAAGTACTCATTGAGACGAATCAAACAAGACCCCACATGACTATATTTTTTCTTATATATTGAGAAAAATCTAAAAGATAAGATCTTGTAATCAGAAAAAATAAGTTCAGATCAGATCAGATAAGTTCAGATCAGAAAATTTCAGGTGAACTAAACATAGCCTAAGTGTCATATTCAGCTAATATATTAAAATTTTCTTTTTTTTAATCAAAGTTCCCAATTTAATTTCTATAACTATGTAATAAAAAGTCTTGAGTAATATTCTCTCGGTTTCATTTTAATTTACTCACTTCACTTTGGAGGGAACCAAGGATGAAGTACAAAAGTATGAGAGAAAAACTGAAAAGGTGGAGAGAGAAACTGAAAAGTGTGAGAGAGAAACAAAAGAATGGGTTAAAATATTAAAAAGTGAATGACATGGGTGGAAAAGTAGGAGAAAGTAAATGTGATATGTTACCAAAAATAGAAAAAGAAACAGTGTGTAAATTAAAAAGAAACGGACTAAAAAGTAAAAGTGTGTAGATTAAAAAGAAACATAGGGAGTATATACTAAAGTGATATACTGATATATGTGATAATGTGAATGTCGATTTCTTATCTAATTTAAAGTTACCATTAGCAATCTATTCTCTGAATCTTCATTTTTGATTAGTAAACTATGTCTCTACTTTTTTTTTAAGAAGACAAATGCTTAATGTAAAACATAGTTATTCACCCCCAAACAAAGTGGAGAAATTGGTATGAGGAGCACACCAAGTGGATTTACCAAAATGTATCTTCCTCACGTGTTCGGTGGAGACTATTCTCCAAATAACTGGACTCATTTTAGAAAGGCCAATAGTACCTGTAATAAGTCTCCAATGTTAACAACAAGCGCGCCATGAAGTGGTTTCAGATCAATCCAATGACCATCATACTTTACTTGCAAGCCACCCACTTGATCCTGCAGCAACACTGTTAGAATGCCAGGATCTGTATGTGTAGCAATACCCACTGTCTTATCAGGTTCTGGACAGTATGGATAATATTGGCCGACCATGGCTCTTCTTCCTAAATAAGAAGTTCCTGTCAACTTATCAGAACTTAAGCCTAACCCTTCAGACAACAATCCCATGAGTTTTTCTCCGAGCTGTTTCACTTCCTTATCCCACTCTATCACCTCAGTTCTGCAGAAACCGAGCATTATTGTTGATCGAAGTTTTTCTTTTCACACACACAATATATATATTATAGAAGTGAGTTCATATGAGAATGCAAACTTATATGAGAAATGAGAATGCTATAACTCTTATGAATAAGTGATGTAACTCTAATGAAAAAGTAATGTAACTCCAAAAAAAAGAATATTAGAAAAAAAAATTCAATTTTTTTTTTTGTGATCTTACCCATATATATATATATATATTATATATATATATATATATATATATATATATATATATATATATATATATATATAAGTGAGTTCATATAAAAATGCATACTTACATGAGAAATGAAAATGAATTTTACTCGCTAGAACTTTTATGAATAAGTAATGTAACTCAAAAAAAGAATATTAGAAAAAAAAAATTAATTATTTTTCTACTTTTTTGGGCTCAAATTTTTTTAGGAGTGTATAACTCTAATGAACAAGTGTTGTAACTCTAATCCAATCACGTGGTTGAGATTCATTCTTATTTTCATGTAAGGAGCATTCTCATGTGATCTTGCCAGATATGATGATGAACATCTATTAGTGCTCAAGCCAGTTACACAAAGTTTTAGAGTAGCGTGTATAATTTATACAGTAGTCATATTGGATGTTTTCAGAATTCAGATAGAAACTTTTCTATACCATTAGTCCTTATATAGAGATTACTAGTAATATAAATGTGTACATAGAAGTATAGGTTTATAGTGTGTGAGTATCTGAGTCGGGCTCTATGCAAGTGCGGTCAAAAGGTTGTTCATTTAGAAATCCGAGTTGGCTCAAATGGTGAGTTTTTCGATCTTCTCTAGCAAAGTTTAGGATTCGATTTCTACCCCTAGTCATTTGTTTGGGATTTAAGGGGAGAGGAGGGTTGGGAGGGGTGTGGCCTTTGGTTGGGTGTCATATATATGAGGACAACGCAGATGATTTCTTCTTACTATTATCTTGTGATCTACTAATTAGCATTTTCAAAATAAAATAAAATATATCCTGTAGTTTTATTAGTTGCAACATTTATATGGTTGGTCAAAATTCATAAACTTTCTAATACCTAACTATAGATATTAATGATCAAAATTTTATATTAGAAACTAGAGAGCGCACAAATCCTAAAAACACATAGTCCCCCCCAAAAAAAATCATTTCTCCAATCGGAGAGCGCAATTAGATACTTACCTAAACCAATAGGTCCTTGAACAGATCTCATATTAGCCCGAGGACGTGTAAAAGCAATTGTTACAGCCGATAAAAATGGAAGGGAGTATGCCACTAAAGATAAATGTATAGCCCAATAGAGGATGTAAGGGAGATGGTTATGAGCCGAGTTGGTTAGGCTCAGTTTAAATATAGATTGATCTTGGCTCTCAAACAATAGACTTTGCAGTGCAAACACATTAATAAGCTAGGCTCATGAGAACCAATCCACTTTATTTAACCTTGGCTCTCCAGAGTCGGGTAAACTACGTTTAAGTAGGCCCGTTTAGTAATGGTCCAAGTCCCAATGGCCTAATAAATTGACCATCTTTACTTGAGAAGATGCAACTATGTAAGGACTCTTCAAATTATGATGTTCTGACTTCTAAGCTTGTCAACTTAGAAATTTAAACAATATTTCAAATAATTTAATAGATAACATGATAAATGATACTCCCTCCGTCTCAAAATATAGTTTTCATTTCATTTTGCACAGTCTCCAAGACGTACAACTATAAAGTTGGAGGTGTAGAATATAAGAAGGCCAATAGTTTGTAATATTATTGTTAAGGGTATATGTTTATGGTGCTCTTGATACCTAAGTCATATTTTGTGGCATTAGTGCCAATTTTTTCATCTATAGACTATATAAATCATGTTGGGCTGTTGATACTAATAACGAGAATCAAATTCAAAAAAAAAATCTTTTTAGAAGATGGTAGGTAAATAATGGGGTTGCTTGAAGATGGGGGAATCTTGCTGAAGAAACAAGATCTTTAAAAGAACCAGATCTGTTACAAGTGAGTGTTTTACATGAGAATAATCTCCCATCGAAAAATAAAACGAACTCACATGTGACAATTTCGCATCGAAGAAAAACAAAGTAGATGACCATTGACCAATATATAAGATTAGTAAGCTACTCCGTCAATTAAAAATTAGTTTTAAGACAATCTTATTAAATTTATATGTAATCAAACTATCTTCGAGCAAAGAAAAACTATTCATTTACAAATTGGGAAATTAGTCCACTACTTTGATTAGCTACTTGGCCATAGGCTGATAGATTATAATGTTTAATGGAATCCAATTCTATTTACAACACAAAATATATTTGAATCGATTTTGACCTAAGTAATAATTATTCATTTTTATATTAATATTATGACTTTTGTAACTTATATTCTCATTTCGTGTCAATATGGTTGTCACATATTCTTTCTGTTCCTAAATAGAGTGGCCATTTTTTCATTTATGTTTATCTCAGATAGATTTTTCATTTTCTTAATAAGTATGGGTCCACCAATTAAAATATTATTTTGCTTTTATTTTTTATAATATCACTCACTTTCCCATACGGCCCACATTCTCTCTCCTTCATAAACAATTCATAAAAAAGTGTACCAACGCCTATATTTAATTATGATTTAATATAACTAAGGTCATAAACATAATTTGTTATTAATACTTGTGCTCAAAAGAAATGGACACTCTATTTAAGGAAGAAGATAGTATCTTTTTGGTACAAAAAGTTTTAGAAATTAGAAAATTTATCTTTTAAAAAATTGTTTATATACATCAACTGAATTTTGCTAGTAGATAGAGAATAAAAGTCTTTTGTCTTATTTATTTGTCCATCATGAGTGCCACTACTTCTTATTGATTCATATCAATTAAGATCATTTTATTCTACTTTTTCCGTTTCAATTTAGTTGTGACACTCTCTATATATTTTAGGAAGTTTCAAATTAGATATTACACTTTCATTTTGGGTAATAACTTCTCTTTATCTTTCTCCTATCACATGAAATCCTTCTGTTTTCTTTTTCTATCCCTCTCCTCCAAAAATTGTCTAGGAGTCCGTGATTTTAAAAACGTCACAATTAAATTGAAAGGAGGAAGTATTTTATTTTGAAAAAAGAAAGATTAAATTTAATAATGTTGACGAATAATATTAAGTGACACATATATCGATAAAAAAAAAAAAAAGTGGGACAGAAGATTTAAACACGAGAGTAGATGTAACATTCTCCTGCAAGTGTACATGATTGGAAAATAGATGAAGACATTCACAACTAACCTACAAACATCGGGGATTTCATTGGCATCAACTGGAATAGGAGCTAAACGAATTGCAAGTGTATCACTCCAGCTCGCAGCTTTAGAACGAAACAAATCATAGTTGGAATAAAACCCAACTCCACTCCCAGCAGTTACTGTATCTCGGCAATACATCCGCATCTTTTCCTGTGGCTGCAGCTCATGAAAGGCCTTAACAGCATCAAGCATGCGGTCCATCAGAGAGACTGAAACACCATGATTGATCACCTGAAAGAATCCGAGCTTAGTCGATGCGTCTCTCAGCTGCTTTACTAGCTCCTCGTGCTTGCCTGAGAGGTCGATCACGGGTATGATCAGGTCATGGTTTACCTCGGATTGTTGAGGTTCATGATGATCAAAGAGAGTCTGAGGTGGGTGGTGGAAAAGACGTGGGATATGTGTTATGCCTGAGTCAATTAGTCCTTTTACTCCTAGTTTGGTGCTCTCAAATTGTTCAAGCTCTTCAACACGGTTGTATTGATTATCTACTTGTTGTAGCTCTGTGCTATTCTTGTTGCTTGTCATGGTGAACATGATGTTGAATACTACTACTATATGTGGGTGGTTTTGGGTAGTTTATGGTTTTGTTGAGAAGAGAGTGTTGTTGAAGTTTTTATCTTTACTCAATTATTATTCACATTCTTGATTCTTGAATTGGTAAGCCACAACCGAATTTGGATAATTCGCACATGGTCTAAAAGAGCTATTTCAATTGGACAAAATTCAATTCAATGATAAGATCATAAGACTAATATTTGAAAGTGATTTATGATAGCTACTTCATAGATGCCTACTACTTTAGTTGGAAAAGTCATATCGAGCGATATTTGAATTTATGAGATTTAATATTGTTTAGATTATTGCTCTTTGTCATTCTCTATACACCAAAAATCCATGACTGGTGTACTTTTAAAAGTAACTTTAGCTATTTTTTTTTAATACATAGGCCATATTCTTTCCAAATTACAACTTATTAATTACTCCTTATTAAATCTTATCAAATCTTATTTTGTAAGTGTTAAAAACTGAACTTATCTTATCTTAACTTATTAGACTTTATATGAACTTATTTTTTCTTATAAAGATTGAAAATAAATTGAACGTACATAATAGGATTATAATTCGTCTGCTTATTTAAGTAATCAACAAGAGCAATTAAATATAGCACATTTGTTTCTAATACATACTTCTAACATTAACTTACTTGGTCCAAATATGTAAATCGATCTTAATCATATTTTCTAATATAATTTTTTATGGATTTTGATCAAATATCCCAAACAATTTTCTTTTTCACCAAATATTAGGGGTGTAAGTTCAGTTTTCAGTTTGGTTTTGCGGCAAAATCGAACCAAACAGAAATAAATTTGATTTTCACATTTCAAGTCCAAATACAAACCAAACCAAACCAAACCAAACCGAAATCACTAGACAAAAGTGAACCCAAAAACTAAAATTCTTTTATGATGCAATTTTTTTTTTCCCCAAATCTTACGAATAATACGAAAATTATCAAGTTTCAAATTATCAAACATAGAAGAATTACTTCAAATTACAACTAAAGATTCAAATTGAAATACTAGAACTAATGATAATTAATAAATATTAGCCAAATTAATGAAAAAAGTAAGAAAAATACAAGATGGGGCAAAGTTCGGTTTGGTTTGGTGTTTCTCGATTTTTCAAAATAAAAACCGAACCGAATCGAAAAACAAAAAAAATGAAAATGTTTTAATCCAAACCAAACCGAACTTTGAAAATAAACAAACCAATTTATTAATTCGGTTTGGTTTAATTTGGTTCAGTTTTCGATCTTTAACCAAATAACTTACACCGCCTACCAAAAACCCTTCAAACTTTTCAAATTCATCATATACATACGACTTTCTTTAAAATTTGTCATATGACCTTAATGAATAACGATTATTGAATTTTTATTGGTCAATAATTTGTAATTCCATTACCAGCCCCTAATTAATTTATACTTAAGTCATTTACCCTAATAACAAATAAAACATCACCTATGACCAAAAAAGAGAAAAGAGAGTTACAGAGGAAGAGAGAGTAAAATAACCATAGAAGGTATCTCAATGGTTGTCAACCAAGGTAAATGGATCATATTGAGGTTAATTAAGGTTTAGTAACAAAATCAAAGACTAGTGATTTTTTTATATTACGGTTGTTAATCATTAAGGATATGCGGTGAATTTTGAAGGATAGGAGATCAAATATATGGTGAGAAAAAGAAGTTTTCAATAATACTTGGTTAGAAATTCATTCTTTTTTTTTTTTTATTATATTACGAATCACATGACTTCATATATATTAATGGTGAGATAAGCGTCAAAGAGACCATCATCGTCAAAGATGTTGCCTACAATTATTAATAGAGGAAGATAGTATTAATCATAGCAATTATTGAAATACTCTTTGATCATAGACTTAACTATAATATTCAATTGAATATTAAAAATATATAATTTATATATCGCAATTACAAGCTTAAAAATTAGAGTATAATGACAAATACTTTCTCCGTTCTTTTTTAACTGCAACGATGGATTTGGGCATGGTTTTTAATGAAATGAAAAAATGGAAAGTTGAGCACAGAGGTGCCCTTTTAATTAACTAGAGGAGGAAATTGTAGATCCTTAATAAAGTACTTCATCTGTTTCCTAAAGATCTTCCCTCTTTCCGTTTAAGAGCAACTCAATAGTGAACATTAGGGACTTGCTAGCAAATAAATAAAAAGTTAAGCAATTAGCCCAACCATTGGAGTGAGTAGCTGAAATTTCATTTGCTAGCCAATGTAGCTTAATTAAGCCAATTTGCTTGAGCTAAAGTTGTGGGCCCATGTGGGAATTATGGTGAACAATTTCTATATTCTTCTCTAAAAAAAATACCTTACGTCAAGTGGGACCTACTCAAACAATAAGTATATTGGCTAACCATTGTGGAAGTTTTAGCTTAAAGTTGAGTTAGCTAAAAAGATGTGGCTCATTTCAAAAAAAAAAAAAAAAGGATCTATGTGGCACTCTAAGCCAATTTTCATTTTGCTCTACCATTGGAGTTGCTCTAAGTGCGTTTCCAAAAGATATTCTCTCTTTTACTTTATTCCTTATTTGGAATTTTTTCCCCTTTTATCCTCTCATATCCCTATCATATGGTCCACCATTACATTATTAATTCAATTGACTCCATTTCATTCTCCTACTTTAATCCCTTTTTATTTGTTTATTTATCTTAACCCTTTTCTTTCTCATACTTTACCCACCCCATACCCCACACAAATGGATCCTCCTTGATATATGTAGGAACAGTAACAAGGAAGATCTTTAGAAAATGGGGGGAGTACTAATAGGACTAGTATTATTTTATTTGGTTGAGAGAAAATGTGAACCAATGGTTAGAGATAGTAGATATTAGAAGTAGTATTTTTTTTTTTTGAAATGAGGAGAGTGTGAGCCACTAATTGTAAAGCAGAAAAATTGAAATAATAGTGGATCATATGTAAAAATAGAAGTGTAATTTTTTTTTGAAACAGATAAAAAGAAAGTTATAAAGTGTATTATGAGAAGGAGAGAGTACATCATTAGAGATTGATACACGTACATATTATTGAGTTCATGTAATGAGGAGGAAGACAAATCCCTTGTTTTTCTCAAATTATATTTGTTTATTCCAACTTATTACACCTTATTTAAACTTATTCGAACTTATTTTAATCTATTTTTTTATAAGGATCAAAAATAAGTTGGATTATAATATGTCCAAAAAGAGGTAGAGAGAAACAAATGAAAGGGACTCATATAAGTTAGAAATAGAGAATACACTGTTAATTACGTTAATACGTAAATGGGATAATGATGTGATTAATATGAAAAATTTCAAATTAGAAAATGACGCACTTATAATGAAACGAGGAAGTAGATATATACATCGCCAATAGACCATAAAATATTCATTTTTCATGTGGAGAGTTATCCAGAGGAAGTTTCCAAATTATACCATCTGTCAATTTAATTTTCATGTGGTCCACTTTTGGTGAAATAATTGAAAGCTAAAATATGAGGAATATTCTCCATTATGTCACCATTTAAAGCGATTATGCCTCAACTTTATTCTTACAATATAAAGTCTCACTTTTATGCAAAGTCACATACATGAACATTACATGATAAATAGTACATCCAATATACTTATTATATAATAGAAGTACATAACATTAATTATAGAAAATTAGTTAATTATCTTATATTGAACTCAACATGATATAATTAGATGTAATTAATTAAGACGAAAGTGATTAGCCATGCTCTTGCCCCGGAGCTCGGTGTTAAGAAATCTGGTGACCAAGTCTGAAAACTTAATTTGGTGATATAACGCTGGGTTATGTGATGAAACTAACTCAGTCAAGGGTCCATATAAATCTTCTTCTGTGCCTGGGCTAAAAAAAACAGCAATTGACACTCGTGGTTGCTGATGGGGATTTGCGCAAACTCGATGTTCTCCACTCTTGTATGCATCATTGGATAACATCTAAATGAATCATTAGGGAAAAAAATTACAATTGATATAGGCAATGCAAAGATATGTTAAAATTGATTAGCGCGATAAGAATAATTTTAGTAACTCATAATCCTTGATATGAATCTTTGAAAATGGGCTGGACCACGCCTTAAAATATTACCCGTCGGTCGGGTCGGGCCAAAATTCGGATCTAAATTTTGTGTCATAAAACCGTTATTTCGAGTCAAAATGAGCGGGATTTTCGGGCCAAAATCGGACCCAAAAAATAGACTAAACAATCATTTTTGGCTTGCCCAAATCCCGACTCAAAGCAAAAAAAAAACAGGTCGGACCCGACTGCTGGCCAAAAAATCTGCCCAAACCAGCCCAAAAACAGGTCGGGCTAGAGTTGATCAGCTCTAATACAAACGTTATAATGTAAAATGTTATTAGACTTTTCTATCTATATTTCTCAAAACTATCTATTAGTAAGCGTGAAATTAGTCAAAGTAGAGATGGTCAACAGTGCGAGCCAATCCATCCCATCCAGCTGCCCACCTCGTAGGTAGATCAGATTTCTTGAGCCCAACCCGCTACTAAAACCGCCTAGTACGGACCATGAAACTAGTCCAACTCGGCCCATGAACCGGACCTCCACAGTTCAAGTAAATACTGAACCAAATTGTGTACTCCCTCCGTTTTATTTTAATTTACTCACTTGACTTTGGGGGAGAACCAAGGATGAAGTACAAAAGTATGAGAGAGAAGGTAAAAAGGTGGAGAGAGAAACTAAAAAGGTGTAAAGAGAAATTAAAAAGTGTGAGAGAGAAACAAAAGAGTGGGTTAAAATATTAAAAAGTGTGACATGGGTGGGAAAAAGATGAGAAAGTAGATGTGATATTTTACCAAAAATAGAAAAAACAACAGTGTGTAATTTAAAAAAACGGATTAAAAAGAAAAGTGTGTAGATTAATAAGAAACGGAGGGAGTATATTTTAATCAAATTGTATATATATTTTTAATCAAATTGCATATATCATAATTCAATCAAATTAAAAACAATGAAACTATTCATTAATATTAATAATTGTATATATTTTAATTTATTAAAAGATTTTATGTAACCATAATGAATGATTTCAATGATTAAATAATTTTGAAAGAAATTCTCATGTCGGCCCGCTTGACTGGTACAATTCACCACGAACCGCTAGAACCGCTTCCCGAACCGTGGAAATCGATAACAGACTGGTATGGGCGAAGATTTTTCTAGCCTGCGGACCAAGCTGCCCAACCGTGAATTTCAAGGTCCGGTGACTCCGGTCCTGGACCATGAAATCTCAGCTCAGCCCGCGATGACTCACGATCCGGCCTGTCCAGCTCGCACCAATGGCCATCACTAAGTCAAAGTGTTATAAATTATAAAGAGCTTAGAGAAAACTTGATTTGACCATTTGACCATTTGGCTCAAACTTGCCTTTCTATTAATAGTGTACTCCTGTAAGTTTGTAACCTTTCCATTGTGTAGGTTCTTGATACTTAGACTTAGAAATATATATTACAAAAATTTATCAGAAGTTGGAAGATTATATATAAGAAAAAAGTAATGTGGAATTGTCATTAGAAACTCTAGAAAAGATAATGTAAGTAGGAGTAACAAAAATATAAGAAGCAAGGGAGTGATGGTTAAATATTAAATAGTCGAACGTTGTATATACCTGAAACAGATCGCCGATGTTAATAACAAGAGCACCATGAACTGGTTTGAGATCAATCCACTTGTTGTCATATTTAATTTGTAAACCACCCACTTGATCTTGCAACAACACTGTAAGAATTCCAGGATCTGTATGTGCAGAAATTCCTACTGTTTTGTTTGGCTCTGGACAATAAGGATAATAGTGGCCTGCAAAGCCTACCCTTCCCAAATAAGACTTGCCCTTCAATCTATCATCGCTTAGACCCAAACCTTCCGACAAGAGTCCCATCACTCTCTCTACTAGCTGCTTCACTTCCTTATCCCACTCTACCACTTCATCTCTATCATCAGAAAACACAATTACTTATTAATAATTACTCAATGTTTTGTTATTTCCTGTTCAAAGATCATAGTATTAACCTCTTAGTTAATGTTTTTATTGTGTAATGGTATCAAGGAACGTGCATATATATAGGGTAAGATCACAAGAGAATACTCCTTAGTCCTTACATAAAAAAATGAAAATGAATTTGAACCATACGATTGGATTAGAATTACAATACTTGTTCATTAGAGTTATACCCCCTAAAAAATTTTGAGCCCAAAAAAAACAATTTTTTTTTTCTAATATTCCTTTTTTTTTTTTTTGGAGATACATCACTTTTTCATTAAAGTTACATCACTTATTTATAAGAGTGATAGTGCGCAAAATTCATTCTCATTTTTCATTTAAGTATGCATTCTCATCAGAATCATCAATTTAAGTTTGGCCCAATGAAAAAGATAAAATTTTCAACCTAGAGGTTGAGGGTTCAATTCTCACTAGATGCACTTTAGGAGAAGAACCTCCTTACCCTTATCACACCCTTATTGAAAATTTTTTATTTCCTAATTCTCCTCCATTTCATCATTAATTTTATTTTTTAGAAATTTGAAGACATATATTTTGAGAGGTATATTGTATTTTACAATTTAACATATCTATTTTTTTTTTGAAAAAATTATAAATGGTTCCATTGGTCAGATCTGCGTCTGACATCAATGGACCCCAACCGAAACCCGATCCAACAATATTTAGACCTAGACCTTACCCATATCTACGGGTTTTCCTGGGTGGTTAACCGTCCTGAAACAATATTTTAGTTCGGCAATCGAAAGTTTCTGTTCACTCTTTTTGCGAATCGTAACCGTAACCGTTTAGATCGGTTACTGCCTAAACAGTTAACCGTTTTTCGGTACGGTTTTTCGTTTAACCATTAACCGTTATTTAAGTTATACTTTACTTAATGTACATATATATTTTCAATTTTTTTTTGCATATATTTTAATATATATACTCTAATATAAAATGCATTATAAAGTGGATAATAAATCAATTGGAAAACATAACCAATACCAAGAATTCACTTCATTTCTTAATTATAGTGTTTATATTAGTACTAGAGTTTTTAAATAATTACATACTTCCTCTTATTGTTGTAACTTAGCAACAAATATTAGAATTAATGTAATTGTTTGAAAATGTTTCACAACAATTAAATAGAGAAAAAAAATATTTCGATATTTCGGTTAATCGTTCACTCAAAAATCATAATCGTAACCGTACCATTTAACCGCTAATTTTATCGGTTCAGTAACCGTACCGTTAAAACTTTTTTTTTTGTAGGAACGGTAACCACCCATTTAGACCGGTATTTCGGTATTTTGGTACGACATTTCAGTTTTGATTTTTTATAAACACTCTACCATATCCATTAAGTCTGAAAAACTTGGACACACTCTTAAAAATGGGACGATCCAACAAGATTTGGGCCGATCTTGGACCCACTGCCATCCCTAAACTCAACATGATCAGATACATAAAATCAAGATTACGAACACCCCGTATAATTAATACTTCATATCTATAAAGTTGATGATAAGAGAAAGTACAATCTGAAAATACATTTGACAACAACGTTTTTCTACAAGTATGATCGGAACCATTGTCATTTAGTAACATAAAAGCAATAATCCAACTCTAAAACTCAGCTATAACACTATAACTTACTTTGCTTTGGAAAATATATAATTGATTAATATTACTATTGCTAAGAAATGAACATAATGAACTATGTTGGAACATAATTAAACTAACGTTAATTTGAGCATGAAAACATAAAAAAATACCTGCAAATTTCAGGAATATCATCAGGATGAACAGGTATAGGACCCAACCGAGCTTGTAAAGTATCTCGCCAGCTCGCAGCTTTTGAATGAAACAAGTCATAATTTGAGTGAAACCCAACTCCTTTACCGCCATTTATGGATTCCCGTCCATAGTTCCGAATCTTCTCCTCTGCAGGGAGCTCATGAAAGGCCTTGACCGCCTCAATGAGGCGGTCAAGCAACGAAACAGGGATCCCATGGTTGATCACCTGAAAAAACCCGAACTTAGCCGAGGCATCGCGGAGCTGGTCTACCACCTCCGGATGCGTGCTCGATAAGTCGATCACGGGTATAAGGTGATCATAGCCATCAAGGTGGTGAGATTCGAGCTCGAAAAGGGTGTCGAGTGGGTGGTGAAAGATGCTAGGAATTTGAGTTATGCCTGAATCAACTAGGCCTTTAACACCGAGTTTGGTGTTGTCGAAATCTTCCACCTCTTTACGGCGATTATTTTCTAAAGTCATTGGTTGTTTGCTGTTCATTTTCTATTTGTGGAATATGTTCTTGATTAGTTGATTTAGTGGTGGGGTGTAGGGGGTACTTTGGGTTCTATATATAACTTTATGAATTGGTACTTGATTGTCAATATTCATGAATCATGATGTTTGCTTCGTTTAATTAAATAATGTCCTCGAGTTTGATTATGTATTGACGTTGATGTTAATGATAATTAAAATGTAATTAGCACATGGTGCTTGATTGTGGGTAACATAATTCAATAATGATGTTGATATTATGAAATAGAAAAGGTAAGATTGCGTCAAACTTCCATCTTGCTGCATGAGTACGTACCATCTACGGGACAAGATTTATCGCCTCAATGTATAGTTTAATAATATCAACTTTTTATATATTTGATAATAAGGAATTGAAGATATTAAAGTTTGAATGTTTATCTTGGAAACCGTGTAAAAAAGAAACAAGAACTGTATTATGGAATGGAGGGAGTATCAATCATCTAGTGTCGCTTTCGCACTTCCATTGGTTACAAAACATCCCAAATAATAAATAAAAAAATAGAAAGAAAATTGACACACTCCTCTTTGATAGTATTTTTTGAATTCTACACAAGACAAATATAGTCATATGAGATCTTATTAGATACGTCTCGACTCTCGACATTACTTTCAAAATATCAACTTTTCATAATATTTATTTATTTTCATAATACTTATTAAAGTTATGCATTATTTATCCATCCTAGAAAATGTTTGAAGTAATTTAAAACAGTGGAAATAATCGCAGGGAGTATTACTTTTCTATCTTTCGCTTCTTTAACCAAAAATTACTCTTTTTATCACTTCTCTCGCTCTCTTATTTTATGTTCAATAGGTTAAAAAATACCCTCCAAAAAGTTTAAAAGTGACATTGTCAAAAATAATAATAATATAATATAATATAATATAATATAATATAATATAATATAATATAATATAATATAATATAATATAATATAATATAATATAATAATAATAATAAAATAACAACAATAATAATAATAAGAATATAATAATAATAATAATAGTAATAATAATAGTAGTAGTAATAGTAGTAATAATAATAATAATAATAATAATAATAATAATAATAATAATAATAATAATAATAATATAATAATAATAATAATAATAATAATAATAATAATAATAAAATCGATCAATAAGTTGTAGTCTGAACTGATCTGAACTGAATTGAATAAGTTTGAGCTGAAATGATCTGAACTGAATTGAATAAGTTTGAGCTGAAATGATCTGAACTGAATTGATATAATCTGAACTGAATTGACCTCATCTGATCTGAACTGAACTGAACTGAACTGAATTTCCATTTATCCAGTCCAAAAGAACAGAGCCTAAGAATAAGTAATGAAAATCGCCCTACTGAAATTGGATCTAGTCAAATCCAATTCAAGTATTCAACTATAAAAGTAACGTTTCTTGAGAGCAAGGACACCCTCAAAGTGATGCCTTTTATAAAATACAAACTTGTACCACGAATTTGTTGGGTATATAGTGGAGAAAGGTTGCGTGGAAGTCGGTGGCTCGAAGTGGCTCGGAGTGGCTCGAGAGATGCTCGAGAGATGCTCGAGGGATGGGCGAGGTGCCCGCACTTGGAGGCCTGCGACCGCAGGTTGGCGAGAGAGTGACGCAGCTAGGCTGCTGTCCTACTGGTTGCCCGCAGGATCGAAGCCCGCGCCGCAGCGACGAGAGCTGCTGAATAGTTGAAGCGTCCTGCCAGCCCGCGGGATTTCGAGCGCGGCCGCGGGATTTCGGGAGTCAAAGCCGTGTGGTTTATCTACTCGGTTTTACTCGTTTTTTTATTAATAATTAATGTGGGTATAAATATAAACCCTAGTTATCATTATTCATCATCTTTAAACACATAGTTTGAGAGAGAGAAAGCTTTAGAGAGAGCTCTTGAGTGCTTTTGTAATCTCCATCAAACATTCATCGATTCCTAGTGCAGATTCGTGGTTTTTCTCCCAGTTCTTGGGTTTCCACGTAAAAAGTTTCTGGTGTTCTTTCCTTGCTTTCTTATTTGATATTCTATATTTGTTTGCTATTATTTCTAGATTGATAGTCAATAGGACTTACAAGTGGTATCAGAGCCAGGTTTGATTATTGTCTAGATCTAGAATAATTAACAATGGAGGATTCAAAGATTAGAATTGAGAAGTTTGATGGGACAGATTTTGGATATTGGAAGATGCAGATAGAAGACATCTTATATCAGAAAAATCTGTATCAACCTTTGACTGATAAGCCTGCTGACATGGAAGAGGCTAAATGGAAGGTACTGGATAGGCAGGCACTAGCGGTGGTGAGATTGACATTGGCTCGGACTGTGGCGTTCAATGTCAAGGACATCAAAACAACGGCTGAATTGATCAAAGCTTTGTCAGATATGTATGAGAAGCCCTCGGCTATGAATAAGGTATATCTGATGCGCCGTTTATTTGATTTAGAGATGAATAATGGTAGTTCTGCTGCTGAACATATTAATGAATTTAATTCTATAATAAGTCAGTTATCGTCTGTTAATATTGCTTTTGAGGATGAAGTGAAAGCTTTAATTTTGTTGTCCTCTTTACCTACTGCTTGGGAAACTGTTGTTACTGCTGTGAGTAATTCCTCTGGTAAAGAGAAATTGGTGTATGATGTTGTCCGTGATCTTATTTTGAGTGAGAGCATTCGAAGGAAAGAGAGTGGAGAATCATCTGGAGCATACAGTGCAGAGGGTAGAGGGAGGGGAAAACAAAAGGGAAAAGGGAAGAGTTCACAAGGGAGATCAAAATCAAGGGGGCGAAGTAAGTCTAAGGGCAGAACAAATTTTACCTGTTGGAATTGTGGTGAGAAGGGTCATCCAAAGAGGGATTGTCCACATCCCAAGAAGAAGGGTGGAAAATCTGATCATAATGAGAGACAGGAGGATAGTGATAACTCATCGATATTTTCTGCATCGAATGAGATTGAGGATGCTCTGGTTTTGAGTGTTGATAGTTCTATAGAGTCGTGGATCCTAGATTCGGGGGCATCATTTCATTCTTCACCCATGAGGGAGCTGTTTAAGGACTTCAAGGCAAAGAAGTTAGGAAAGGTCCATCTTGCTGATGATAAGACCTTGGATATAATGGGGAAGGGAGATGTGGTTGTCAGGACTACGAATGGAGGAACTTTAAAACTGCATGATGTTAGGTACATTCCAGGCCTAGCAAAGAATCTGATTTCTGTGAGTCAACTGGACTCATGTGGCTACAAACCGTGTTCTGTGAGGGAAAGTGGAAGATTTCCAAAGGTTCCATGATTTTGGCTAGAGGTACTAAGATGGGAACCTTATACACTATTGCAGGGTGTACAGACATGATTGGAGCGGCTACGGTAGATGAGACTAAGTTATGGCATACTAGACTTGGTCACATGGGTGAGAAGGGGATGAAGATTTTAGCTTCGAGTGGCAAGTTGTCAGGGTTGAAATCAGTTGACATGGAATTTTGTGAGAGCTGTGTCTATGGCAAGCAGAAAAAGGTGACTTTCACAAAAGCCAAGAAGGAGTTGAAAACTGAGAAGCTAGAATTGGTGCACACTGACTTGTGGGGTCCCTCGCCAGTCAGATCCCTTGGAGGCTCACGGTATTTTGTTACTTTCATTGATGACTACAGCAGGAAAGTGTGGGTCTACTTCATGAAGAAGAAATCTGAACTTCATGAAACTTTCAAGAAGTGGAAAGCTGAGGTCGAAAATCAGACTGGTAGGAAGATTAAGTGCATTAAGTCTGATAATGGAGGTGAGTATGAGTTGACAGAGTACACAAAACTCTGTGAGGAGAACGGTATAATTCTGAAGAGGACAGTTCCAGGGAAACCTCGACAGAATGGAGTTGCAGAGAGGAATGAACAGGACACTGACTGAGAGGGCTAGATGTATGAGGTTGCATGCAGGGCTACCTAAGACTTTCTGGGCAGATTCAGTTAGCACAGCAGCTTATTTGATCAACAGAGGACCATCCGTTCCTTTGGAGTTCAAATTGCCAGAGGAGGTTTGGAGCGGAAAGGAGGTAAACTTACTTTTCTAAAACTATTTGGTTGTGTTGCATATGTTCAATCTGAGAAACGTGACAAGTTAGACCCAAAAGCCGTTAAATGTTATTTTATTGGGTATGGTTCTGAGAAGTATGGATATCGATGTTGGGAACCAAAAGGAAGGAAGATTTTGAGACACTGTGATGTTACATTTGATGAGACTAAGTTGTACAAGGATGTATTTGGTGACAAATCTGAAATTACTGAAGTAGTGGGAGTTCAGGAGAAGGAGATTGTGGAGATAGGTGACGTTGATGTTAGGGATGTCATTGTTCCAGAATTGGGTGAGCAACATAGAGATGAAGTTCACACTCCTGCAGGGTCTGATTCTGAGGAGTCAGATATCTCACAGCCTGGTAGTACAGAGGATACAATTGTCATACAACCAAGAGGCTCCAGTTCTAGTACAGGAAGAATTGTCTCTCAAGTTGACTTGAGAAAATCCGCAAGGGTGTCCAAAACACCTGTTCGATATTCACCTTCTATGTATTATTTGTTACTAACTGATGCAGATGAACCAGAA
The DNA here is from genome assembly GCF_026745355.1 of Beta vulgaris subsp. vulgaris. NCBI lineage: Eukaryota > Viridiplantae > Streptophyta > Magnoliopsida > Caryophyllales > Amaranthaceae > Beta > Beta vulgaris. The sequence goes on from NC_079202.1 coordinate 52,191,848, forward strand.
TCATACAAGGAAGCAATAAATTCGACAGATTCATCTAAGTGGGAGTTAGCCATGAAAGATGAGATGAAATCCCTGGAAAAGAATCAGACATGGGAGTTGTCTGCATTACCTAAAGGTATGAGAGCACTTAGCAACAAGTGGATCTTCAGACTGAAGAAAGAGCCTGATGGAAGTGTCAGGTATAAGGCGAGACTAGTAGTAAAGGGGTTCCTACAAAAGGAGGGTATAGATTATAATGAAATATTTGCTCCTGTTGTGAAGTTAACCACTATTCGTATCTTGTTGGCTATTGTTGCTGCTGAAAATTTGTTCTTAGAACAGATGGATGTAAAGACTGCGTTTCTACATGGTGATCTGGAGGAGGAGATTTACATGAAGCAACCAGATGGTTTTCAAGTTCAAGGGAAGGAGAACTTGGTGTGCAAGCTCAAGAGGAGCTTATATGGACTGAAGCAGGCTCCTAGGCAGTGGTACATAAAGTTTGACACATTCATGTGTAGCAGTGGGTTCAAGAGAGCTGATAGTGATCATTGTTGTTACTTTCAGAGGTATGAAAATGAAGCAACCACATTCATGTGACACACTCCTCTTTGATAGTATTTTTTGAATTCTACACAAGACAAATATAGTCATATGAGATCTTATTAGATACGTCTCGACTCTCGACATTACTTTCAAAATATCAACTTTTCATAATATTTATTTATTTTCATAATACTTATTAAAGTTATGCATTATTTATCCATCCTAGAAAATGTTTGAAGTAATTTAAAACAGTGGAAATAATCGCAGGGAGTATTACTTTTCTATCTTTCGCTTCTTTAACCAAAAATTACTCTTTTTATCACTTCTCTCGCTCTCTTATTTTATGTTCAATAGGTTAAAAAATACCCTCCAAAAAGTTTAAAAGTGACATTGTCAAAAATAATAATAATATAATATAATATAATATAATATAATATAATATAATATAATATAATATAATAATAATAATAAAATAACAACAATAATAATAATAAGAATATAATAATAATAATAATAGTAATAATAATAGTAGTAGTAATAGTAGTAATAATAATAATAATAATAATAATAATAATAATAATAATAATAATAATAATAATAATAATAATAATAATAATAATAATAATAAAATCGATCAATAAGTTGTAGTCTGAACTGATCTGAACTGAATTGAATAAGTTTGAGCTGAAATGATCTGAACTGAATTGAATAAGTTTGAGCTGAAATGATCTGAACTGAATTGATATAATCTGAACTGAATTGACCTCATCTGATCTGAACTGAACTGAACTGAACTGAATTTCCATTTATCCAGTCCAAAAGAACAGAGCCTAAGAATAAGTAATGAAAATCGCCCTACTGAAATTGGATCTAGTCAAATCCAATTCAAGTATTCAACTATAAAAGTAACGTTTCTTGAGAGCAAGGACACCCTCAAAGTGATGCCTTTTATAAAATACAAACTTGTACCACGAATTTGTTGGGTATATAGTGGAGAAAGGTTGCGTGGAAGTCGGTGGCTCGAAGTGGCTCGGAGTGGCTCGAGAGATGCTCGAGAGATGCTCGAGGGATGGGCGAGGTGCCCGCACTTGGAGGCCTGCGACCGCAGGTTGGCGAGAGAGTGACGCAGCTAGGCTGCTGTCCTACTGGTTGCCCGCAGGATCGAAGCCCGCGCCCGCAGCGACGAGAGCTGCTGAATAGTTGAAGCGTCCTGCCAGCCCGCGGGATTTCGAGCGCGGCCGCGGGTTTCGGGAGTCAAAGCCGTGTGGTTTATCTACTCGGTTTTACTCGTTTTTTTATTAATAATTAATGTGGGTATAAATATAAACCCTAGTTATCATTATTCATCATCTTTAAACACATAGTTTGAGAGAGAGAAAGCTTTAGAGAGAGCTCTTGAGTGCTTTTGTAATCTCCATCAAACATTCATCGATTCCTAGTGCAGATTCGTGGTTTTTCTCCCAGTTCTTGGGTTTCCACGTAAAAAGTTTCTGGTGTTCTTTCCTTGCTTTCTTATTTGATATTCTATATTTGTTTGCTATTATTTCTAGATTGATAGTCAATAGGACTTACAGAATTCAAGCAATGCTTAAATGATTTATATTTGTATAATGTTTTAGATTTATTTATCTACTCATGATATAAAAATATAGAATAATCAAGCTCATTTGACTAAGAAACAACATGTGCAATTTGTGATGATTTGATAATAAGCTAGCTTCTCAGAAGTTTCTTCGGAAACAAATTCCACAAAAGAAAATGCAGTACATTCTTAAAGCATTTGAAATAGGTAGGTAAAATAAAAGATAACGAGTTGTTAGTTTAGGTGATGATTTCGTTTACTGGATGTATATTAATATTCAATTAAGTCAAATAGAAATCTATTTTATGTATAATTTGAGACTATGTTTATGTGATTGTAGTTAGATATTACGTACACTTTTGTTTAGGAAAATCAGCTACAAAAATATGAAATGATATCACTTATACGTTATGTGTGCAAAATGATATCTCAGCCCAATTCGGCGTAGCAGATACCTTAGCTTGAGGCCTGAGGGTGGGAAAATGGTAGGAAAAATCCATTTTTAATTTAAAGTGCCTCTAATGAGAACTTGAACTCATAGCCTATAATCATGAGGTACCTGTACTATTACTAGACCAACCTTTACTTGATCTAAGAATAGGACAATTATCAGAGATATTGGTACAAAAAGTTGCACCACTAATTTATTTCTAAAAAGCACACTAGCTTGCGATATAAAACATTATCGATGACATATAGACTTAATATATGCTAAATTTTATGAAATTGGGTACACGGTGTTCACTATACCACTTTCATTTTTTTTTTTCATTTTTCTCATATTTTAACTATTTAAGACGATTTTTTATCGGATTCAACAAAAATGAGAGTTTAATCTACTCTACAAATTGCATAATTACTGTATGAAATACAAATTATGCAAAATTATATAAGAAGAACGCAAATGTAAGAAAAAAGTATAGTAAAGAATATGCATCCAATTCTATTAAATCCTGCAAAAAAGTAAGTTTATATGTCGTTGACAATGTTTATTATAATTAAATAAGTAAATGGACATGTTTTTTTTATACCAATATGGCTAATTGGAAAAGAAGCATATCATATAACTTTTGAACGTTTTAAATCAATGAAATTACAAACAGACATTAATACCGAACAAGCTCTAAACTTTGAAGCTTAACTACTGTGAGATAATAAGCTTATAATGAGAGAGTTGTTGTGTTGAGTTCGAATTGATCCAAGGATGAGAATTGTAATGAGAGAAAGTGAAAGAAAGAAAGAGAAAGAAATTATTCTCCTCAAGTCTATTGTATTAGGTGCCTCAAAGATTATTACAGAAGAGTATTTATAGAAGAGTTAGTTACAACTAACTAACTGCATAAGGAAATATCTAATAACAGAAAAACTAAAAGTGACATCAGCTAGTTATTACATATAAATTCATATTCCCCCTGCAAGCTGGAAATGGGAAGAATGAACCAAACCAAGCTTGGAAGAGAGATGCTGATGTTGAGGACCTGAGAGAGGCTTGGTGAGGATGTCTGCAAGCTGAAAAGAGCTGGAAACATGAGAAGTCTGAAGGAAGCCTGAGACCACTTGTTCCCTGACATAGTGACAGTTATTTCACAACATGAAGAGCAGCTTGCATATGAGGTTCTCTTGGACAACTAAGAAACTGACTCAAGTGTTGAGTAGTATATGAGAGATCTGGCCTTGTGATATTAAGATATAACAGCCTACCTACAAGCTGTCTATATGTTTCAGGATTGGCAAGAACTGCTCCAGCATCTGTAGATAAACCTAGACCCTTAGGCAGAGGAGTATTGATAGGTTTACTATGGGAGAGTGTAAAGTCTTGAAGAATATCTGAAATATACTTCCTTTGACTAAGGAAAGTACCATGTTGATTTCTGAGTACTTCAATGCCTATAAAATACTTCATGTGACCCAGATCCTTGATAGTAAAAGCCCCATCAAGAGAAGATTTTAGAACATCAATCTGAGGTTGACTTGTACCAGTTAAAACCATATCATCCACATAAACAAGTACAAGTAAAAATTCACCATCTTGCTGCCTTGTAAACAAAGAATAGTCTTGAATAGATTGAACAAACCCATGTGAGGAGAGAAACTTGCATAATTCTTTGTTCCATTGCCTAGAAGCTTGCTTGAGACCATATAAAGACCTCTTTAACTTGCATACATCACCTGGCTTAGCTTTTGTATAGCCTAAAGGGGGTTTCATAAACACTTCTTCATCTAAGAAACCATGCAAGAAGGCATTATTTAATTTATGTCTAATTGACATAAAGGCCACCCTTTGGCAGTAGCAAGAGAAATAACTACTCTGACAGTAGCTATTTTTGCAACTGGGGAAAAAGTGTGAGTATAATCTTTCCCAGATACTTGTTGGTAACCAACAGCCACCAATCTAGCTTTATATCTCTCCACAGTGCCATTGGGATTAAATTTAATCTTGAAAATCCATTTAGAAGCTATAGCCTTCTTTCCTACTGGTAATGAAGTCAAGGTCCATGTATCATTCTTTTCTAAAGCAAGGATCTCTTTATCCATGGCATCCTGCCACTCAGGAATTAAGCAAGCTTGAGCATAAGAATGTGGTTCAGAAATAGGAAGAGAAGAGGTAACAGAGAAAGAATTAGAAGAAGAGGATTGAGGAAGAGTAGAGCAAACAAAGTCTTGTAATTTGATAGGTGGTTTAGAAAGTCTAGTAGAGTGTCTGAGAGTAGGAGCATCAGTAGAGATAAGATGAGAATCAATGATAGGCTGATGATTGATTAGAGGAACAGGATTAGTAGATAATATATGAGATGAAACAGGAACATCAGGCTCAGGAATAGGATGTTCAGTATCAAGAATAGGAGATGAAGAAGTAGAATTGTTTGTAGGAGAGTGTGAAATAGAAGGAGGAGAAGAAATAGGTGATGATAAGGAAGGCAGAGGATTAGATTCAGAATTAGGATCTGAAACTAAGACAGGAGAAACAGGAGTATGAATAGGATCTGATAGGTCTATGTGATTGTGAAGAGAAGTTACAGTAGGGGAGTTGGATAATGTGGAAGGGAATGAAGCAGTGGATTGAAAAGGAAATATAGTCTCTTTAAAGATAACATCTCTAGAGACAAAACATTTCTTAGAGGTTAAATCATATACTTTGTAACCTTTTTGTCCAAAAGGATATCCTAAGAACATGCACTTGACAGCTCTAGGACTGAACTTATCCTTTTGTTTATCAGTATTGTGGGCATAACAGAGACAACCAAACACTCTAAGAAGGTCATAAGCTGGCTTGTGATTAGTTAAAGCTTCAAAAGGACTTTTCCAGTTAAGAAGTGGAGTAGGAATTTTGTTAATAAGAAATGTAGCAGTGAGGAGACACTCTCCCCAGAAATGAGAAGGAATGTTGGCTTGAAATTTCAAAGCCCTAGCAACCTCAAGAAGGTGTTTATGTTTTCTTTCAACTCTCCTATTTTGTTGGGGAACACCAGGTATACTTCTTTGATGATATATACCTTTATTACAGAAGAGATCAAGGCATTGTTCTTGTATTATTTCAGTGCCATTATCAGATCTTATGGTTTTAACAGATTTAGTGTATTGTGTTTCAACATGAGCTAGAAAATTGGCTATGGTTTTATAAACTTGTTGTTTGTTCTGTAATAAGAAGGTCCATGTAGTTCTACTAAAATCATCCAGGATAGTTAGAAAATAGGATGCTCCATGAAGTGTTTTGATTCGATATGGTCCCCAAAGGTCTATGTGGATAAGAGCAAAGGATTCAGAGGCTCTAGAAACACTTCTAGGAAAGGGAGATTTGTGATGTTTTGCAAAAACACATATCTCACAGAAGAATTCAGGTGAATGAGAGCAAAGTGAAGCATTCACATACTTCATTCTTGATATAGAAGAGTGTCCTAATCTTGCATGAAGGATTGGAAGAGATAATTTGGATGTAGAATTGGCTCTATGAGGTGGAACATATTTGGCAGAGGAATTGAGTGTGATGTTGTTTGTGGATGAAGTACAGGCTTGTGACTCATGAGTAGATTGATGCACACTAAGATAATAGAGACCACCTACTTTAGTTCCTTGAATCAATCTTTTACCAGCAGCATTCACAAACATACACTCAGAACCAGTAAAATGATTGAACTGCAATTTTGCTATAATCAGCCAATTTTCCCACAGACAATAAATTATGTTTAAAATTAGGAACAAGCAACACATCATACAGAGTGATATTGGCACATACCACTACAGTACCCATTTCAGAAACAACAGTGTAGCTACCATCAGGCAATCCAACTTTAATAGCTTTGGTAAGTTTTCTTTTATCAGAGAATAATTTAGTATCATAAACCATGTGATCAGTAGCACCAGAATCAATTATCCATATTGCCTTAAGAAATGTACCTGCCAAGTGAGCAGAAGAGGTCAAGTTGTTAGAAGATTCTCCAACAACTTGCTTTGCTTGCACAGTTTTAAGGAAGTCTTGGAACATGGAATGAAGCATAGCACTGTCAACATGGTGAACTGCAGCATCAGAAGGTCCAGCAGCAGTATATTCAAGAGGTGTATCTTCAAGATTGTTGTCAGAAGTAACATGAGCACTCAATTTTCCAGAGTTGGAATGGACAGAAATAGGCCCTGGTTTCTTGTGATACCAGTCAGGGAAGCCAATGAGCTTGAAACACTGATCTTTAGTATGTCCTTTACTCTTGCAATAATCACAATGCAAGTTCAGTTTGTCCAACTTATCTTTCTTCCAGTCTCTCTTTCCACCATAATTTCGTTGCACAGCAAGAGCACTTACTTCTGGAATTAAATTTTGAAATCCAGATATTTGTTTTTGCTTCTCAATCTGTTGAGCTAAAGCAAATGCTCTATTAATTGAAGGCAAAAGATCCATTGACAGAATGTTAGTTATAACATTGTCATAGCCATCATTGAGTCCAAGCAAGAATTCAACTAACTTTTCTTCTGCCTGAAATTCTGTAATCTTCTTCATAAAATTGCAACTGCATTTAGACAATGCTCCACAACTGCAATCTGGAAAATTCCTTAAGTTCTGGAGTTCATCCCATAAACGCTTCATCTTTCCAAAATAAACCACAACAGACATGTTTTCTTGTTTTAATTTCTCCAAATCTTTCTTCAATTGATAAATCTGAGGTCCATTGGACTGACCATACCTCTCACAAACTTCACTCCATAACTGAATTGAACTTTCTACGAAAGTAAAATTCTCACTAATTTCTGGTTCCATTGAGTTCATCAACCAACAGGTAATCAAATAGTCACATCTAATCCATCTATTGAAATCCTTATCCTCAGAATTAGGTTTCGTAATTGAACCATCAAGAAAACCAAGCTTATTCTTCGCAATCAAAGCACGTTTTACATTTCTTTTCCAGCTAACAAAATTAGTTGAATTCAAATTGATTGCAACTAATTTGTTCATAGTTTGATCTGAATTAGAAATGTAAAAAGGATCGTTATAACTGATACTTACATTGTTATCAGTATTGACTGAATTGACAGAATCTCCAGAATTTTCCGCCATTAATTTTCGCAATCTTCAATTTCAAGAAAGATCAATTAACAAATTGATTTTGAGATTATTCGCAGGTCAAGAAGAAATGAACTCGCTCTGATACCATGAGAATTGTAATGAGAGAAAGTGAAAGAAAGAAAGAGAAAGAAATTATTCTCCTCAAGTCTATTGTATTAGGTGCCTCAAAGATTATTACAAAAGAGTATTTATAGAAGAGTTAGTTACAACTAACTAACTGCATAAGGAAATATCTAATAACAGAAAAACTAAAAGTGACATCAGCTAGTTATTACATATAAACTCATAAAGGAAAACCTAGAGAATCAACGAAACTTTTAAAGACTCAATTGTATATCAAAAGGGACGAACATCAACATAAAATTGCTAGACCATATTTTATTTCATGTCATCCATTAGATGTGTTTAAAGAGGCCTAGCTACATTACATATCATATCATTCTTAGCTTATTTCTTAACCTTTTCAACCTTTATATTTTTCCTGAGCTGCCTTAATCTCCTCAAATTTTTCATCTATCAAGGCATTAAAATCATCCATCTCTTCTGGGCTGAGGTTAAGTTCCTCTATACTCTTCCTTCCATGCAACACTGAATTAAGCAGCATACTCATTTCCATCTTACGATTTTCCTTTTGTAATTTCTTAAGCTTTTCATCCATAATTTTACTTTTTTCTTCCGTGAACTCTTTTAGGATTTTGAGTAATTTCTGACTTTTCACCTTGTGTCTTTTTTTGCATCAAAGATGACACATATCTCTACCTCATAGTTTGTAGAGAACTCATCAATCTCTCGTAAGAGACCACTCACAACATTTTCGAGGTTGGTCTTTTCTTCACTCATGATTAGACTTAAGGTGTTTGTAGGAAATGAAAACTAGAATATGTTAATCACTCTAAGGTTGTGGAGGTATTTATAGCACTTGGCTAAATAATTGAAAAAATAGTTATATTACTTAGAGTTGGTGATGTTTGTGAGTAAGTGACAATATGGTAATTTTATTATTTCGACGGTTACGGATTTCATATATTTTACCTAAATAGTGTTTCTATTAAAGTTTTCTCAGATTGCCATCCGAATTTGTTACCATATATTAGACACTTTAATGTTATAAGTAGTTACCAGATACAAACTAAAGTGTAAAACACTTTCGCAATTTGACATTCAGATTTTTGTTCTTTATATACTATGGGTCTGTTTGGCTATATTAGTCCAAAATAAACTAAAGCTTATAAGTTCGTTGAAATAATTGATAGGCTAGTAGCTGAAACTGATAATAAGTTAGCTGAGGGTGCGTTCTTCTCAACTTAAAAAATTAAGTTTCGTTCAGGTCCAATAAGTTTAGATAAGTTGCAATAAGGTACAATCAGGGCAATAAGTTCCAATCAGGTCTAAGTTCCAATCAGGTGCAATAAGCTTCAATCAGGTCTAATAAGGTCCAATAAGTTCTAATCAAATCTAATCACGTCCAATAAGGTCCAAATAGTCAATGCTCAATAAACATTTGTATTATTGTCCATTATTTTATTATTCATAATTTCATATCACTATTAATTGATTATGTTATTATTTTATAATTAAAGTACCACAATGATTATATAGTATTATACTTGTATCAGCGTTTATTATTTTATTAAATATTTGTATTATTCTCTATTATTTTATTATTCATATTACTATTAGCGGATTATGTTATTATTTTTTATTATTCATATTATTTTATTTTTTATTTTTTTAAAGGACAAATTTTAATAATTATTACTTCATAATAAATTTTGAGGGGTATTATTTACGTTAGGGGTAATATTTATGTTAATGGTCAATTTTTTTGTCTAATAAGGTCAAATAAGTTTCAATCAGGTCCAATAAAGTCTAATAAGTTTCAATCAGGGTTAATAAGGTCTAATAAGTTTCAATCAGGCCAATAAAATCCAATAAGGTCCAATAATTTCCAATCAGGTTCAATCAGATCCAATAAGTTGAATCAGGTCCAATCAGGTTTAATAAGCTCTAATAAGTTCAGTTCAGGCTCAATAAGTTCCGTTCAGATAAGTTCAGGGTCAATAAGTTGAAGAGAACACACCCTGAAAGTGATAAAGTAGTAGCTGAAATTGATAATGCCTAATGCCTAACTCTAATTACCCAACCACCACCAACACCTCCCCCACGCACCCCATGAAATTTATAATTCCACGGGGCTGGTATACATATCCTAAAATATATAATCATATGTGTGTCTTTACAAACCAACAGTAATAGTACCTAATTGCTTATAGGCTTCGCCTTCAAATCGGAGCGTATGCTGCTACTAGCACAATATTTCTTATTGTCTGTACTAAACAATGTGAAGTGCTTTTCAAATTGCCAGTTGATCATGTTACCACTCTAGCAACCAATGTAAGCATTCTTGCACTTTACGTTTTTTCTTACTTTGTGTATGGACTCATACTTGACTTTACCGCTCCATTGATCTAATTCCTTAATTTATATTTACATCCACTTGCTAGGCCTTCACCAACATCCTATGTAAACTAATGGCGGCAACCTTCTTAGTCCAAGTCGCACCAACTTCATCAATCTCCAGAAATAGGATGCTGCAGACCCTGCAGTGGATCTTAAATATCCATCTTACGGGAATAAGCTACATCTCTGTTTCAAAAAAGACTTCAAAGACACGTGGGAGACCTACAAGTTAACAACAAATTGTAAATAAAAGTTAGCTTAACTATTAGAATTATACTTATTTGCACTTTTAAATATATTATATTTCTATATGAAATTAACGACTAAATAAATTGTGTTTGCACACCAAAGTTCAACACTTTGCCTAATGCAACTAACACAACAAACGTACTTACCACCTGGTTGGAATTCGTGTAAAGTAGACATCTTCCTAACTAAGGCTAACGGACTACGAATATCACAATTACACTATTTTGGGGCGCCGTGCGCGTAGAAGCGCGGAGCAACAACTAGTTATATAAAAAAATAGTAATAATCAAATAATTTGTATTTTAGAAGATTTTTCTAAAAAAATATGTAGAGAAAAAATTTGGGTCGAATCGAAGTCGAATGTTAGGATTTTAAGTCAGATTGGAGTTGGAATTTTGAAGTCGGATGTCGGGCTCGAATTTAAAATCCGCCTTCTTGTAGGGTCAGAGTCGGATATGCATAATTCAATCCAAGTTCGACCTGTTGTCATCCCTACGCATATCATCAATTGCATTTTAAATTGAAAAGGCAACCTAAGGGTCCGTTCGGTTTGATTTTCTAAAAAACTAAGGTGAAAAATATCTTCCGTTAGAAAACATAAATAAATATTAGTTTTCTTTTGTTTGGTTTGATAGAAAAGTTATTAAATTAAGAAGGAAAAAATTCAGATGTTCGGAAAGAAAGAGTGGAGGAAATTGGTTTTTCTTCAAATTTTGAAGGAAAATCAAGGAAAATGATTTTCCTTCAAATTTTGGAAGAAATTTTTTACAAAGAGATCGAAAACACTTTTACACCTTAATTTTTCTTTTCAAATCTCTTGTCCAACCAAATAATGAAAAATGGGGAAAATTATTTTTCGGAAAAATATTTTCCTCCAAAACAAATGGAGCCTAAGTTAACTTTTGGAACTTAGAATTTGGGCAACTGTGTACCATCAAAAAAAAAAAAAAAAAAAGGGATTGGATTCTTGGAGTTGGAAGGTTCAACGATTGGTCACGCAATGGGAGTTAGAAATGGTTAATCTAATTTTTTCCTATATAAAGTTTGATTTATACCTTTAACCAAACAACTTCCATAGTTCAGAAAAAGTAACTTTTCACAACACAAAAATATAACTTCAAATAGTATCCGACCATAATACAAGTTACAACTAGATTAGTAGATTTATGATAATTATTCAACATGACACTCTCAAGTCTCAGTGTCTAACCTAGAATCAAACCCAAATTTATAATCGAAAGTAGTTGATTGTGTAATTGCCCTCACCCTCTAGCCCTGTATCTAAGCCTTTCTCAAGCACATCCGAGAATTTGAATTGTTGATACAAAGCAGGTTTCTCTGATGAAACTAATTCAGGCAAAGGTCCATATACATCTTCACTGATGGCTGGATCAAAGAAAACTGCGACTGAAACTCTTGGTTCACGTTGATCATTAGCAAATACGCGATGTTCTCCGCTCTTGTACTCACCATTGGATATCATCTAAAAATATCAACTCAATAACATTAGTTTCAAACAACCCAAAAAATAGATCATCTTTCAGATGTTCGAGTGCTAGTGTTACGAGCTATAATCCTAATTAAGCTCGATTATACGTGGTGCAACAGTTGTATAAGACTTTGTGTTAGTGATAGATTTGTTTACCTGAAGCGTGTCGCCAATAGAAATAACAAGAGCACCATGAACAGGTTTCACATCAACCCACTCTCCCTGGAAGTTAACTTGCAAACCACCCTTCTCATCCTGCAACAATATTGTCAAAGTCTCAAGATCTGTATGTGCTGTGATCCCAACAGTCTTGTCAGGCTCTGGACAGTGTGGATAGTATTGGCCAACCATTAGTCTCCTTCTAATGCATGACATTTCTTCTAATCTGTTTTTGCTTAATCCCAATCCTTCCGACAACAATCTCATCAGTCTCAATCCTAGTTGCTTCGCTTCCTCATCCCACTCAATCACCTCTTTTCTACCACCAACAGACAAAATCAAAAATAAGTCAACATTTATGGTTGCAGTGTCATTTCTTCACAAATTTTATGGAAACTCAGTTCAGTTAATCTCTAACAAATAAAAATAACAATAACCCAGGGATCTGGGCACCTGGATCAAACCCAGTCTTGACCTGGGCGCAGAACAGACCGCTGACCCTGATAACTGGCTTGTGGGTCAAAAGCTTTTCATTCACCAGTCTGGTTCAATCTGGTTGGTCCTAACCAAACAAGATTAACTACTCTATATACAGACCCAAATTCCAGTTTAAATCGCGGTCTTGTGTCCATTTACCTAACCCGTCTAGCTAGGACAACATAGGTGCCAACTCTAGCTGGATGTTTTTGTTGACAGGGTCTTTCTGCAGCTTTTTAGCAAGTCAGTATGAACAAGAAAACATAATATTCTTGACAGATAAAAAAAAAAGTATTGTGCTCTAGAACATCATGTTTGAGAGTTGAGGCTGAAGTTCTTAATTCACCTGCAAACATCTGGAAGGGATTTGGTATCAAAGTGATCCAACCGAACTTCAAGTGTATCCCTCCAACTGGCAGCATCTGACTGAAACAAGTCAAAGTTAGAGTAAAATCCCACTCCACCACTACAGCAGGTGGTGGTATCTCTCCTATAATGGGGGATCTTCTCCTCTGGAGGCAGCTCATGGAAACTCTTGATCACATCGATGAGGTGGTCGAGCATAGGGACTGACACTCCATGATTGATAACCTGAAAGAAACCCAACTTAGCTGCAGCATCTCGGATTTGCTTCACTATCTTTGGTTGCCACCCCGAGAGATCAATCACAGGTATGAGATCATGATCCGAATCAACTTGTTGGGTACCTCTGCTGAGGTGAAATAGAGTGTCTAGAGGGTGGTGGAAGATGCGAGGGATTTGTGTTATGCCTGAGTCAACCAAGCCCTTCACTCCGAGTTTGGTGTTGTCAAATTCCTCCAGCTCTTTACGACGGTCATAATTTGCAAGGCTACTATTGATATTGGCTGTATTGGTTGACATAATTTGTATGTTTATGATTTGGGGTTTCAGATAATTGGCATTAGGAGGAATATTGGTTTCACCTCTGGTTTTGGTAGTATTTTTACATTAGTAATTTGCTTTGTCTATCATCATGAATTTGCAAGCAAGCTTCTAATAGTTTAAGGTATATGTTGTCCTAACAGATGTGCATTCTATTATGTTAATAAACAATTGAAAAGCAGGTAAGAGTGCTGTCAGTTATCATTATAATCAAATGACTCAATTGAATAATTTACTACATAATCATATACTATAATCTATCACTTGTTTTCCAAACTAAAATAGTTGACTAAAGACTTTCCATCCAGTTCCTTTTTAAAGAACCTGGTTATGAAGTTTGTGAACGTAAATTGCTGGTAATGTGCAGGCTCTTCAGCTGATACTATCTCTGGCAATGGTCCATACAAGTTCTCCCTCACGCCCGGGTTGAAGAACACAGCGATTGAGACTCGTGGTTCATGTAGAGGGTTAGCATACACTCGGTGTTCTACACTGGTGTACTTGTCATTTGATATGATCTGGATAAAAACACAGCCAAAAACCAATAAGCTTCAAGAAACTAAAAACTGAATTGAGAGTTGAACATTATGTTAAGTACCTGAAGCAAGTCACCAACATTGATAACAAGTGCACCGTGAATTGGTTTGACATCAACCCATTTACCGTTATGTTTAACTTGCAGCCCACCAATTTGATCCTGCAGTAGTACTGTCAGAACACCAGGATCTGTATGGTGCGCGAGCCCAACTGTTTTGTTGGGTTCGGGACAATATGGATAATAGTGGCCAACCATGACTCTTCCTTCTGAACATGACATCTCTTTCAACTTATCAGCATTAACTCCCAATCCTTGAGAAATCAGTCCCAAGAGTCTCTCACCAAGCTGTTTTACTTCCTTGTCCCATTCAAGTATTTCATTTCTGCAAGAACAGAGAATTTGACACAATATTATCATTAGCACTTACCTTCGAATCAACTTGTTCAGTTTAATTTAGCAAGTTCTGTATCATAACTTAATTCATGTCTAGTACACTTCAATTCAATTCTTTTGAGTACGGTCTTAGTTAACTAAATTTTAGCCGATTAGAGTTATTGTTCAAGGCAACCCAACAAAGAAATTGACCCACAAAAATCCCGTCTCTAAAAATAACTGAACTGAATCGAACTAAATTTAAAAAAAGTCGAAATATAAAAACTAAAGTAGTAAAGAAAAGAAATGATATACCTGCAAACAGGTGGAATAGCATCAAAATCAGGAGGAGTAGGGCCAAGACGTAACTGCAACGTATCCCTCCAGCTGGCAGCTTTTGATACGTAAAGATCGACATTCGACATATAATTCACACCACTCACCATATCTCTACTATAATACCTCATCCGCCAGCTCATGAAACCCCTTCACTCCGTTGACCAACCCATCCAACACTGAAATCGGAACTCCATGGTTGACCACTTGAAAAAACCCAAACTTATTCGCCGCATCTCTGATTCGGCCCACTACCTCCGATGTCGGGCCTGAAAGGTCGATTATAGGTATCGGGTCAGCAACCGGGCCGGGTTCTGAGTTAACGAGGTTTTCTGAAGGGTGGTGGAAAATAAAAGGGATTTGTGTGATGCCTGAGTTAACTAAGCCTTTGACTCCGAGTTTTGTTTCATCGAATGCTTTCACGTCTTTTAATCGATCGTTTACAAGGCCGCTCGCATTTATGGATATGTTGGTTGCACGTCTGGTAGTAGTCCCAAGCAGTGGTCTGCCGCCTGTCGTCGCATTCATGCTTGGTGGACGGTCGAGATTGCCGAGGGGAAAGCGTTGTGTTATGTACTGAAGTTGGCTCGCAATCATATTCATAACCTCTTTTGTGTTGTTTTTCAAACAGATTTGTCAGTCTATAGACTATAGTGTCTCGTCTTTCTAGAGGAGCTCTAATCTATTTTAATCTTGATTTGATTATGGAGGAATGAGGATGGTTTCTTATTACTCTTTCCCTTTTTTTTTTACTTGTTATATTTTTTTCAATTATGGATGTTTCTTTTTATTTGCTATATTTCGTTATTTGGAATAGTTGGTCCACCATAAAATATTACTATTATATTTGTTTTTCTCTTTTTTCAACCAAAAGTACTATTTTTTCAATTTTTTTATTATTTTATATTAAATGGCTCAAAAAACATCATCCCAAAAGCTTCCAAAAGCTTGAAAGTGACATTACCTTAATTGTTGTGCATTATCAAATGTAACAAGTAAAAAAAATTGAGGGCGTAGTTAAGAGGTTCTTTATGTCTTGGTCTCATAGTCTCATGTGCGTATGGACGATAATTATGTTGCTCATCACCTAACTAGATTAGTGCATTTTGCCTCTTTTGGTATTGAACAATAGTGTGGGTGTTAATAAAACATTAGTGAAAAAAAACCTTATATGTCACTTAGTACCATATGCGGTTTTTGTAAAGCCGCATTCGAAAAGCAACCAAAAAATGAGAGGGAAAATTTGGCAAAAAAATATGATGGGTCCTCAAAGAACCGCATCAGATTAAAAAAAACCGATGCAGTTTTCTTAAATCTGATGCGGTTTAGAGACAACATCAGATTTTAGCATTATTAAATCCAAAAAAAAACGCGTCCTAGGTCCAGGTCCAACACTCTTGTGGCGCTCACTTCTCTCTAACCCCAACCCAACCCCTCCCTTATAACCCTAACCCTAAACATTTCAAATTCTCTCTCCTCTCTCTACCAATTTTTTCTCTTTCCTCTCTACTCCTTACTGAACCACCACCATTTGTGTCCACCACCTTCTCCTTCGTCGTCGCTTCACCACCCATCGCTTCACCAACCACCATCGCCACCGCATCGCACGACGAGACGAAAACGAAGAGGATGACGAAAAGACAAAAACGAACACGAAGAGACGAAGATGATGAATTTAATTTTGCATGTAATTTAGGGTTTAGATTTTATCTTGTTTGGTTTATTTATTTATTTTTGATTTTTCAGTTTAATTTATATTGTTCAACATTTTCGATTATTAGATTGTCTTTTTTTCGATTTTTCAGTTTCAAGTATGTTAGTTATTTAATTTTCATTTTAATTTCATTCCTAATTAATGTCGTTATTATGTATAGATTCGTTTAATATTTCAATTTTTTTGTCTTTCGATTAGTATAGATTAGTATAGTTTAAATTTAATATTTCGTTTTCAGTATAATTTCTTTGTCAATTTTCATTTTTCGTTTTCAATTTGGTTCATACATCAGTTTCATGAATTGGGTTACTTTCAGCTGGGGGACTGTCATTGTACATTTTGATTTCGTTAATGAACAACCACGAAGCCAAGAATGTACAAGGAGGTTGAGTGTCGAAAGAGAGAGAAGTTGGTGAACAGTAATATTGAGGGAAATGATGGCGGTTGACATCAAATCAGTTATTAAATGGTGAACAGTAACTGTCAAATAAGTTACTTTTTGAATTTTCGACATGTACACTGGATGTAATGAGAATATACATTAGTTGTCAAATCAATTACTTTTTTGCATGTTGAATGGTGCGTTTCATTATTCTTGCCTTGCGTTTTGAAGCTGGTGTAGGATGCTCATCCTATACCTTGATCCAGGATCTACTAATTGATAATTCACACCACTCACCATATCTCTCCTATAATAGAAGCGATATGTGTGACGCCTGAGTTAACTAAGCCTTTGACTCCGAGTTTTGTTTCATCGAATTCTTTCACGTGTTTCAATCGATTGTTTACTAGATTTAGTTTGGTACTGGTTATTGATGTCATTTGGTGATAGAATTTTTTTCTTGGATAATGCAAAATTGGGTTTTAATTCCCAAAATATGCCCAAAAAAACTAAAATTCCCTGCGTACCGTCCACGTAGGACGGCACGCGAGAATTTTTTTTTTTTAGTAAAACCGCTACTTGCAGTAGCGGTTTACAAGTGCCGAGAATTTTTCTTTTTTTCAACTTAGGTAAAACCGCTACTCCAAGTAGCGGTTTATTATGAAAATTGATATCTGCTTACCATATTTTGCGCAGGTAAACCGCTACTCAGAGTAGCGGTTTATATTTATAAACCGCTACTCCGAGTAGCGGTTTATTTAAAATTAAACCGCTACTTTGAGTAGCGGTTTCCGTGGGTTAAAACAAAAAAATAATAATTTTCTCGCGTGCCGTCCTACGTGGACGGTACGCAGGGAATTTTAACTTTTTTGGGCATATTTTGGGAATTAAAACCCACTTTTGCATTATTTAAGAAAAAAATTCTTTGGTGATAACTAATAAGAGTAAGGCCTTTGTTTTCTTCGCTTGGAGGTTGGAGCTGTGAGAATTAATGCAGATGTTATACTTCCTCCGTTTTATTTTAATTGTTACACTTTGATATTTTACACTATTCGTAAATTTCACTTTCATCATCATTTGTGATTTATACGTGGACGAAAAAGTCATGTGAGATCTTGTTATGTATTTTATAAATATATACTTTTTATAATTTTTACAAATACAAAATTAAAGATATATTCAAAATTTTGCATTGACATGCGTGAAAAGTGTAAATGTGTAAATTAAAATGAAACGGATGGAATAGTAATTAGTAAGTGAGGAAAGCTGGGTGAGGAACTTTTTTGGGCAGGTTCTGTGATCTGCCTATATTGCCGAGGGGAAAGCTTTGTGCAATCATAACCTCCCTAACATTTTTTTTTCATCGGATTGTCAGTCTTTAGTCTATCGCCTTTCTAGGGGAGCTATTTTTTATTCCAATCTTGATTCAATTTTGGAGGATGTTTAATAACTTCCTCCAATTTTATTTAATTGTTACAATTTACTTTAGGGGAGAGGAGAACCATATAAATTAAGCAAAAAAAACAAGGTAGGAGTACAATTGAACATTAATTACTTAGCATAAACGGTATCCATTGCTAGGAATTCAAATTTGATTTCCTTTCATAAGAAAAATATTTGGTTTTGAAAAATATAAATTAAAAGAAGCATTAAAAAATAATGTAGGAAAGAGAAAATAAGTAGGTGGTTGAATTACTAAAATGGACGGTGGGATATATGAGGTAGAAAAGTGTAAAAAAGTGATATGATAGATTAACATATAAGAAAAAGTGAAAGTGTAACAATTAAATAAAAACGGTCAATAAAAGAAAGTGTAACAATTAAAAAACGGAGGTAGTATTAAGTAAAAAAAATTTAGCTGTGTCTTAGTCTTGTGTGCGAAGGATGAGTGGATGACAATTATGTCGCTCATCACTTGCTAGACTAGTGCCTTCTGGTTTTGAACAAGGATCAGTGGGAGTGTGTTCCTTCCGAAATTGTTTCTTACTCCCTTTGTTTCTTTTTAATCTACACATTTTTCTTTTTAGTACGTTTCTTTTTAATCTATACATTGTTGCTTTTTCTAAGATTTTCCTCTCATAGTTTATCATTGGTTTCCTCCCAAAATAAAGTGAGTAAATTAAAAAGAAATGGAGAAAATAGGTATTGAAGATAAATCTAAAATATTGGTTCTTCTATTTTCTTTATTCTAAATTACTTAGGACTTGTTTGATTAACCATATGAAGTAAAAAAAATCCCATAGACTATTGGGTTATAAGATGCGCATGAATTAAGTTCCTTCATTAAATATGGGAATATAGAAATTGGAAAATGTTGTTTGTCTATTCATAAAGGAAGCATAATTTACCATAAATTTCTACTTACATAAGGGGGAGTAGGTAACATAATAATCAAATCTCTACTTAGCTTACCTAAGTTCATGGGAAGTTTTGAGCCCCCTATTTTGTGAACTTTTTTCTCAACCAAACAACGAGTCCATCTTGCACTTTTCATAAAATAGAAATTTTCGTGATTTTCTTGACCAACTAGACAAGCCTTTAGAATATTGTGGGTTTAACGCTTCTCAAAACACAAAATTGACCATTAATATCCCTTTAATTATTTATGGGTAAAGACTTTAAAATTTGACATTTCATAAATAGTACCATTGTATTAATGATACCATTAGACATTCTCAGATTAATTAAACATCGTTGTGTATTATAACTAGTATTTTGGGCGATGCCTCAGGTCAATTACAATAAACAAATTCTACCTTCATTTTGTCTTTATTGTTACGCTTTTCTTTTTTGTCCATTTTTTTTATTGTTACACTTTCACTTTTTCCTTACATTGTAACCTATCATATCAAATTTTTACACTTTTCTACCTCACATACCCCACCACCCATTTTAATATTCTACCCAAAACCTTTTCACCTACCCTATTTTTTAATATTGTTAAACATCATCCAAAATTTTCTTAAACTCGCCTCGAGTCCACTATTAATTTACTATTTTACCCCATCTTCTTTTTCAACTACCCGCGACCCCCGCCACCACCTACCTCTTCCGCCACCACTTGCCACCACCCACCTCTTAATTTTTTTATTGGGGCTATGGGATGAACTTGGTGGAGCTGGAAGTGGTGGCAATCAAGGTGGTGGTTTGGGAAAAGAAAAGAGAAAAGGAAGGTAAAGTTATTGGAAATGTTTGATGAGTTCGGGGCAATTTAAAGAAGTTTTGGGGCGACGTTTAGCATTACAACTATTTTTCTCTCCCTTACGATATTTTGATGCTTATTTTACATTTTTCAAAATCAAACATTCTTTGGTTGTAATTCTTTCTTGCTTTTTGCAAACTTTTCTTAGTTCTCCCGCAAAGTGAAGTGTAACAATTAAAAAACAAAGGTGGTATGTTACTATTCATAAACTTGATAATTTATTTTGTTACTTTTCATACATTTTGTCCACTGAGAAACTGGAAATTTGATGTTATGACGTGATAAGTAAAAAGACCTTATTTAAGGTTTGAGTTTGAAAATAATAGCTTAAAAGAAATTGGGAAGAAAGAATATGGCATCAATAGTCTCTTGTTAGTCCCGTAATGAGAGTGTTAGAGATATAAATGCAAGTTTGGGAAAAGTTATATTATATTCATTCACAGCTAACGTATATATAATACAGTAGGAGAGTAATATTAGCTAGGTAGTTACAGAAGATAAGATAGAGATACAAAGAATAATATCTATACAAGAGAAGATATTATCTAGAAGATAAAGTTAGACTAAGTCAATGTAGATCTTTAACATGCCCCCGCAAGATGGACGGAGGAGACGTGAGGCCAATCTTGGACAAGAGCATAGTAAGACGACGACGCGGTAATGGCTTAGTTAAGACATCCGCCAGTTGATCGTCATTGGCAACACGAGTAACTCTGAGAGAGCTAGACTGAACTTTTTCCCGAATAAAATAAAAATCAATGCCAAGATGCTTCATGCGAGAATGAAAAACTGGATTGGCGGCAAGCTGAGTGGCACCAACATTATCACAGAAGATTGTCGGGATGGTCGAGGAGGCAAAGCCATGTTCAGTGAGAACAGTAGTGAGCCAGGTGAGTTCGGCGGCGGTATTGGCAATGGAGCGATATTCAGCTTCCGTGGAAGAGCGAGCCACGGAGCGTTGCTTCTTAGAGCTCCAAGAAATTGGGTTACGACCAAGATAGACCATGTAGGCGCCGGTACTAATAAAGTCATCATGATCACCAGCCCAGTCGGAGTCGGAAAAGGCATGAAGTGTAGGCGGAGACTCACGATAAATGTTGAGGCCATAGGAGATGGTGCCTTTAAGATAACGGAGAAGGCGTTTGAGGGCCTGCCAATGAGAGGCGTTTGGTTGATGCATGAATTGTGACAACTTGTTGACAGCAAACACCACGTCCGGACGTGTGAGACCCAGGTATTGCAGGCTACCGACGAGCCGGCGATAAGCTGAGGGATCATCAAGAGCAGGGGACGAGTTCAGTTGTAGAGAGGTGTTGGAGTCCATAGGTGTTGAGACGGGTTTGGCCTCCAGCATGTTGGCAAGAGCAAGAAGATCATGAGTGTATTTATGCTGATTGAGAAACAGACCCGTTGGAGTTGGATGTACTTCAACGCCAAGGAAGTAGGAGAGAGGACCAAGGTCCTTGAGGGAGAACCGGGAGCCAAGTTGAGCGATGAAGTCAGTCACCATTGTGGAACAAGCACCTGTAATAATTATATCGTCAACATAAACAAGGACAAACATGGGGTTAGCACCTTTGAGAAAAAAAAGTGAAGTGTCCGAGAGGGAATTAGTGAAGCCGGCACTCAAGAGGTGGGATTTTAACTCGGTGTACCAGGCGCGAGGCACCTGTTTGAGCCCATAAATGGCTTTGCGCAGATGGCATACATGAGTGGGATGGTTGGTGTCGACAAAGCCGGGGGGATGGGCCATAAACACATCCTCCTCCAGCGTCCCTTGAAGGAAAGCGTCATTGACGTCCAGTTGACGTAGGGGCCAGCTGTTGGTGGTAGCAAGGCTGAGAAGGAGACGCACCGTGGCCGGTTTGATGACAGGTGAGAAGGTTTCAGTGTAGTCAAGCCCTGGGCGTTGATGAAAGCCTTTGGCGACAAGGCGGGCTTTATGCTTTTGGAAAGAGCCATCAGCATTATATTTAGTGCGAAACACCCATTTGCATCCAACAATATTTTGGGAGGGGTGGGAGGGGACGAGAGTCCAGGTGTTGTTGGTGAGGAGAGCATTAAATTGTGTTTCCATGGCTTGTTTCCAGGAGGGGATGGTAAGGGCTTGTTTTACGGTTGTGGGTTCGAGGGGAGTGAGTTGGGCAGTAAGGTTTAGCTTATGGATGGGTTTGAAGATATTGTGGGAGGCACGGGTATTATAGGGGTGGGGTGGAGTAGGAGTGGGGGAAGCGGAAGCGGTGGAGGAAGGGAGAGGTGAGTCGGGGGGGAGGAAGAGGGTGAAGGGATGGGGTTTGGAGTGGCTGGGCGGGTAGGCGAGGCAGGAGGGGGAGGAGCAGGTGGCGGGGGTGAGGAGACGAGAGGGCAGGAGAATTGACACCACTCGTCGACAGTGGGAGACGAGGGAGATGAGGGGGAAGCATGAGAGGTGAGCTGGGCATAGGGAAAGGTATTGTCCACAAAGCGGACATGACGCGACGAATAGACGCGATTGGTGGAAGGGTGAAGGCAGAGGTAGGCATGTTGAGTGGAAGAGTAGCCGACAAAGATGCAGGCGAGAGAGCGGGGTTCGAGTTTGTGTTTAGTGTAGGGTCGAAGCCATGGGTAACATAGGGTGCCAAAGCCTCGAAGGTGGGTATATTTAGATGGTGTACCGAAAAGAAGTGCGTGGGGGATTGGTGTTGTAGAGTGGGCGTGGGCATACGATTTATAAGGTAAGCTGCAGTTTGAAAGGCGTAAGGCCAGTAGATGAGGGGAAGGGAGGCATGAGAGAGGAGGGCTAGGCTAGTTTCAGTGAGATGGCGATGGCGGCGTTCAGCATAGCCATTATGTTCTGGAGTGTGGGTAGGGGAAGTGTAGTGAGAGATGTCGTGAGTGGCAAGGAAGGGATCGAGTTTTTGAAACTCCCCTCCATTGTCGGAGTAGAACGTTAGAATGGGGCGACTGAAGCGTTTTTCAACTAGGGCTTTGAAACGATGGAAAACAATTTCAGTGTCAGATTTCTTTTTGATCAGAAAAAGCCATATGTACTTAGTAAAATGATCAACAAAAACTAAGTAGTATTTGAAGCCATCAAAGGAAAGGACGGGGGAGGACCAAACATCACTGAAGACAACTTCAAGGGGATAAGTAGTGACAAGAGAAGAGGTATTGAATGGAAGTTTATGACTTTTATTAATATTGCAGGAGTTACAATCAATAGCTAGAGAAGTAGGAAGAGCTAAACTAGATAACATTTTATTTAATGTAGCAGGAGAGGGATGCCCAAGGCGATGGTGCCAATCGATCGATTTGGTGGAGACGGGTAGGGCAAGTTTGGTGGTGGTGCGCGGCCAGTGATATACTCCATCTTTAAGTGGGCCGGATAGAAGAGGTGCCCCCGTGACCTGATCCTTGACACAAAAAGAAGTGGGTGAGAATTCGACAAGAGCATGATTATCTAAACAAAATTTAGAAATAGAGATGATGTTTTTATGCATAGAAGGAACACAAAGAACATTGGTAAGGTGGAGGGAGTGGAGATGTGAGCGAGACCAGTGTGAGTGATGGGAAGGCCAGAGCCATCACCAATAACTATTTCGTCGGTGCCATCATATGGATAGTGAAGAGAGAGATTGGCGAGATCCGAAGTGACATGATGGGAAGCGCCGTTATCAAGGAGCCAGGAGGAGTCGGTGGGAGGTGGGGGGTTGAGAGTGGCAGCATGGGCTTGAGGGGTCGAGTCATGAAGTCGAGGAGGGCGTGGAGGGGGTTGGATGGTGGGGGGATTTGAAAGTAGGGCAGTAGGTAAGAGTGTGCCCCTGTATGTTACACCATTGACACCGCCCCTTGAAGGGGATGCGTGGATTTTGGTTCAGGGGAGGAAAGTGAGAGCCTTTGGTGGGAGATGGGGATGGGGAGGAGCGGTAAGGGGGAGGCCGAGAGTAGGTGGGGTGGGCTACAGCAGGAAAGGCCGAGAGGGAGGCAGGAGGTGGGTTATCATTGTCGAAGCGGAGCAGTTTCTCATGGAGTTCATCAAACGAGATGGGGTTGTCCCTGGCATGGAGACCATCAATGAGAGGTTTGTAGGTGGAGTCAAGACCAGCGAGAACATGGTCAATGATGTCCTCTGGGTCGAGAGCAGCTTCGAGAAGAGAAAGTTCATCAATGATGCGACGGTGTTTGTGAAGATACTCGTCGACGGTTGACGTGCCTTTGGTGAGATTTTTGATTTGAGCCTTTAGTTGTTTAATGTGGCCTCGAGATGGTTTAGCGTAGGTGCGGGAGAAAATATCCCAGGCTTCTTTCGAGGTGGTGGCACGCGACACAAGGGGGCCAAGGGTTGGTGAAAGGGTGCCGACGAGTGCGCCAAATAGCAGTTTGTCTTGGCGAACCCATGTAACATGGGCGGGGTTGAGTATAGAGTCGCCTTCGACATTGGTGATTTTGAGAGGTGGGGGAAGCGATGATCCATCGATGAATTGATGAAGATCATAGCCAATAAGGAGGGCTTCAAGTTGAGCTTTCCAGATGACATAGTTGGAGGAGGTGAGTTTTTGAACGGAGTGAGCGTTCATAACAGTCAATGGTTTGGAGGGTTCATTGGAGTTGGCGAGAGCAAAGTTGTCGTGCGCCATGGGAGGGGATGCCGGAGAAAAAAATAGGTTTAGATCGGTGGCTGTGATACCATGTAAGTTTGGGAAAAGTTATATTATATTCATTCACAGCTAACGTATATATAATACAGTAGGAGAGTAATATTAGCTAGGTAGTTACAGAAGATAAGATAGAGATACAAAGAATAATATCTATACAAGAGAAGATATTATCTAGAAGATAAAGTTAGACTAAGTCAATGTAGATCTTTAACAATAAATACTTGTTTAAGTATTTTTAGTTAAATATAGTTATATTATACAACTTTATCATATTTTATTTGTTTTTTTGGTTAATTGGTCTTGTTTTATTCTTGAAATGTTGAGAATTGAGAATTTTCCCATTAGATCATACAACATCTTAGGTGTTTCCTAGAGCATATATGGCTAATCAATTCTTGAAGAAGTTTAGATTTCTGTTTTCTAAAGGGGAATGGAGGGGTGCATATATTTCAATTCTTGGATTAAAATGCCCTGTATTGTGCATCACCATGATTAGATGATACATGGTATAATACATGATCACAGCGTGTAATTACATAATCACAGATCATGCCCACATTATATACCATACATGAAGTAAATACCAATCACTCCTTGTTTTCCAAACTGAAGTACTTGGCCAAGGACTTTCCATCCAGCTCCTTCTTGAAGAACCTGGTAATGAATTCTGTGTATGTGAATTCCCGGTAAAGTGCAGGCTCTTCAGCTGATACTACCTCTGGTAACGGTCCATACAAGTTCTCCCTCATGCTCGGGTTGAAGAACACTGCAACTGAGACCCGTGGTTCATGCAGAGGATTAGCATACACTCGATGCTCTACACTCGTGTACTTGTCATTCGATATGATCTGAACAGAACCCATAATTAGCTAGATTAACTTCAGGAAACTGAAAAAGATAATTTGCAACAGTTATACATTGACATTGGTTTAGTTAAATACCTGAAGCAAGTCACCAACATTGATGACAAGTGCCCCATGGACTGGTTTGACATCAACCCATTTTCCGTCATGTTTAACTTGTAATCCACCAACTTGATCCTGCAGTAGTACTGTAAGAATGCCGGGATCTGTATGGTGTGCGATCCCAACTGTTTTGTTAGGTTCGGGACAATATGGATAGTAATGGCCAACCATGACTCTTCCTCCTAAACATGACATCTCTTCCAACTTATTTGCGTTCACTCCCAATCCTTGAGAGAGTAGTCCCATGAGCTTTTCACCTAGTTGTTTTACTTCCTTATCCCATTCAAGTATCTCACTTCTGTAAAAACATAATCAGTGCTGATCTTCAGGGAAACAGTTGTATGTTAAAGTTAAACTTGCAAAGTTATGGAGAAGCAACTGTACTTCCACAATGCAGCTTAAGTAATACACTGATAGTAAAAGTGTTGAATCACAAGGTTCACATATGGGACAATCCCTCAGAACATTTAGATAGGATGGAGCCATAGAAGTAGAAGTGACAAAAACAACTAACAGACTTCAAAACATAACATGAACAGAGTGATTTTGGGTCAAGTTGTTTAGCTCGTTTGAGTAAGTGGGTTGGGTTAAGGTTGATCTTTATCTTATTCTAATTTAAGATGTGTTCTTTGATCGTTGTATTTGGCTTATTTTAATTAGACCTGATTTTCATACGAAAAAAGTGAATTAATCAAGTTATCAAGCTAATTTGATTGGCTTGTATTGTGTCTGTTCGATAAGATGATTTAACAAACGAGTCGGGTTAGTTAGAGTTGAAGGCTATATTAGGTTGAAGGAGGGCTTAATTAGCTCGTCCTATTCTCCTCAAAAACATATCAAAGAGGTCCTAAACTCCTAACACTCACTCATATAATAAGTGTATTGAGATCGAGACGAAGCCAACTTGTAAACTCGTGAATGCAATATGTAATTGACATGAGATAACACACCCTTTTATTAGCTCTAGATAATTAAAAACTACATACAAACGTGTGTGAATTGTCTAAGAATAATATTCATTTGATGAGGTATATATCATCGAGTTTGCCACGATACATGTTCTTATTGCTAATCTAATAGCCTAACAGGACCACCTTATCTTAACATGAGTGACGAATCAATTAGAAAATGTCATATGAGACAATGGATTTTAGGTATCCTTCGGTCTTTATCAACCAAGCTAGATTTTCTACAAGATGGTTGAATATCACTGTATTCATATATGATGCAATCGTTGATAAATCTAGCTAGTACAAACTTCTATAACTACGAATACGAGTTCAAAGTTGAAATTTGATAAACCAACTACAAGCCAAAATTCATTAGTTAGGTGAGCTAGTCTAATCCTTCTTAGCAACTTACCGAATAATTATGGAATAACAAGGGTGAATAGATGCATTTCACGGAGTTTTTAGAATTTCACTGACTAAAAATGGCACCTTTATATCTCTCACATCTAAATTATTGTGCCTCATATCCTTGTTGCAAGCAATATCAAACCGAAATAGTACATGGACAAATATTAACGTCAAAAGTTAAAAGAGAACTAAATAAAAACAAAG
This sequence comes from Beta vulgaris subsp. vulgaris, assembly GCF_026745355.1. NCBI lineage: Eukaryota > Viridiplantae > Streptophyta > Magnoliopsida > Caryophyllales > Amaranthaceae > Beta > Beta vulgaris. The sequence continues at coordinate 52,218,954 of NC_079202.1, forward strand.
GGGTGTATATATATACTACATCCGTTTCTTAATAAGTGCAACATTTCTCTTATTTGGAATAGTCACAATAAGTGCAACTAAGCTCAAAATGGTAAAAAAAGTTTAATATTATTACAAATATGCCACCAAAAGCAAGAGGGGACCATAACTTTTTTGTTTCATCACTTGAATTACTCTATTTTATTGTGGTCCCAACTTTCTCTCTCTACATTATTTGGTATTCCCCCACTTTCTCTATGTTGCACTTATTAAGAAATGGAAGAAGTATTAATTAAAAATCCAATCATTATCTAGTATTAGCCAGTACATTTGTAAATTGCAACTAATTAGTCAAATCAAACATATAGAACAACATATCAAACTAGTTATTGGTTAACATACAAGTCAAATTCAAGTATGCAACACGACACTCCCATGTCATGTAGCATATAATAATTTTAAGGTAACAATAAGTCAATAACCATACACCATAGTCCAGACATTGAATTTAAATTAAAACCAAATAATCATAATTCTTCCATTTTTCTATTTGATATTCCAAATTTGACTTACATACTTTATCAATGCAGGTTTTTGACTTTAATACTTTTTCCAGTTTGTTTTGCTTATTTGAGAATGGAAGAAGTATATACTTTCGTTTTTTTTACATGTTACACTTTTCTTAGATGGAATGGTGCAAAATACATGTTATATTTTTTTTATTTTCCAAATTGGTAGACCCATTAAATTACCAATTTACCCTTATAACAATAACAAAAATTAAACCTACTTAATTCAACCTAAATTAACAATTAACCATCATCCCTCATCCACCCACCCTAACAGCCCAACGCAATACCCACCACCGCAGCAACCCCCTTCCCCACAACTACAGCAGCCCCCTTCCCCACAACCGCACCCCACCTAACTCGCTGAAACACCACCCTATGCGCCGGAAACCCCACTCCACCCGCCGGAAACCCCATCCAGCCGCCGAAAACCCCACCACACGCGCCGAAAACCCCACCCATCCCTTGAAAACCCCACCCCACTCGCCGAAAACCCAATCACACGACTACACGGGAAGGAGAAAGGGAGGGGGTTTGCGCGTTCAGCGGGGAAGGGGAGAGGGAGGGTGTCGGTGGTCGATTTGGTGGTATCGATGGTCGATTGGTGGTATTAATGGGTTGTGGTGGTCGTAGCGATGGCTCATTGGTGTTCCACAGTGGTGGTGGTGGCTCACTGGTGTTCCCCACTCCTTTTAATCTCCACCCTTCTTTTTACTTAATCCCCAATTAAAGTTTTGCTAGGTAATCGAATTTTCAAAAATGTAACATATAAAAAAAAGGAGGAAGTATTCAATTTCACAATGTATGCACTATTTGCTTTTTCACGAACTCCAATGTTTTTTTTGACAATAATATCTTTGATTGTGTATAAGTAAATATTAAAAAAAAAAATTGATATTCGAAATCTTTACGTTGAGACTAATTTAACAACACTACTTGATTATATTTTTTCTTACCTAATAGTGTCCAAACAAAAGATAATACATGTATTGTGAGACAGATGAAATATTATTAAATTATTTATTGAAACGAATAAAATAAGACCCAATATTATTATATCATTTCTGGAAAAATTTAAAAGATTCAATATAATTGTAAACTATGCTAGAATTTCAAGTAGATCATCAATAAGGAACTAAGAAAGTAAATAATCACCTGCAAATAGGAGGAATAGCATCAATATCAGCCATAATAGGTCCAAGCCTCAACTGCAAAGTATCCCTCCAACTAGCAGCTTTAGATACAAACAAATCAACATTCGAAAAGTAATTAACACCATTAACCGGATCTCGCCGGTAATGACTCATCCTCTCCTCATCCGGTAGTTCATGAAACGCCCTCACTCCGGTAACCAGCCGGTCGAGGAGAGAGACTGGTACTCCATGGTTAATCACCTGAAAAAACCCGAACTTTCCTGCAGCTTTTCTGATCTGATCCACCACATCAGGTGTCGGGTCAGAAAGGTCGATCACGGGTATAGGATCCACATCAACCGAGTTGGGTGAGTTAACCAGGTTTTGTTGAGGGTGATGGAAGATAGAAGGTATACGAGTTATTCCTGAGTCAACTAGGCCTTTAACTCCGAGTTTTGTGTCTTCGAATTTCATTACATCTTCTCGTCGATCGTATGCTAAAATTGGTTGGCTAACTGCATTGCTTATTGATGTCATTTTTTTTTTCTTGTTGTAAAGTTTTTGTTTGTGGATTTGGTAAAGTTGTGGAGGATGTTTTTCACTTTTTTAATAATGATGCTTTCTTATTTTATAGTGATAAGGAACTTCATAATTTTTTACTTCATCCGTTCTATAATATCATGTCTATTTCAATTTAGGTGGGTCAAATTTTAAAATTTTTTACCAAATATTTTAATTTAACATATATAAGAAGATATGCTAATGAAACATTTTATTAGATTCGCCTCAATATTTAGTTTCAAAATATCAACTTTTTTTTTATTAACAAAGAATTGAAGATATTAATAGTCAAATGTTCTTCTTGGCTACTGTGAAATAAAAAAGAAGGAAGAAACAAACACTATTATACACGGATGGATTGTTATTCATATGTCAATTTTACCAAGTATGTCTTGACCTAATGATTAAGATTGAGATAATGTAAACGATATATCACAAGTTCAAATTTCCCTTTCCTTCTTTATACTTTATATTACTTTCGTGATTCATATGGATAAAAAAATCGTCAATTTTGACACGGCTCTTTGACATAAATGTGCAAGAGACTTCACATACGCAATAACGCAACTACTCAAGTATGCAACATTTTTGTCAGTGTACAAATCCCGCAAGTTTTTGTTTTTCACATAAATCATGAATGGGCTCGATTCTCTAATGCTCAATGTTATGTGGTGGCCTGATGGGCCGTGGGTCAAAGGCTCAAAGCGTTTTAAGTTGATTTATTAATAAACTTACGAAGTGAGGGTGAATAGGAACGAAAGGTGGGCCTAAGAAACCACATAGTCGATTGGTATAAGGTCATTGTACCAGTAAAATACAAAATCTCATATAGCCCTGTTAATTTGTTGTCTTACAAAGATCACTTACGATAAAAGTAACTCACTTTTTTTTTTTTTTTTTTTTTTTTGAATAGTAAAAATTAATTCATTAATAAAAAGTCATACGACATCTACATAAGCAATCGAATCAAACAAATACATAAGTTGAATCAAACAAAAATTTCCTTCATAAAAACTACGATCGCCAAACAAATCTTGCAATGTGGAACATCTCTCGCTTATATCGCTGGAAAATACAGCCTTGTTGGAGAGACAATCTAACGATCCCTTGTAGTCGTGAGGATGATTTCCGTCGGATTCATCTGACCGTATTCGAAAAATTGATAACCTTTGTGATCCCGCAAAATTTTTCACCAACAAAATAATTTCACGACAATCCATTAGATCTAGTATCCCGGATTGTAACCTGTAGAAATTCCCCCTCTAAAAGAGGAGAAAAACCCTGTCTTTCGAAGGAGGTCGAAAAACCTTGTCTTTCGAAGGAGATCGAAAAACCTTTTCTTACGAAGGAGATCGAAAACCCTGTCTTTCGAGGGAGAAATCGTTATTGGAAACCTAAAAACAAATAAAAAAGCAAAGGTGGGGGCTTTCCAACGGTAAAAACCGATGGAAGCCCCATAAAAGTAACTCACTTAATGTACAAGATAAGTACTCCATTATTTAAAAGCGAACTTTTGAACTTATAAGGTGATCCCTTAAATTTATAAAGTGAACCTTTTTATGTTCAAATTGAGACGGTCTTACTGATAGAGTTTAAATCTATTGCTGGGGCCTCAACCATCCGCTTAAGCTTTTGGTTGAGTTGGTCCCTTGACATAGTATCAAGAGCCAACGTGATAAAAAGATCATGGGTTCGAATCTCATCCACCCCTCCTTTCTCGGTGGAATATTTATGCGTGAGGGGGCGTGATAGAGTATAAATCTATTTCTGGAGCCTCAACCATCAGCTTAAGCTTTTGGTTGAGTTGGTCCTTTGACACTTACCATCTTAGTGTACGATAGTTTTAACACAATATTCTTTTTTTTACACAACAAAAAAACATTATATTAATAACGGTTTGAAAGTCCAAGATACATTATACAACCCAAAAAAACAACTTAAACAAGAGTATTATACACACACACAATGGGTAAGCATGAGTAGAAAGAGAAACAGAAACAGAAACAAGAGACTTAGAGCCCAACAGATGGCCCAGCCGAGGAAGAAGAGGAAGCAGTAACCTCTTTAAGATCCTTGTCATAAGCAACAAAAGGCTTCCATGGAAACAACAAAGTGATATTTATTAGGCTGCGTCATTTTATAAGGTGCAGGAATTTTCCAAAGTTTTTTCAACACAAGACTTATTTCTATTAAAAATATTCAACTTTTCATAAGCTTTACTAAGGCTATGTTCATTTCACCTTATTTTTGCTTATTTCAGATCTAATCAGATCAGATCAGAAAAAATAAGTTCAGATCAGATCATGCTATATTTTAAAATCATTATTACTATTAAATATCTTTCGTTACATATTAGTGAAAATTATAATAATTGAATATTAAAAAAGTACTCATTGAGACCAATCAAACAAGACCCCACATGACTATATTTTTTCTTATATATTGAGAAAAATCTAAAAGATAGATCTTGTAAATCAGATCAGATCAGTTCAGAAGAGTTTGCTTGATCGTAAAGTCATGTAGTATGCTCTCCTTGGTCCAACATAGACTTGTTTATGGCGGTCAAAATAGTTCATGTATTAAAGGATGTATGTTTTGCAAAAATATATTAACAATATCACTTACTTTGAAGATAATGGAGAATATCACTTACGTTTGGATATACCAAAAATTCCCGTATAGGAAAAAGGTACCAAAATGCAGCCTATACAGTTGCAAACAAGGTGCAATCACACACAATTCTCAAAATTTCTAACCTGTTTAACTGGTGAAAAGAGAAGAGTTTTGGAAAATTACATATTCAAGTCATTTTTGTCTATCCCTCAACTCAACGTCTGCATTTCATTCTTGCATGTCTTCATTGAAAGATATAATGTGGAGTCAAATACATTCACAATAGGCATGCGAGCCATGAGGTTTTGTTGTAAAGAAGTTAAAGTCGGTTTAAGCATACAAAAGATCAGAAAGGAATCAGTAGAAATCCGAAGGCCATGGGGACGTTAGGAGCTGCTTGTGAAAGCGCTAAGAGGGGGTGCAATCACACACAACTCTCAAAATTTCTAACCAGTTTAACTAGTGAAAAGAGAAGATTCTATATTCAAGTCATTTTTTTGTACATATGGAAAAGATAAAGCGATGCAAGTTAATGTTTCCATGTAATTTGAGTATTTTAAAAAGAACATAGTGACCATTTCTTTGTACATATAACCCCCTTTAAATGGGACTGTTGCTTTTTAGCTTCTTACGTTGTTGTTTTCATATTAATATTGGAAAGTTACTTTCTCATAGTTTATCCTGTTAGAAATAACAATTAAAAAATTGAACTCGATTTTCCTCTTTATTTCGATTATCTTGTCTTTCAATGTTTCAGGATAAGATATTTTGCAAGTCCATACTCCATGAGTTTGCTGCAAAGATGAATATGGAAAATCCTAAGTATGATACTGCTAAAGTGGAAGGACTTATCCCTGTCTTCACTTCCTGTTTAGTATTCAATGGGATGAAATATTCTGGTGGACCTAGCGTAAGGAAAAACGAAGCTGAGGAATTAGCTGCATATGTCGTCCCTAGGAGTGTAAACGAGCAGAGCTGAGCTTAAAATTTCTCTCAAAGACCAGGAATTTCATCTATCAATGGGTATGTGTTGCTTTTGTCAATTCAAGCATATCCATTCAGGGAATCTTAATCTTGACTAAAAAGAGAGCTTTACCCTATAACTTCTCAAATTATTCAAAGATATTTGAAAGCCCAGAACCTAGCCCTGAACCAATCCGAACCCTAGCAGTGAACCAACCCTAGCGCTGAATCGTCCCCGAATCGGTTCAGGTTAAAAAAAATAGCCCTGAAACAACCCTAAACCAGCCTAGGTGGTCTCAAAGCTAGTTCAGGGCCAAGTTTCCGTGAATCGGCCGGTATACAACCCAACCCTGAACCGGCACAACTCTTCCTCCTCAATTCGTCTTCCTAAAAAAATTGTCTTCCTCTTCGTGACGCCAAAACTTACTTCGATCATCATCACCATGTCTTCTGCACTGGAAAACGCTCTCAATTTTTCATAATTGGTTCACTCGTTTCCATTACCTCTCTTCTTCGTCATTTTTCTCTGTTCGCGTTGATTTTGATTTCTGTATCTCAAGCTCTGCTATCACCTCTCTCCTTAGTTTCACCAATTGTTATTATTTTAATTAAGGTCATTCTCTATCTCCCTTTTTTATTATTATATTGATCTATTTTAGGGTTTTGCTAGAATGTCAAATCTAATCAGGTATTCCTTAGATTCTTAGATTTCTGATCTCATACTGCTCTCTCTTTGATTAGCGCATTCAATTCTGATCTCTTGTGTTTTTTGTGGTTCTATTAGATGGAAAAATTGAAGAAATGAATGTTCGATTATAACTTTTTTTTTATTGTAATTGAAGGATTTATATTGTTTGATGATATTGTGAAAGAGAAGATCTTGGTAGTATTAGCATCTTAAAGTGTAGGTTTTTATTAGTGATCTTGTGAGATAATCGGGAAAAAGGAAATTTGGTATCACAAGTTTTAAAATTGGTTTATATATAGTGTCCGGTTGGTTGGACGGAAAATTTTAATCGTTGGTGTGAAAAAACAACCCGAACAATGGCGAATTCTACGCTTGATTTAAGTACCACCATCACTCACTAACTTGCCTTGCTGATCACTATGACATTCCTTCTTGGCCATGAGTTGCCTCAACTATTGTTTTGTTATGCTTTCTTGTTATGTTTTACTAATATTGTGAGTTGCTATGCTGTTACTAGCCTTTCTACTCCGATTGATTCCAACATTAGAGTTGACAATTACTTGGCAATAAGCTGGTTAGGACTTAAGAGGTGATTTTGTAGTCATTATTCTGTGTGGTTGTTTAATTTTCGCTGATTTAAGTCAATACCTCATGTGTTTGGACTACTAGAATTAGATTCCCCCCCTCCCCCCCGAGATATGTGCTTGAGGCTGCGGTACTTGGAAATAATACACATAGAAGTTGGCTTGTAAACTTGACTTGTGTATTGTGTAATACATACAGTGAATAGCTTCTTGTGGGCTGTCAGATTTGCTTTCTCTTTGATTGAGTTCGTTTCAACTCACTGGCATACAAAATGTGAAGCTTCTTTGCCAACCGGTCCACTATTCATTGACACATTGCCAAGAAATTTGTTGTCCACCTTTTTTTTCTTTTTGAAAAAAAGTATTTTGTCATTTAAATGTTGTTGTGCCTCCTTTGTCATATTGTTTTACCATAGTATACATGAACATGGTATGATCGTATATTGCACCCTGAACTTTAAAATGGAAGCGCACTGCTCATGGATCATTTTGACCTCTAGGTCTGGATAGGTTTATAGAAGCATTAACCCATAAGTAGCCTGTTCTTACACTCAGCGTAGACCATCGGATCAGACTCAAATTTTATAATCCAATTTTTTTGGACTAGACTCGAACTCAAATTTTATAATTCAATCTAGTCCAAATTTTTATAACCTATTGGGTCCCTTTGTGGGTGTGGGGTCCCTCTTTCGGCGTGGGGTTTTCCTTGAGCGTGGGATTCCTGATTGGGTGTGGGGTCTTTCCGTGAGCGTGGGGTCCCTCCGTGAGCGTGGGGTTCATTCTTAGGCGTGTGGTTCTATCCTTAGGCGTGTGGTTCTATCCTTAGGCGTAGGGTGTCAGCTTGGGCGTGGGGTTCATTCCTTAAGCGTGGGGTCTTGTCTTTGGCGTGGGGTTGATTCCTTGGGCATGGGGTCCACCTTTGGGCGTGGGGTTTCAGCTTGGGCATGGGATCTTTTCTTGGGCGTGGGGTTGATGCCTTAAGCGTGGGGTTTCATCAGGAGTGGGTTCCCTCCTTCGGCGTGGGGTCCCTCTGTGAGTGTGGGGTCCTTCTTTGGGCGTGGGGTTTCCACTTGGGCATGGGGTTCCGTCCTTGGTCGTGGGGTCCTTTATGTGAGCGTGAGGTCATTTCTTTGGCGTGGGGTCTTTGCTTGTGCGTGAGGTCCTTTCTTTGGCGTGGGTTCTTTGCTTGGGCGTGGGGTTCCCTCCTTCGGCGTGGGGTCTTACCTGGGCGTGGGGTGCATTCTTAGGCGTGGGGTCCTTCTTTGGACGTGGGATCCCTTCTTTGGCGTGGGGTCTTTCCTTGGGCGTGGGGTTGATTCCTTAGGGGTGGGTTTCCTTCTTGGGCATGGGGTCCACCTTTGGGAGTGGGATCTTTCCTTGGGCGTGGGTTTTCAGTTCAGGCGTGGGGTTCCCTCCTTCGGCGTGGGGTCCCTCTGTGAGCGTGGGGTCCTTCTTCGGGCGTGGGGTTTTCGCTTGGGCGTGGGGTTCCATCCTTGGTCGTGGGGTCCTTTTTTTGAGCGTGTGGTCCTTTCTTTGGCGTGGTGTTAACGTTTTTAGTCCCAAAACGCAGCCCTTTTAGCTTCTTTTGTGTGTAAAACCGCAGCTCTTCTAACGTTTTTAGTCCCTAAGAAGGGTTGCGTTTGTGTGTAAAACCGCATCCCTTCGTTTTGAAGGGTTGCTATGGAAAGGGCTGTTGTCAAAAAACGCAGCCCTAAGGGCCTTTTTAATCACAACCCTCCCTTATTTTTCACGGCATATTCTCATCACATTATCTTTTCATAACTTTTCTGAATTTTTTTTTCAAAACTATTAGAATTTTTATTATTTTTTCAAAATATTTTTTAAAAATTATTCTTGAGCTTTCTATTTTTTTCTAAACTTTTCTAATTAACTCTTGAATTTATTCTTTCTAAAAATAACCAACAAAAGTGAAGAAAAGCCTTTAAATATGCTCAACTTACAAAGTGCACCATGTAAAACTCACACCTTAAGTGTATTGAATTAATGATAGGCAACAGTGGACTCGTTAGCTAATATAGCATTAGAATAAATAATACTCTATCATTTTTTTTTAATCTTTCAATTTTCGTTTTCACATTTGCTAAAGTAGAAATATTTGAAATAAAAACATTTTTTAGGACACCTAAAAAAAAAAAATAGGAATTATATTATGAGACAAACACATTATTATTCAAATTTTATATCTATGAAAAAATTAGTTCACATAAAAAGTATTATAAAAAAGAAAGACAAATAGTGATTTATTTAAAACAAGAACCATCTCATTCAAGTATTTGTTATGTCACCCCTCAAAAACACAAAAACGTACTCAAGTATTTGTTATGTCAAATAAATGTTGGTTTAAGTTTCGACTTTTTCTTTTAAAAGGTAAGATGAAGTTCTTTGCAAGGAAGGGGGAAAATTGGGGATCCCTCCTTATAAGGGGTTAGACTCGGTCTCAAGATATTTGAGATCGAAGATAAACCCAACACACTAGATTATCACCTACTGCTCGGTTTAAGTTTCAACTACTACACATATTAATAGACGGGGAGTTCCAACTTCCAATGGTAATACATAAACTAAATGCTTATCTTTCTAATGCAAGTAATAAAAATAATTAAAGCAAATGATGATTTCCTGAGTTCTTGTGCAAATGAAAAACAAATACTACTAATACTTCCTTCGTTTTTTTTAATTATTACACTTAGTTTTGGGGGAGAACTAACAAAAAAGAAAAATAAAGAATGAAGTACAATCAAATAATATTTGATTTTGGAAATGTAAAATGGACATTGAAATATTGCGGGAGAGAGGGAAAACACGATAGGTGGGAGAGTTTTGGGTGGATTAGTCAAATAGTTACTGGCGTATATGAAATAAAAGGTTGTAAAAAATTGATACTTACTCTGTTTCGTTTTGAATGCAACAAAAGAATATTTTTTATCTCACAAATAAAAGTTTGTCTTGTAAGAGACCGCCTATTTTTAAATTAAAATTAGGCAATGATAAGCCTAATATTTAATACAAAATTAGCTCAATCATGACTATGTTAATTTCTTTTGATAACTAGTTTACTCCATTTAAGGACTAGTTCTACTTTTATATTAAAATTAGACCGTCTCTTTTAATAATTTTTGCACAAATAAATATCCCTTTGTTGTATTCAAAACAAAATATAAAAGTATAATAGATTAACATATAAAGAAAAAATGTAACAATTAAGTTTTTTGACAGGAGAATCTATATCTATATCTATCTATACAAATATATTACAAAAACGTGCGTGACAATGTATACATGCCACATGGCACCTATGTTACTACATTAGAATAATAGAATTGTCCAATGTGTACATAAGATATGTCAATTAACAAAAATAAAATTAGTTTGCAACAAAATTTGAACCCGTGACCTCTTGCTATTATAGATGACACAATTACCATCTCAACCAACTTTTAATCATATTTTAAGTGTCCACATTATTATATTTGTACCTTTTAAATGTTAAGTTTTCCTAAGGCCTTGATTGTTTCATTTTTTAAAGTGTCCACATTATTATATTAAACCGTATATTTTAATGGGAATGGGAAAAATGTATATCAAGTTCGAAAACGCAATACCAACCTGGAGCAATGCCCGATCCCAAATATATTAAAAGACGTGCTTGACAACGTCTATGTGCCACGTGACACTCTCAATAAGTTAGGTGATCCTCATTTAAAAATTATATATATGGTGAAGCTTGGGCTCGAACCCCTGACCTACAGTAATGATTTTCAAAAATTTACCATCTAATTTAACATCTTTTAGTGTTTCATGTTTCCACAAAATTATAGATATGTGTTGCAATTAGTAATGTGCCAGTTAATGCGTACTTCTGGCCATAAAGCTTATTTTTCTTATTTGATTTCTTTTTTGCAGTCACCCCCTTGCTCCATTTCTCCTTTCGAAATTCATCATGATCACTAGAGTCCTCTAATTCGTAATTAATGGTATAGCGTTACAAATTATTCTTGATACTAATCAAATCTTATTGTTGTTGTTCGAGAATACGAATCAGGAGATGAAGTTCAAAGGAACAAATGACCTATTAATAAGAACTAATATACATTTACTATTACCCCAAGTAATATATGGTATAATCATTTTAAAATTAAATTATTAATAGATAAAAAATATAAGTACCCGAGACATTACCCGAACACACAAAGCAGTGTAACAATTAAATACAACAACTACTTACAAAAAAAACGAAGGAAGTACTAACTAGGTTTATAAAGTGGTAGGAAAATATATTTGGCGGGTAAAATGCCGGTTTTCTCTCTCCTCTATTCTTCCTCAGTACGATTCTCTTCTCTCTCCCTCAACTCTCAAGCACACACTGACACAGTTATAGAAAGTGCACATACTACCAGTGTGCGTGAAAGAGAAGAACCAGTTTCAAGGTTTTCAGTTTTAGGTCTATCATTTTCTCTCTCCTCTCAAATATCTTAGGGTTTTAATGGCGATTGTTGAAGACAAAAATCCGGCGATTCAAGAACCAATGTACCAAACTCCAAGCCCTAAAAAGGTCGAAGAAGCTCTGATTGTATCTCAAGCGAGTTCTTGCCATCCCAAAGACGAACCTTCGCCGTCGCCGAAGAAACCGTCAACACCTAAAGACGCCATTGTTGCAGTCGCTTCTAGAGTCGCCGCTCAACCCCTACCTTGCTCCGATCCCGAGGTTTGGGCTGTCCTCACTGCTATTTCTAACAATTCTCGTAAACGTTCGCAGGTAATCGTTTTGTTGAATTGAATTTCTTTTATATTATGTGTTCTGTTAATTGCTAGGGTTTGATGTTACAATTGCAACAATTTTTACTCCAACGCATACTTTAACGATTAATATCTTAATTACTTAGATTCGATATTTGGAAAATAGACGAATCTAACAATATCTTAATTTATAATTAATATTGATTACATTTGAATATACTTCCTCCGTTTTTTATTGCACATTTTTTACTTTTGTAGTTCACACTTTGACTGTGTATGATGATTGATGATCTATACACAAGGATGACACAATCATATGAGATTTTATTTGATTCGTCTCGATGTGTAGTTTTTTTAATATATCATCTGCATAATTTTTACAAATACATAACGGAAGTTATCAACCGTCAAAATTATGCCTTGGCAAGTGTGAAAATGCCCATATTGCAATTAGAAAAGAACGGAGGAAGTATTTATATCTACGGTCAAAGTTTGACCAGTGAGCATAAAAAGATTTGTTGCGATGGAAAAAGAACAGAGGAAGTATATGTTATAGATGTATTTGTTGTTATTTCTACAAATGCAATATTTGGTTAATGGAATTCGCAAGTGAGACTATTGACTTTAGATTTCAGTGTGGGACACTCCATGCTAAATTTTATACAAAATTTATTTCCATTACTCATTCCAAACTGGCTATAAAAAGAAACCTTCAGTTTTGAGCTGTGTATTTGGAGTGTTGTTTAGAAGTGGAGAATGATGATGTGGCATATGTGAAGAGGAACTAGCTAGTTATGACTTGTGAAGAATGTGAGTGTTGTATATGGCTATAAATTGATGTTGCAGAACTTTTTAAGAGGAACTAGTTTGGAGAACACTAATGGCATTTTGGTTCTGACTTACAATTTAGGAATAATATGAGATGTCATTATGCTTATGTCTGAGAAAACTTTTTGTCTTGAGGTTTATTTGTAGGGATGATGTAAGGAAATGGAAGGAGGAATATTGTTCTTTTCATTGTGTGAATTTGGGTGAGATTTTTGATGAAATTGCTAGTAAGTTTGTTGATTACAGGTTCATTTTGGTTTCTAGGTTTACAATTTTTAAGATATTGAACATGGATGCAAAGTGAGTGTAAGGTGAATCGGTTATTGGAATAGCTCCTTAAGATGAGAAAAGAATTGATCTTGTAATGTATTTTTATGTATAAAAGAGAAGGCAAATGTAGGGTTGAGGTACTCTCGAATAGATCAAAGTTTTTATGAGATTTTCTGAAATTCAGTTATAATTGGAGGAGTTAGAGCAACACTCCTGATGTAAATTGTGATCCGAATTTTGTAAGTTATGAGGGGGGAGGGTAGGATTTTGAATGATGGAAATCATGTTGTTGTTGGACTTAACAGAAATGCTTTCCACCCATGCATTATGCCATCATCCACATGGCTCTCTTTTTAGGATAAGTTATTGATCTTTTAATATATTAGTTATTGATGATGGTTTCCCGCTGGATTAAGGCTTGACACTGTTGTTGCTGTGTATTGATAATGGATTTCTTGGAGCAGTCCCATCAGTAATTGAATGATGATGAGTGGATGAGGAAGACTCCATTTTCACCACGGGGGTATGGTGAGGTGAAATCATGTTAATTTCTTAACGGTGATTGGTGAAAATGTGGATAACCATGGCATTTGTTTGCATAAAGGAGACAAGGGAATGAAGTGTCATATTGTCTTTTTTTAAAATTTTTAATTCATTAAGTTCCGCCAGATTAAGGCTTGACACTGCTGGTGGCTTGTTGCTGTATATAATCATTGGTCTAGCATTGTTGTTGAGATTAAGCATTTCCAAGATGTTGCATTTTATGAATTTGTTTATGCCTTATGGGGTGTTGTTTGTGGTCAAATTCTCTGGTGCAATGTGAATCGTTATGTCCTTGCTGAATAGTTTTGTTGTTGTAAAATCCGCCGCTTTAAGTTGCAATGCTTGGCTGATAATGTAGTGTCTGATTTACAGGGAATCAATATTCTATTGACTGCTGCTGAGCATTGCATTGGACGATTAGTAGATGATGTGCGTTTCCAGATAGACTCAACTGCAGTAAGTCAACGCCATTGTGCAATTTCCAGGAAAAGAGTTTCCAAGGAAGATGTCGAGAATCCATCCGGTTTCTGCAATGGTGCCTTCCTAAAAGATTCAAGGTTTTTCTCTTTTGTAGAGATGTACACATATACTTCCTCCGTTTTTTTTCTATTGCAATAATGGGATTTGTGCACTATTCACTCTCCACTCTTTCACTATCTTTTGTGATTTTTACGTAAGGAAAAATATAGTCATGTAGGGTCTTGTTAGATTCGTCTCAATATATACTTTTAAAATATCAAATTTGTATAATATTTACTAAAAAGTAATTAAAGATATTGATAGGTTTTGGTGGGCTCAGCACAAGCCCACACAAGAGAAGAGTATGGCCACAGGCCCACATACAAGCCCAATGGGGTTCCATCCTAAAACCCCAATAGGTGGAGTAACCCATTAGCTTATATATTAGTCATATATTTTCAATTCTTCCAATGTGGGACACATGTGGATTACACTCTCAACAGATATTAATAGTTAAAGTTGTGCATTAGCAAATGTGAAAACTCAATTGTTGCAATATATATAAAAAAAGGAAGAAGTATATGAGAACAGTGGATTATAATCCATTTTAGTGAAAATACAATCCTCTTTGACATATTACATCATAATTTTCCTGTAAATATAATCTTTTCGGAAATTTGGCTCCTCAAGGGAAAAAAGTGTTATAATTTGTCCAAAATGGATTATATATTGGATAAAAAGGATTTTACCAAAGTATATATATATGTATATATGTTTGTGTGTATGTGTGCGTGCAAGAGTGCTGGCATGCGCATGTGTGTGTTTAACTGTGTATAAGTGGTTGAAGGGTTTATTTTTTCTGACTTGAAGTCTTGAACCTTGTTAGCACTAATGGGACTTATCTGAATTGGGAAAGACTGAAGCGTGGCAGCTCAAAGTTTGAAGCTAAGCTTCGTCATGGTGATATCATATCATTAGCAGCACCTCCTCAACATGGTAATGTAATATTGCTGAATCTTGATGATATAGCTTGGAACTTTGACATGATAATGCGTGCATTGATTAGCAGTCTTATAAGAACTTCCTTTCTGGTCTTTGAGTTTTTTGTGAAAATGTACATAGTTATCTATAGCTTTCTTATATAGGACTCGTATCTATATGTAGGCAGCTGTAGATATACATATCCTAATTTGCCACCCCTACGCCTCATCTTCCTTGTTGTCACGAGAAATCGGATGTTATTATATATTAGTGTATATGTCCTGAATATTTTCATAACATCTCTGATTAGAGGTTTTGACTGTAGAACAAGCGTTTGCATTTGTTTATCGAGAAGTCCAATCATCTGATGGTACTATATTGAAGAGAAAAGCAGGTATTATTCATCATAACTGAATTCTCCCCTATTGGTGATTGGTCTGCCAATATGATTATGATATTAGTACCTACAAAATTATTAAGTTGCTATAGGTTCTAGATTTGAAGTATGCTAATGAGTTGTCAGTATTTTCTGTTTAGATGAATTTGGTCCTGAAAACAAAAGACTGAAAGGAATTGGTATTGGTGCTCCTGAAGGCCCTGTTTCTCTTGATGACTTTCGAAGCCTTCAGCATTCAAATACGGTATTGCCACTTTGTCAGAAGTAGATTAGCTCCACTTGTTTCCTTGATACACTTCACGTACTCCTTGTGGAACCAAGATTGTGTACCATTTACATGTTACCTCTTTTTCTTTGCCCGGAAGACCATCTTTTATGTTTTTGGTTTTGGTTTTGGTTTCTACAGGAATTAAGGAAGCAGTTGGAAAATCATGTACTTACAATTGAAGCATTGCGTAATGAAAGCCGTGAAGCTCTTGAGTATCATCAAAATGTATGCGTCTAAATTTCCTTTTTGTTCCTCCCTCTTTCATGGACTACAATTTGTTTGGCTTTTCAGGCTGCACAAATTGAACATGTAGCAGGTTGTAAGTCCTTGTGTCTGCATTTAAACGCAAGGATGGTGTTTGCAGAAAGATGGACATAGAGTGTAGGGAATATTGGGCTAAAGAAAGAAAATTTCTAGAAGGTGGCCATTTGCCTGGTGGGAAATGTCCTGACGGCTGATGGAGGAAAGAGCATTTTGCAGTGTCTTCTGAAGTAAACGGGGTTAAATTTTTATTTTTTTCCTGTTGGGAGTAGTTGAGGTCTTTGAGACTCACTTCTCTCAGTTGTATGTTCTGTGGATTTTTTTTTTTACCTGCATGCTTCATAACTATGCTCTCATCTAGATTTCTTCATCTGTGCATGAGTCTCACTTTGACAATGCATGACAAG
Organism: Beta vulgaris subsp. vulgaris; assembly: GCF_026745355.1. NCBI lineage: Eukaryota > Viridiplantae > Streptophyta > Magnoliopsida > Caryophyllales > Amaranthaceae > Beta > Beta vulgaris. The sequence goes on from NC_079202.1 coordinate 52,235,216, forward strand.
AATTTGGATATGGAGGAAGGGGGAGACTGCTGATTAGTTCTCTCACATCCTGCAATTTTCTCTGTATCTATGCAGCTGTATCTTAACTTCTCCAGTATATGCCTATTTGGTGCTTGTCATACTTGAATCCTCTGTCATTACTTGTAGATAATCTTCATGCTTAGCTTCTCCTTTGCCACATTCTGTAAAAATTTCTTAAAGCATTGTTGCTGTTTTATCTTGCAGGAAATGAAAGAGCTGAGAGAGTCGGTTTCAAAGTCTTACAATGATCAGTTGAATGAGTTGAACGAGTCATTGGAAGTTACAAAAAAGGAAATGACTGAGATCAACAAAAGTTCAGCTGAACAGAAGCATGCTATTGAAGATCTTAACGAAAGGCTCTCGGCAGCTTTGCAGTCACGTACTGATGCAGATGAAATAATGAAAAGGTATAGTGGGATTGTAGGCCTCGAATTCACAAAAGTGACCAAATTTTATCTTGTGTACTGCCACCAACTTTTGATTGGGAAGAATGGATGCTGCAGTTAGCTTACGGTCAATTTTACTTTATTTTGAGTCCATTGTTTGGTTTGGGAGATCCAAATGTGCAGCTTAGAGCATTCTGGTGGCATTTACAGTATATTCTGAAGTCTTTGCAAGCATTGTTGTATTCTGAGTAAATTATGGCTTCAGCAATCGAAATTCATAGAGGTTGCAATATTTTCGAATCGGTTGGCAATAGGGATTGCTGCTTGTGAATGTTGAGTAAATTAAGCTGAAGGTTTCTTTTTGGGTTGTAAGGATTGTCATGTGTCTGAATGTGTCCCCTAGTATTTTTCTGTTATAACGTGCCTTTTGCTGAGATTTGATTAATGTTTTCAAGGACAGGATGAACAATTCAGTGAGTATTGTGTACTGAGCTATCATTTAGCTCAAACAGAAAGCTCGATGGAAGGTGTGTGAAGGGGAATAGAGATAAATTATCGGAAAGTTCAGTCTGAGTTTCTAGGAAGAGTGGAAGATCTGAGGCCTGAAAGTAGCTAAATGCTTGTTAATCTAAGGCTTTTGGCTTTATTTATTGGGTTTCATAATAACAGTAGCTTGAAATGGTTTTGGGGTAGCTTAACTCATTGTAAGATGAATGGTTTGTACTCATAAGGTGGCTCTCGCTCTCCCCTATGAGGAAATGCGAAAAGATCCACTTCCAAATATCCTGCAGACTAACCAGTACCTACCTGATTGGAATGTCCTTGAAAAGATGTTTTATGCGACTTAATGCAACAATTAGAACATATAACTTAATGCATATTCTAAAGAAAACTATGTAGTGGACCTTACTGACTTAGGTTGATTTGCGTCTGGAATGCTGTACTTGTGCCTGAAGCTTTTTAAATGAGCAGAAGTAGTAGAAAATTGATATTGATAGAAGAATATGTAGCCTAAAGGAGTGCCGAGTAACTGTTTATATATCCCAAGGAAGAAAATAACCCTTTTGCGGTTTACTTGTCACAGCCAGAAGGCATCAATAGCCGAACTCAAAACACGGTTAGATGAAGAACGTGATCAGAGAAGAGAAGAACGAGAAAAGGCTGCTGCAGATCTAAAAGCTTCGATCCAAAGGGTCCAGTCTGAGGCTGAAGAAGAATTAAAACGAGTTTCAGATGCTGCTTCAAGTCGAGAAAAAGAACACCAAGAAGTTATTAGTAAACTTCAGGTTGTCAACAGCTACTGCTTTCTATCTTTTTTTTTATCTGTAGTTTCAAAAGTAGGTGATGAACTTATTTTGTTATTATTTTCAGGAATCAGAAAGAGAGAATTCATTGTTGGTGGAGAATCTTAGATCAAAATTGGTATGAGCTTCTTTCAAGTCCATGCATTTTTAAGGAAAAGAAAGAGGCCATAAGAACTTCTTCCTTTTTTTTGGGGAGGGAGGGGGGGGGTGTGTGTGTGAAGAGGAAGGATTACAAAACTTTAAGCATCACCATATGCTTTTATTGATGCTTGGCTCATGACAGGAGGAAGCTAGACAGAAATCGGTCTTCTCTGACAACAAAGTCCGCCAGCTTGAGGCTCAAATATCAGACGAACAGCAGTCCTCTGCTTTAACAAAAAAAGTTCGTCTTTTTTGAGTTTATTTACAAATATATCAGTCACTGTAATGCTAATTAAATTGAGGATAATACAAGTTCTCCTTTAGCTGATTTGTTTTATATTTCCCTTCTTATTTAGCAAGTGGAAGAACTTGAGATTGAAACAAGAAGGATGAGAAGAGAGCTTGACAAAGAAAAGGTACAAGGGGAAACTTCTATTATTTCTTTTTAGTTTTTCTTTCTTTTTCCCTGGTGTTGAGTGGAAAGGGCGAGGGCCAAGATGCTAACTTTTCACTACTTATATGTCTAAAGCTATCCATCATGGTAGTATGTGCTGCTCCTTTAGGAAGTAGTTTGGATGTAGCTCATTTCAATTTTGACGGCTGCATGAGTGGTAGCTATACCTCACTTTAAGTGAAGCTACAGTGCATCAATCCCTCAATTGATCTGCATTCAATTTGGGAAATGCTGCAGGGAGTGTTCATGAAAAATCGAAACCGAAAAACCGTACCGAAATACCGAAAAACCGGTCTAAATCGGTGGTTATCGCATCGACAATTTTTTTTTAACGGTATGGTTACCGAACCGATAAAATTAACGGTTAAACGGTACGGTTACGGTTATGATTTTTGAGTTAACGGTTAACCGAAATGCAGAAATATTTTTTTTTTCTCTATTTAATTGTTGTGGAACATTTTCAAACAATTACATTAATTCTAATATTTGTTGCTAAGTTGCAACAATTAGAGCAAATATGTAATTATTTGGAAACTCTAGTACTAATGTAAACACTATAATTAGGAAATGGAGTGAATTCTTAGTTTTAGTTATGTTTTCCAATGTATTTGTTATCCATTTTATAACACATTTTATATCAGAGTATATATAATATTAAAATATATGCACAAGTAATTGAAAATATTAATGTACATTGAGTAAAACATAATAGTATAACTTAAATAACGGTTAATGGTTAACCGAAAAACCGTACCGAAAAAAGGGTTAACTGCTTAGCCGGTAACCGTTTTAAACGGTTACGGTTCGCAAAAAGAGCGAACTGAATCTACCGGTTACCGAAACAAAATGTTATTTCGGGATGCTTAACCACCCCTGAGCACTTTATTTATTGATGCTGTCATGCAACCTTTTTGGTATATTGGGAGATAAATGATGTATTTGCAGTATTTCGTCTGCCTCATGTTGAGGTGTGGCAAATTTTATGGTATCTCTATGCCAGATATAGCATCTTTTTTTGTTTTCTTATTACTCCCTCCGTCCCATATATAGTGCTTGCGTTCCTTTTTGGGTGTCCCAAAATGTTGTGCCTATTTTTTTTTTTTTATCAATCTATTTGGACTAAATTATCCTTCATTTCTACATGAAACTTTCCAAAATACCCCTACTTTCTTTTAAAATATGTGCCCCTATTTATTGTTTTATACCATTCCAAGGTATATTTATTGCTCTTTCATTTTATTTTAAAGGAAAAAGAAGAAAAAAACTAGTTCCAAGACAAAAATACCTAATAAACATTTACTTAAATTTATATTTTTGTGAAATCCTAAAACTCTTTCTATTTTTCTTAATTCTTGTGAAAAATGAGAAGTGAGCACTATATTATGGGACGGAGGGAGTATATTTTAGCTAAGATGAAGATTTCTTGCAAGTGGAGGGAAATATGGGGATCTCACTTTGCAAGGGGAAAGAATCGAACCCCTGGGGTGAAACCAGCTAGGTCAACCTTTTTCTACTTATATACGGCTGTTCTTGCCCCTGAACTTTGTCAAGGTTCAGGTTTGTTTCTTTCTTTACATGTAGTTATTAAATGAGATGAGAACGTTTCAGGACATTTTTGTGGGGATTGTTGTTTGCAGTTGAAATTTTGTTAGTCTCGTAACAACAAAGGTATTAATGCCACGGGGATAGTTTATAACTACGGGATAACGGGAATGTATAAGTTATAACAGATAGCACGCCCCCTTGAAACCCCAAACAATGGACAAATTCCTTTTCTTACGAATACATACCACTCTTCACTCCAAAATGGCTAATGGTGACCCCACCATTAACCACTTCATTTATGAATTTCATAGTAATAGTACTAGAAATACATATCCTACCAAGACAAATTTTCGAACTTGCTATCCTCTTGCCTAGCAGGCAAAGACTTACCTCCGTGGAAAGGATGGTTCATTTCATTTGGATCGACATGAGAGTACAACTACATTGCATTGCCACAATCTGTGTTGTATATATGAAAATGATAAATCACCTTGCTTCTATCATCGTACAATCCTCTTACCGAAGAGCCCCCCTTCTCCTCGGTTCACAGGGACAAAATGTCGGGCTGGTGCCAACAGTTCATCACGGAAGAAGGGACTCAATATGCCGGGATCATATGCTAGATATTGAAGCTAGGATTCCATTCAGACTCTGTTGAAGAAGGAAAGCGCTGGTTGGATCATTTTGGCGATGATGCTTTCATGTAGAATGTGTGTGGCAGAAGTGGAGTGCCTTGGCAGTTCTATGTCACAAGATTCTTCTTAAATCAAAATGAAATAGTTCATGACTATGTAGCATGGGTACTTCTTGTACCCGATACGTATCCTGTATGGGTACGTGTACCCATTCCTAAAATTTTGGAATCCCGTTTTCCGTCCCCGAACCTGTATCCATCTTTGTGCAACCTAGGTTCTTGAAATAGTTGTTGCGATTTGGTTTGTTGGAAAACAACCTTTATTCTAGTTGCGCTGAGTTGAGGCCAAAGCTACATGCATTTCTAGTTCCTTGACACTGCTTCAGCACGTCTTATTATCTATATTCATATATAACACAATGAAGCATGAATTTTAAATGCTAATGCGATCTATATTCATTTGTAACACAGTAAAGCATGAATTTTAAATGCTAATGCGAGCTTGCCAAAGCCATCAAACTATAGTGAATCATAAATTCATAATAATTTATATTGCTTTAATTATAAGGTGCTGTTTTTGTGGTGGTAGCAGGCAGCTCGGGAAGAAGCATGGGCCAAGGTCTCGGCACTTGAGCTAGAAATAAATGCTGCTATGCGGGATCTCGAATTTGAGAGACGAAGGTTAAAAGGTGCTAGAGAAAGAATCATGCTGAGGTAAGATCTAGATCTTTTAGCCCTTGTTTGTTAAATGAACTTGATTTTTGTCAGTAATAAATCGACTGGAGTTGGATTTTATGAAATTGTGAATTTCTTCGAGTTATCGAGTTTGAATCTAACATCACAATTGATTATGCTTTTATTAACTATTTCTGTCCTTTTCTCTTGTTTCATTGTAGTTCCGTACTTCCATATGATTGGTATGTCGGCATGGAGATAGGACTTTGTGAACCAGAATTATTTTTGGTGTAGAAGAAAAAAATTATCTGCTAGAAGTTTATTGTTTTATTTTTTCCAAAGATGGACACTGTCATTTTGAGTTGTGGTCTATAAGACAATCTTTAACTTTAATTTATTCGTTCAACTATTCAAGCACTTACTAGGTATTTGAAATTATCCATGATCTTTGTCTTATACATCTGTTGCATGATACCTTCAGTGGTTGCTCTAAACTTATAATGTTTCTGGCCGTTGGCGTGCCCGTAGTTTGTTAACTATAAAATGGAAACTTCAGCTAAAGCTTGACTCCTGCGTGCCTGGCAGCACAGGAGTGATACAGAAGAGTATCTTCTTGATGTGGTTATTAGCTGCTTCTATTTCACCTGTCCGAATAGTAGCTAGCAATCTACAAGTTGAAGTTGGCACTATCAGAGCATGGGTTTTATGTACGTGATTATATACTTGTTTTAGATTGTTGTAGCTCATCAATGATCATGAACTCGGTGGTTTATGATATATTTTGCCCAAAATTTGTGGGTTTGTTATTCTTTTGAACTTGTTTTGTGGCATTTTGATGCTTAGCTTTGTTTTAGATTTAAATCTACTTGAAATCTGCCTTGTTTTTTTTTTTAACTTCTAATCCTGAGCATTTGGTGTTCATGCAGGGAAACTCAGTTGCGTGCATTTTACTCCACAACAGAGGAGATTAAAGGGTTATTCACGAAGCAGCAGGAACAGTTAAAGGCAATGCAGAAAGCTCTAGAAGATGAGGAGAATTATGATAATGCTTCTCTTGATGTTTGCCTTAATGCAGCAATGGAAAATGTTGATAGAAATGCTGCAGGAAGGGAAGCTACAGGTTACAGAAGTAATACTGTTGCTAAGGTGGGTCCCAGCACTTCTGCTAAGACGTTTGAACGAGGCGGAGGGGATGAGACTTCCAGTGAAGAAGGCACCACAGAGAAGCATGACTGTAATATTAGAAGCCGTGATGATGAGAACACTCAAGAAGCTGAATTCCCCAATGATGAGGCCATGGTCAAGGGTGGATTTGGTTCTGAAATTGATGGTGCTGAAACAGCTCCGATGTTTGAAGGTGATGCTGATGGAACTGAACGAGTTCTCGGAACTGAAAGCCCTGATATCAATGGTGAAGGAAAGATGGATGTGAACAAAGCTGGTAATTTAGCCGGGGACACTATGCAGCTTGAGGATGATTCAAATGTGCAAGAAACTGAGCATCAAATACCACCATTTAGGAGGTCTGAAGACGGTCTTAATCAATCTCAGTTGAGTTGTAGAGAGGAAGCTGTGGAAGCTACTGGCGATGCAGAACCTGGACGCCTCATCACAACAGAAGATCTTTTGGCATCAGAAGTTGCTGGGAGCTGGGCTTGTGACACGGCACCTTCTGTTTATGGAGACAATGAATCCCCTCGTGATGAGGAGAGAGAAAATCATACGAGTATGGATGATTCTAATACTCAGGTGTCTGAGTCTCCAATTACCCCCTCCGGTGCTGTTGCCACCAAAATGCATTCAGACCATGAAATTCAAGCATTAAGTAATATGATTGGAATCATGGCACCTGATGTAAAGGAGCAGTTCGGGAGTTTTGCCTGTAATAGATCTCAAGAGAAAAAGGCCATGGTCTCTGACTCAGATACAGATGATGAATGCATTGAAGCTAGTAAAAGCATGGGAGATGCAGATGATGGGTCCGATTCAGATGACGAAACACAGGCTAATGACCAAGCTGACAAGAATAAGGAGAACGAGGATGAAATGGATGTTGATGATGATCCTACTGATGAAGACTCCGTGGGTTAACTTAAACAGTCATATTTCCCCCCTTTTTTTCTTTTCGTTCGTCTTAATTTAGTCTATTGTTATGCCAGTTAATGCAAATTGGCAGGGTTCAGGGAAGTAGTTGTGAATATTATGTATAAGCTGTAAATGATTTAGGGGAAGAGGTGTCTTTAGTTCCACTCTTAAATGTTTAAGGTTAAAATGGTTGAATTTGTTTCTCAATTTTTAATTTTTTTTTGAGTCGAGTTAGTTCTTTAATTTATCTGAGCAAAATGTTGGCATCAATACCTTAGATCCGGGTATTGATTGTTGTAATTTAGTTACGATTATTACTCTAGTTGACTCGAGTTGAGCGTGTATTTATAGGGGATTGGTATCAATTTAATCGGAAGTAACAGCTTTGAAGTTGCTCTTTGAAGCTGTAGCATTTGGTTCATTCAATTTTGTGCATTTTGTCAAAATCTTGTGTACTGGAAATCTGGAATATGATGATGATGGTGGTGGAGAAATTGAAGACAACCTCTGCCCTCATTATGCCATTGCTGAAATTAGGGTTATAACTTTATTGGAGGAAAGGAACTTGAAGACCAAATATTGCTGTGATAATTGCAAATCTAACACCCTACCCAGTAATGTTAAAACTCTTATAAAGGCCCCTCTCTCAAGTAGTCAAATCAGAGAACAGTATTAGTACGACGCATAACGATAGTCATTGAATGTCTAGAAGTTGGCCTTTGGAAATTGTTGTGGCTTGCTAAACATTGTTCTAACTTTACTGTATTTCACCTTCAATAGCTAAATATGTATTAAACCTCATTTTTTGTATTTTACTCTTATATCCTTCACCTTTTAAATTCCATTCTTCACTCTGGTACGATTATATAATTTTCAAAATTCACTTTTCATATAATTTTTGAGATACAATTTTTTTTTAAAGACATAATACATTTATATGTTATATACATAGCCAAAAAAAAAATGTCACTAGAAAAATCGGTCATTTTAAAAAAGTTTCGGGGTTTTGGAATGAGACAAATTTTTTTCTAAATTGCACAACTTTTTGAGATCTACGTCGTGTTCTTTTTGAAAGACCCACAATTTTTTTTAAAAAAAAAAAATGGAGTGAGGGGTGTGCTTGGTTCATAAACTTGTGTAATGGTGCTAATTAATAGATTGAAGCTTGATCATAAAATTATCTAAAAACATCAAAATAGTTAACAAGCTACAAGCTTGCTAAATGCTAATAAAAGCAGCTATCATTCATTATCTATTAACTGTTGGAACCGTTAGTTTTCCAACTAAAATGATGATGAATTACATAATGCCATAATGGACGTCAGAAAAGTATAGAGAAATGGTGCGAATATATTCATCTTCCAAAATTAAAAGTTGTCCAAAGCTTTCATAATCGATTACATGAAGAAAGAAGACAAAAAAAGAAACATAACCACAATTGACTTATTCAGTTATTTATTTATCTCTCCTTCCAAATCTAATGAATGAATGAAAGAATACTCCCATTGTCCTTTCTCTTAGACGTGCTCTTTGCGTGGGCATCCATGTGAAGTTATATGATGATGAAAATGAAGTTTGCCAGTTAACGCTTTGCTAGCTCACTGCAAACCAATTTGCAAGAGTCTGTGACCCTCTTGCCATTTAATGCCTTTTGTCTGCTTTGTTTCCATGGAAAAAGAATGATAGGGTTCTCTTTTTTTTCTATTTAGAGACCATTCCATGCTTTAAATGGCTATGAATAGAGGTGCCCAATGAATTGATCGACCTAACCCGACCTAACCGCCTTGTGATTCAAGTTACTCTGGTGATCCAGGCGTAACTTTTAAGGATTATGACGGTGGTATATAACTTTCGATGTAGCATTCCTGTGCTTGTTATTGATAACGTCTACTCCATCTTTACCTTTATTTTTAAAGTCTTACTGCAATGCGCGTTGTGGTTTTAAAAGTGTCTCAATGATGCTTCTTACTTATATTGCCATCTCTTATTAAATGAATTAATCTTGTTAGAGTAATACTTTATGCATACTGTTGTTTCTGCATTCACATGAAATTTGAAATTGATCGATTAGATTAGTTTGAGTATCTTATCATAAGGAGTTTAAGATAATTGTTTTTCACTTTTACCAAGAACCTCATGGAATTAAATAAGTTCCAAATTTCAAAAATGAGTTGGAGACATGGGTTGTGATTATTCAAATGTACAAATATTAGTTGGTACTATGGAGTCGGGCAAAAATTGTCCTTTCTTGGAGATGTTAGGTTCATCCAACAATAACCTCTCCTTCAACTCTTTAATAAGATTCAAACAGACAAACACGCATTGCTAACACGTATATCAAAATAATGCAAGTACAATAAAAAAAAGAAGTTCAGTAATCAATCCCCAAAAGACAGGACTAGTTTCGTCTATTCTATTTTGTATCGTTTTGGCGGCATGGCCGAGTGGTAACGCGAAGGACTGCAAATCCTTGTTCCCCAGTTCAAATTCGGGTGTCACCTAATTCTGGGGAAAGAAAGAACAACGAATTTATCTTCATAATTTGAATGATTTCCCGATCTAATTAGACGTTAAAATAAATTAGTAACTGATGTGGGAAAGGATTCTACCACGAGTACGTATCGCCTACAAGTCTACCACCCACTAGGCACTACCGCACTAGCCCTAGGTTACTACCTCATTCTCCGAGGACATGACTAACTAATCAGTTATATATCATTGTTAAAAAATAAGCTCCTTGATTGTAGACACATAAATTCATAATGGTGAAACCGTGAAAGTCATATAAAAACGCCAAAAGAGAAAACGATGCTACTAGGACTACAACTTTATCTCTTTGATCTATCGTCTTCCCCATCTTCATACTGCTTCCTTCTTCTGGCTTTTTGTCATGATTACTTTCTATTGCCATCATTGTTATCAATTACCATCATAAAGGGGCACAAAATGTTACATACCAATAAATAAATACAAGCATAACCCCCACCTATAACATGATTTTATTCACACTACAAACAATATATAATACACCATATAGAAACATACATAACTTATGTAGTAATTAAAAAGCTCTTCTATTTTCTCCCTTTACCCTGAATTTGCATAGTAGATATGTGTATAAACTTCACAGAAATAATCCCTTCTCAATTCTTATACTATAATTATCGTCCGAAGATGAGAAGCTGCAATATTCATTGGATAATCACAAGAAGGTTCATTATCATTAGTTATATATTGTGATATCTTTGTTTTATGAGTATATATGTGTATATAATATGTTCTTGTGTAAAATTATGCAACAGGAGAAGAAATTCGTCATTGTATTATAAAGCAAAACTCAAGGCAAATAAGATGTTATTAGAGAAGAACTTGGAGTTATATTTGAAGAACCAAGATATAATAAGGGAGAATGTCAAGCTAAGGGAAAGAGTTACTTATCTTAATGAAGAGAACAAGGTTTTAGTAGCTCAACTACGAAAGTCATCTTTGTCACAATGATGAAACAACAACAACGACGACGACGACGACAACAACGACGACGACGACGACAACAACAACGACGACGACGACGACGACGACAATCCAGTATGAATCTCGCTAAAAGAGCAGGAGTACTTAGAGATTAGAAGGTCTAGTTAATTATATATAGTTTTATCCCTAATTATATAAAAAAAAAAATGGTGTCATATTCAATATTTGAGATATAATTGAGCAGCTTATGTAGAGTGCATTTAGAATGATCTAAAGATTGTGATTTGAAATTTACATGTGCCTTTTCTTTCCTTTTTGTTCTTTCTTTTTATGTTCTTTTCTTTAAGAGCTTAAATTTGAATGATAGAAAAAAACACCTATGATAGGAGATTGAATTATGTTTGTTGAAATATGTCTTAAATTATTTGTTTTGGTTTCAGTTTCAGGTCTAATTTATTTTAGGTTAATTAATTAGAAGAGTAATATATATGGGTTATGTTATATGCAGTTCTGAGTCTTGCATATAAAACATAAATACACTACTTAAATGGATTATGTTATATGCAGTCCTTAAGGTTGCATATAAGACATAAATACATTACCTAAAATGGAAATAAGTTGTGAATTTATGGAAAAATTTTGCATCAAACCGATGTAATAAATGATCAATTAATGCAACTTATTTTCATTTTTAGTTCTTATATACAGCCCTTAGACTGCATATAACTTTTCCCAGTATATATATATATATATATACCATCTTTTTAGTATTTGCCTCATAATTTTGTAATTTGTACTCTCTATCTCTCCTCAAGATGATAAATGTTTATTCTCTTCTATTTATAGACATAATTAACACATTATTAATAAATTATATTAATTTTTTATGTCGATTCTTCTTTAGTTCTTCATTGCTTTCATCATAATAATGTTGCTCATAACTTTATTGGGGCTTGATCTTGTTTTCAAGAGGCTAATGGGAGAGAGATTCTACCACAACTAGATAATAGAGGACAGTTACATTTAATTAATTACGTAGGCTCCTTGGTCCTTACCATACCTCTTTTTTGTTCGCTGACTCATCAGTCTATTTAGGCTCTGTTTGATATTACATTTAAGTCATCTTAAATGAATAGGTGTTAAAAGTTTAAGTCACCTAAAATAAATAGTTGTATTTGGGGGTAAGAGCTTAATAAAATTTAAACTCAAAAATTGACTGAAATTGAGTTGCTATCGCATCACAATTAAGGTGCTAAAATTTTTAACTAGCTTATAAATTTCAGCTCTATTTCAGCTTATTTTCCCAAACATATCCTTATTCTCTATTTAGTTCTTTATTGTCGTATATTTTTATAGTTTATGCTATTATTTAACAGCCACAATATTCCTACTTTCTAAGGCTAACCGTCACAATTGTAATAAGTTCTTGGTATAATATTGAAGGGTGAAGTTGTGAGTTAATAATCACGTTAATCAGGCATTTCTCATCTCATCAGGACCGTATTTGGGCACGGGCAAGAGGGACATGTGCCCAGGCCCCAAAGTACAAATTAAAGCCCAAGTTAATAAAGGCTAAAAAGTGAAAAGGAAAATTTTATAAAAATTTAAAAAAAAACACCACCACACTACCGACTATTGAGAATATCGTTGAATTTACAACCTTCTTCAATCCACTTCTTTTCTAATTTTTGGCAGTTTCCATACCTATTCAATTCTCCCACTTCTTTTCTAATTCAATTATGAAACTTATTTTCCATTTATTTTTCAATTATAATCTAGTTGCAAAACTTTTAGCAAAAATCTACAAATAACTTGAAGATGATTTGTCTTATGAACGATCTTCTCAAATGTTCAAATACCAATAGGATTAGAAGTTTCAAATTTATCTAGAGTTTCTTGTCAGAAACAACCTTATAAATTTTTTTTTGTGACAAACCACCTTTAAATGGGATTTTCTTGTCAGATCAGATCCTTCGACCATTTTCCGACATTGACTTGATTTTTTTCGGCCAAGACTTGATTTTCCGGCGAAGACTTTTTTTTTTACCCCCTTCACTCTCTTTTTCCCTCCAATTTCTTATTGCAAACCATTATCTCTCATCTCTTTCACTTCCTTCTTTGACCCCTCATTCTCTCACGCATCATCTCTCTCTCGCCTTCTTCTTCTCTCTCTCCTCCACCTCGCTGAACTGTGAAACTGAACACCGCCAATGCTGCTCATCCTCTCTCCTTCTCTCCCAAATTTGTCGCCTCTGTTTTCTGTCTCCACTCTTATTGTTAATGGCAATAAGCTTGTGGGGGGAGGGGGGATTTTCTTAGGTTAGCAACATTGGAGGGCCATGGTTTCTTACTAGTTAATGGCAACAAGCTAATTTTTTTGTGCAACCATGGTGAAATGAGAGAAAAGAGATGAAATGGCAAGTTCACAAGAGATTCAAATGGGGGATGACATTTGAAAGAAAGGAGAGAGAGAATGGTTTCTTTAGGTTTGAAATAGGGGACTCTTCCCTAGGCTTCCGGCCAATGCCGATGTGGTGGCTTCTTGTGCGAAGGAGAAGGCGAGAGGGTGAGGATGGATGATGGAGGATGGAGAATGGGATGAGGATGGAGGATGGAGAATGGGGTGTGGCTGGAGGTTGGGGTGGGGTTGGGAGGAAGAAATTGGAGGGAAAAAGAGAGGGAAGAGGGTAAAAGAAAAAAGTCTTCGTCGGAAAAATCTAGTCAATGCCGGAAAATGGTCAAAGGGTCTGATCTGACAAGAAAATCGCATTTAAAGGTTGTTTCTCACAAAAAAACAAAATTATAAGGTTGTTTCTGACAAAATGACACTTTTAAAAGGTTGTTTCTGACAAAAAACCCATTTATCTATAAAGACTCCTCCTTTCATTGTTCTTCACATCTCATGCTAATTAATTTCCCCTCTTTCTTATGTTAATTTTCTCATCATTTACTTTGAAAATTTGGTTCCTTAGTTATTTTTTCACCGATTTGATATCCCAAGAACTCAATTTTTCTAGGAGATTCTAGCAAGTACATCAAAAATGTTCGGGTAATTTCATTAAAAGTTCTACGGGATTTGATGCTTTTATTATATTGACTTTGAAGGCAACAAAAAGTTTCATTTACAATAAATTTTTTTATTCATTACGTACTCAAGAAATTGAATTTTTTTTAAAAGAATATCAACTAGGGCCCCATTTTTTAGTTCACCTATAGGCCACCAATAACTCCAAGACGGGCCTGCATCTCATCATATAATCGTCTTTGTGCCTTCATACCAAAAGCCCTCGAGAAATACTCAAATCAATGTGTAGTTAGTTTTAAGGATACACTTCTAAGATCAAAACTTTTGAGTTTTGATCCATAAAGCTAGGTATTCCTCAAATTAAAGAGTAGGTTTTAGGTGAGAGCTTTCATGGAGCACAGGGTCAATAACTCAATGAATGTATGTACTACCTCTGGTTTTTTTTAGTTGTAACGATTAGACATTTTCCCTCTCTACTTTATGTCAAATCGTTGCAACTAAAAAAACAGAGGTAGTATATGATTTTTTTTATTCATATGAAACATTAAAGCAATACAAAATACTACCTCTGTTTTTATTTAGTTGCAACGTTTTGACTTTCACGCTTGCCAATGTACAATTTCAAATCGTTTTATCTCTAATTGTATGTAAGTAAAAATTATAAAAATTTGATATTATAAAAGCTTACATCGAAACGAATCAAACAAGACCACACATGACTATATTTTGTTTAACATATAAATCAATAAATATGGTCAAATAAGAGAACATGAATAGTGTAATTTGTCAAACGTTGCAACTAAAAGAGAACGGAGGTAGTACATGATATATCAACCTAAACATTAATGACATTGTGACAAACATTTCGCCAAACCTATCAAATACTATGACTAAAATAGGAAAGTTTTTTTTTAAAAAAAAGAGGAAAACGAATCAAGTCCAAAATCATCAATTTGTGGAGCATGCGGCTGAATTATGAGTACAAAATATTTGTTTTGCGCTGCTATTCCTTGGACGAAACTTAAAAAACCCCAGTGTGTTGGGCCTGAAATTTATTGTTTTGCCGGTCTTCGTGTTTCTTCGTTGTAAAAGGTGGACCAAAAGCACAATGGGGGGCTTGGGTTTGGGCTTTTCTTTCACCATTTTGTTTCACAACGCTTATATTAAGATTCAAACGCATGATTTTTGAAATGAAATGTGAGAGTTTAATCACTAGTACAAGTTCACTATAATTTCAATGCTTGATGTTTCAAAGTAAAATATAATAAAATCTTATAATTATATGTAATTATAAAGACATAGACAAATTTTTTGATCTCTAATACTTTTATTACGCAATACTTTTCTCTTACCCAATTCCATTGAGATTGTTATTTTATCCCAATTTCTTAAAAGTTTTATTTCTAAAAAAACTTATCATGCCATACCATACATATTCCAATTTCGCATCAAACATAATATTACAAAAAACTATATCAAAAATCTATGAATAATAATATATTTGATAATTGTAACTGACCCAGGGTATCGCACGGGCCAAAACATTAGTTAGTATATCTCTATTATATAAGCCAAGGGAGGAGGTGTGGTGTCCTCTTTTGAAGTGACTAAAATACCCTCTAATAATTTAAAACAATGTTTTTCTTTTAATAAAAAATAGAAATTTGCCACATGAGTAGGTCAAAAATAGAATATGCAATACCATTAATAACTTGACAAACTAGATTGAAACAATCAATTCATGAAATCAATTAGAATCTTCAACCAAAAATAGTTAGCAATATATCGTGATAATATAATATTTATTATTTACAAAGTTCAAATAATATGGTTTATTTTTATAATTGTTAAATAACTATACTAAACGCTGAAAAGAAATTATTAAATCATCGATCAAATTTTTTCAGTGACGATATTGAATAGTTAAAAATCATTCACCTTTAAGTTAAAAAGATAATAAAATCTACAAAATAACCTCAATAATTTACATCACTACCAAAATAATTTTAGATAAAAAACATGTTCATTTGTATATACTTACATAAGATTGTCGACACACGCATCGCGTGCATATGCAACTAGTAGTATATAGTAGCAACTAATAATTCCGAGAAAAGTGTCACACATTATTAAGGTTAAAATTGATAGCACTTCAATTTGATGCAATTGAAGATTAGAGGTTTCACAGTGGAATGCCCACATTTACAAAGTAGGTACAGAATTTTTAGTGAGATCTTTACATGCCCTTGTACAAAATTAAAAAGGATTAGATAATGAACTAGTTCGTTAGTGAACAAAGATAAGAAAAAGTAAACCTAGTTTGTTAAATTATCGATCTACCCTTTTATACGTTTTCTTTATGTAAGTCCCCTATCATTATATTTATTATGATGTTTACCCAAAAAATCGTTTTATATACATTCAATATTGTAGTCATACAAACTTTAATTTATTTATGTAGAATAATATAAATATTTTTTTATGTCATCTAATTGGCAGCTGACATTTATGGTAGTAACCAAAAACAATGCAATCAATATGGATCAATAGTTGACATGCATGGTAGTAGTTTCTTTTGAAGCTCTTACAATGAATTTTTATAATAAAAAAACACTGGTACTTTTGCGGGCACTTAATTGTTCGAGGTTCAGGCTATGTTCAGTTCACCTTATTTTTGCTTATTTCAGATCTAATCAGATCAGATTAGATCAGATCAGAAAAAATAAGTTCAGATCAGATCAGTTCAGATCATGCTTATATTTTAAAATCATTATATCTTTCATTACATATTAATAAAAATTATAATAATTGAATTCTAATAAAGTACTCATTGAGACGAATCAAACAAGACCCCACATGATTATATTTTTTCTTATATATTGAGAAAAATCTAAAAGATAAGATCTTGTAATCAGAAAAAATAAGTTCAGATCAGATCAGAAAAAATAAGTTCATATCAGATCAGATAAGTTCAGATCAGAAAATTTCAGGTGAACTAAACATAGCCTAAGTCATGAGCTTTTTCTAGCTACTCGTATTGCGGGTACCCATATATTTCGGTACACATATATGGGGTACTCACATATTTGGGTATTGAATGACTAGGTACTCGGTTATGAACAATCCTATTCCCTAAACAACACTCTCTTTCTAATCGATTGTATTTTTTAAATTAAAAAAAAAAACAAAAAGAACGACATTTAGTCATTTACCATCTTGAATAACTAAAATGTAACATATGATATAGATTAACTCCAGAGAAATCGCCCGGATCAACAACTAATTAATAGTAAAAAGGAGTATCTATCTTTTCAGGGGAGAGTTACGCGAGGTAAAAACAATAATACAACCCTACCAATCTATACTAATATATTAAAAGGCGTGCGTAAATCATTACGGTGCCACGTGGTGCTCTCCCTAGGGAGTTTTAGTTCATGCAATCCATGTACAATAAAAAAAATTAGAAATTGCATAGTATAGGTTTTGATCCCGTGACCTCAAATTCATGTACTAAAGTTTTAACCACTAGACCAAGTTGTATTTAGTAATATCATATCAAAGTACAATATTAATAAATGAATTTTTTCTTACCCGGAGCATAGCCCGGGCCTAATAACTAGTTACATAGAATAACCACATAAAAAACACATACACATGACAGTACAGATTTATTCTCGTTAAATTCCCAAAAAATGCTCTTGAAATTGTTTTCTTCCCACAGTAAAAACATGTCCACTTCATATACGCACATATAAAAAATTAAAAGCCAAAAGAAATTTGAGTAAAAAACGAAAAAGACAAAAGGGTGGAAAAATCCCCCCCAAAAGTGTGTAATTAACACCAATTAATATCATAGTATTATCAAGTATCAACCATCAAACTCACCGTCACTACTCAATCCGTACGTTTTTTCAAAAAACTTTTTGAAGATTAATTAAGATATCCAATAACTACAGCTTTTAAAAAAAAACCAATAATCATTACAATAAGTATTGAGTAGATTGAGTTCGTAATAATTTATTGTGAATCTATACTACTGACTGTCGCTTTGTTTTTTTATCTTATTTTCATTTCAGTTCAGTTCGGTTCAATTTCTCTTTTCAATTCAGTTTCTCCCAATTCAGTTGATTTCATTTCAATTCAGTTCAATTTCTCTCAATCTAAAAGAACGGGGGGCTTATATCATAAAAAAATGACTAAGTTATAAAAGCGATTATACATCATGCAGATTCGATCGTATCATTACAAAACTAACTATACAAAAGATACTTAGGTGTTGTTTGGTTGACATTATTTAGTATAGAAAACTGAAATTCCTAGGAATTGAATTTTTTGGTGTTGTTTGGTTGACATATTCACACTAGGAAGTTCAACTTCCCACAAAATGGAGGAAATTACTTACCTAGGGGGACCAATGTAAGTGGAAATTCTCATGAGAACTTTCACTTCCCATGAATCACCAAACAACATTTAGCAATTCCTAAAAAATATAATTACATGGGAAAATAAATTTTCAAGGAACTTACACTCCCTACATTCAACCAAACAATCACTTGTATCATACCAAACTAACTATATCGGGCAAAAGGTGATTAAAATAAATTGGTCCATTTAACCTTTTTTATTACCACTAAGAGGGCATTTGGTATCATCAACGTAAACGGAATATAAAGGATTTTGATAAGGAGGAGAAATGAAGATAATAACCATTACCTTTAATAGTTGTTTGGTATCCTAGTGGAATGGAAACAATTGAGAGGTTTATGATTGAGGAAGGAAACTTGATTCGTTTCCACTAGTTTGATAAGGATAACAAATGGGGGGATTATGTTTTCCTCTGAAAATGGTATTTGTTACTTAACACTCATACCAAACAATTAGAAATGAAAATGTTGATTTGAATATGTTTCCTATATCAAAAGTTTTCATACCAAACACCCTCTAATGGTGCATTCTCTTCACCTGAATGACCCCGAACTTATTTGAACTGAACTTATTCAACCTTAACTGAATTGATTTGAACCTATTAGACTTAATTGGACCTGAACTTATTGGACTTGATTCAACCTGATTGGAACTTATTGACCTGATTGAAACTTATTGACCTGATTGGAACTTATTAGACCTTTATTGGCCCTGATTGAAATTTATCAGACCTGATTGTAATTTATTAGACCTTGTTGGACCTAATTAGAACTTATTTAACCTTATTAGACAAAAAAATTGACGAGTAATAACATAAATATTACCGCTAACGTAAATACTACCCCTCAAAATTTATTATGAAGTAATAATTGTTAAAATTCACCCTTTAGAAAGAAATTATTATTAATTATCTCTTATGATAAACAATTTAACAAAAAAAAATATATATACTATCTATATATTTGTTTATACATAACTTTCACCACTAATATATCTAATAGTCTTGTTTTGATTTCATAAAGTACTAGTAGGAAACCAAAAGTTGATTAACATTTATTGCTAACAAATGAGAAATTGCCACATACGGAAACATGAGGGAAAAAAATGTATGGATGTTTTTAAGGAAAAACATTCAATTAAGGTCCTCGAAAGCACAATCCACTCCATTATCCTTTTATATGAAAGATTAATCACAACTTTGCAAGACATTCCCGAATTTAATGTTCATAAAAAGGCTTTCATTATTTGATTGATTGGATTACTTACATGAACCAGAGAAGAATGGTGAATTGTGGCTTGCTCTTCCCAATAATGAGTATAGATTCATTTTCTTGAAAAAGAAAGTTACATTTCTCGGTGACTGTTACATCCATCAATTTGATGAATAGAGTGATGTTCGATTTATGGAGCTTACTTATCAATAGAGTTCTTATGTATTCTTAATTTCAAGGGCGTCGTTTCTAGGACATAAGAACTAATTGCGTTTAAATTATTTTATTTTCAAGGACGACATTTCTAGGACATTAAAACTACTTGCTTTTAATATGTAAATAATAATATAACGAAAACATGTTATTAGTTATTTAAAGACGACTTGCAAAATATTGTAATTATGATGACTATTATTGTTAACCTCATTTGACTATGATTATAATATTTTTTAATAATAATATAATAAGCTAATAGTAATATGAATAATCAAATAATAGACAATGTAATACTCTACATTGTTGTACTTTAATTAAAAATTATACTAATAACATAATTAGCTAATAGTATTATAAATAATAGACAATAATACAAGTATAATACGATATAATCATTATAATAACATAATCAACTAATAGTGAAATGAATAATAAAATAATGGACAAATATATAAATATTTATTGATCATTGACTATTTGGACCTTATTGAAACTTATTGGACCTGATTAAACCTGATTGAAACTTATCGCACCTGATTAGAACTTATTGGACCTTACTAGACCTGATTGAAACTTATTGCACCTGATTAGAACTTATTGAAACTTATTAGACCTGATTGAAACTTATTATTATGATTGAACCTAATTAAAACTTATCTAAACCAAATTGAACTTATCTGAACTGAACTTATTCGATCAAAAACTTAATTTATTAAGGTAAAGAGAACGCATATTAAAACACTAACCACTTGTTAACTCCCTACCCATCAGGGTAAATACGTCACTTAACCCCACCGCATTTACTGACCCCACGAGCATCGTCCCTTCTGACAAGCTTAAACCTCCAATTGGGTCCCACCATTCTGTCTCTCTCTCCTCTCTCTTGTCTCCTCCTTTTTCTTTCTCTCTCCTCAAAACTCCCCTTTTTTCATTGATTTTGAACTTCATAAAACTACTCCACTACTCCATTATTATCCCCCACCATTTTTGTTGACTATACCTTGACTACTTTTATATTCTATCATTTTTACCCTAATTTGTCGCACTATAAATATTCTCCGCTTGATTTCTCCCCTGATTTCTGCGAACTTCTACTGTCCGAGTTTTTCTCTCATGGTGTCTTGAAGAAAACCTTTAACTGCAACTATTTGACTAAGAAGCTCAGTTATGGCTTCCAAAAACGGCGTTGTTCGTGGAAGTTATTATAAGTCTGATAGAACTTCCGTGGCTACTAACTCCAAGTCTTCTTCTTTCAAATCGAAGCCTCCTGTACGACGTAGCGCTTCTCTAGGTGGCGGTGGCAATGTTAAGGATGCATCTAATGGTTAGGGTTTGCTTTTTCTCTCTCTTCGTTGTGATTCCTGCGTAATTTTGATTTTATGAAGTTTCGATCTGTTTTTTGTGCAATGTTAGTTGATGATTAATTGATGAAGTGTTCTTTTTTTTTGTTTTTGGAATTTTGAAATATGGAGTGCGTGATTACGCATCATGTGGTATCGTTGGCGAAGTGTGTTTAATTGAGCAATGTGGTAGGATAATCGAAATTTTGTGTGCGAAATTTAGTGTTATGTGTGTGAAATTGGAGCGAAGAACTTGTTAATTTTTAGTCTTTTTGGTAGCGAAGTGGAAGTATGGATGGTAGTGGCGTCAGCTCTGTGATCACAGTAATGATAAGTGTTCGTTTCGAAGGCGTTGTATGAGGTGAATTACACATTTACACTATGGAGGTACACTTACTGTTGTATGACATCTGTTTAAGAGCTTGTAACGGCTATGCTTGCAATTTTTCGGCTAGGATTTCAAGCGAGAGAGTGGTATTCGGATGAAGCTGTCAATTCATGATGGTGTCAGCTGTTTGGGAGCGTGACATTTGATAATTTGCTTATGGAAAATGTTCATTGATGGTCTGTGATTCTGTGAGTGTTGGAGAATATACTGCGTGTTCGGTAACAACTATATAAATAGCATTTCGAGGTTGGACTAGGTCAAAAACTGCTGCTAATGTCTAAAGGTGAAGAGTGGTGCAGGTGCTTGGTGAAGTAGGGTTTTAACTTTTGGGATAGCTTTTAGTTGTCGAGTTAGTATTTTGGAAAAGCCAAAAATTAGCTCTTGTGAAGGAGTTACTTTGGAATAGTTAATGAAGGTACATTGCTGTTCTTGTTTTAGTTCTTGTTAATCCAAAGGCTAACCTGATTGCTTTCGATACTATTTTGAGTTTTGACAGCTAACCAGTTCTAACAACTAACATTTAATACTAACTATTGTGGTAGCCAACAAATACCACAATTACTTCTTTTGTCGAACTTGAAGTGCCTTCTTAGCTACTGGAAACCTAGGAGTATGCGCAGTTTTGCTGTTTGTAGAATTTAAACTTTTCACTGGGGACTTCAGGTTCTACTACTGTGAATTTAATAGAAGGCTTGGCTGGAATTGAAAGAATGCTCTGCGTCTATGAAGATTGCGATCCAGAGAGAGCAGTGTCCCTATCATCAAAGAGACAGATTTAGATGCTGCTTTAGATGGTGCAGATTCAGTTATTTAGTACACATTCTGTTGCCTCAGCATATTGCTTTACTAAGCATGTGGGTTGGATGTACCATACTCTCTGAGTGGTGTAGCATATATATTGAAGACTAGATAATGTTGCAGCTCATAGTGGATTTGAGAGATGATTATTGTGATCTGTGATGTGCATTATAAGTTCGTGAATATTGACAAGAGTGCTCATCTGGATCCATATTTTTTCTGAAGAGACCCATTTCTCGCACTTGTGTAGGAATGCTAGATAGGAGAATACAGATTTCTCAGAGAAATCTAACTAAGAGCATTTAGTTTGTTGTTATTGTTATACTTCTGGAGCAGCAATTATGCCTCATACTCTCTCTGTCTCTACATACTTTACTCATTTGGCTTGTCACAAATTTCAAGGATAGAGTATTGTGTGGGCAACTTAATATCCTGTGGAGTGAAGAAGTAAGGATTGATGTTATTTTTATAAGGTGAATCCGTGAATCAAACCCAGAAAAGGAAATAGAGGAAGCATTTCAAGACAATACTAAAGGGGAAGTAGAGAAAGTTTTGAGAGATGGAGGAGTATATGCAGTTTTATAGCCTGAAGTAGTTGTTATGGAAACTGTTTGAGGAGATTCTCTTCTGTAGTTCTTTTAATGCTGTGGTCCTGCGCCTGCGGAATAATTAATTGTTTTGGAGACTATTGGAGAAGCTGATGTTTTCTTATTTTCTCATTTAGGATGGGTCAATTGTTACACTCTCAATCCTTATGTGTCACTCCTTGCAGCACCTGTGTATTTTTTTTTGATTTCGTTGGATCTTTGGTGTGGCCAATTTCCTTAGATACGTGCTGTTTATAGATGAGTTCTAATTAGTAACTATGCTCTCTAACCAGTCTTTCAACCTTTACTGTCTACTGTCTACTCTCATGTTGTTTCATGGCTACCCAGTTGCATCTATGTATTCTTATGGCTTTTCTGACATCAGTTCCGGGCAGAGTTCGAGTAGCTGTAAGATTGAGGCCTAAAAATGCAGAGGAATCAGTGGCAGATGCAGATTTTGCAGACTGTGTGGAGTTACAACCTGAGGTTTTTTTTTTCTTTCATTTATATCTCTTGCATATGAACTCTGAATTTATATACACTAAATTGCGCACATGGACCGTTTATGTGTTATGCAGCTTAAGAGGTTGAAACTTCGCAAAAACAATTGGGACTCAGACACTTATGAATTTGATGAATTGCTCACTGAGTTTGCTTCCCAGAAGCGTGTCTATGAAGTTGTTGCAAAGCCTGTAGTTGAGGTACACTGTTAATTTCAGTTAGATTTCCTTTCTTGTCAAGTTATATGCAGTTTTGAACTTTGCTTTGTGTCATATGTGAAGTGTTTTAATTTGCTAAATGAGGACATATAATGTCTAGTAGCTTTGTTGGTAATGGTTCCTTTTCTTTGAGTTCCTGTTTTTGAGCATTTAGTCTGAAGCTTGTTTAATAAGGGCATCATAGTTTGTTGAGAATGATGAGAAGAGAGTTGCATTTCAACAACCATGATTATATAGCCTTTGCTTGTTTGATGGTTGGAGTAACCTCACCAAAGTTTGAGTTCTATTTGTTGTAGGCTGCACTGGTGTTGGAGCTTCTTTTTACTTCTAATTCTCTAATAAACCATTTTAATCTCCTCCTCATTTTGTATAATTTATAGTCTAATTAAGGTGATATCCTCCCATCCTAATTAAGGTGTTCATTAGGCTGTTTACTGTGATCTGAGAGAGATAGTATTGGCTGTTTATTTCACGCCTCTTTGCAGCTTATCCATTCCTTTATTTGGGATGGGCCTTAATTTTAAGTGCTTACTCGATGTCATCATTACTATAAAGTATAGACGTGGACGATATGATTGTTATGTCACATCGGCTTTTCCTTTTACTTGATCCAACGGAGAGCCATCCAAAGGTTCTCAATTCTTACTGGAGATGCCTTTATTCCTGAATTCTACTTGATTATTGTCAACATTTCTTCCTTTGATATGGTTGTAGACCAAAACCTTACTACCTAAGCTTGCTTCCTCTCCATTATCTCTGTAGTCTTTACTTTCTGTTTCAGTATTTGTGCTTCAGTTGAGAATCTGTTGCGAGAGTGACTGATGCTTTTCTGGTTTCCTAGAGTGTGCTTGATGGTTACAATGGAACTGTGCTGGCTTATGGCCAAACGGGTACAGGAAAAACTTTCACTCTCGGACAGTTGGGAGAAGAAGATGTTTCTGATCGAGGAATTATGGTCCGTGCCATGGAGGATATCCTTGCTGACGTCTGTTTGGAGACTGATACAGTTGTCGTATCATACATACAGGTTGGTTAAATTTATTACTTGATCAATTTTGCAAAATTAGCATACTATTGTGCATTTGTGGCATTCATTATATCTAACTCTTTCAAGCCATCCAAATTCTCTGTGCCAGATTTCACGTCTTTGTTGTTTTTCTTCTACTAATATTTTGTATTTCTGTAGCTGTATATGGAGACTATCCAAGATCTTCTGAATCCTGCAAATGACAATATTCCTATAACAGAGGATTCTAGAACGGGAGAAGTTTCGTTGCCTGGTGCAACAGTCGTAGAGATAAGAGACCAACACACCTTTCTTGAGCTTCTGCAATTAGGGGAAGCTCATCGTTTTGCTGCTAACACAAAGTTGAATACAGAATCTTCACGGAGCCATGCAATTCTTATGGTAAATTGATATTATTTCACTCCAAACATTTCATTATACATTGCTGTTTTTTCTTTTCACCCCTTGCACCTTCACATGCCGTGGTGCTCACTTTGTGTCCTTCCCTTGTTATGTCTAGAAAAATAACATTGTGATGATGACAATGATGATTCACAGGGGTAGAATTGGATTCTAAATCCAAAGTCCTGTCCATTCCCGTCCAAACTTGTCGATTGGACGGGATATGGACTCGGAAGTTTTTTGAGTGTGAAATTTGTCTTAATTTTGCTATATCTTGAATGCAATATAATCAACAGTTATAAATTTTTAAGTAGTTAATAGCTCTAGCTTAGCTCGACATATATTATCTACTAGTTTTTGTCCCGACCTTAGCTTGGCATATACTACCTCCGTTATTTTTTAAATGTTACACTTTCACATTTTACACTATTCACAAATTGCAATTTGACCCTCATTTGTGATTTATACGTGAATAAAAACATAGTCATGTGGGATCTTGGTAGATTCGTCTTAGTATGTATTTTATTAATATGTACTTATAATTTTTGCAAATACAAAACTAGAGATATATGCCCTCAAAGTTTTAAATTGGTATGCGTAATAAGTGCAACTGTAACAATTAAAAAGGAACGGAAGGAGTAGTATATATAAAAAAATGTTTATTTATTTATTCATGTTATACATTTCTTTTGTATATTTTGATTAAAATCTTCATAATTATTTCAAAATCTTAACAAAATTAGTTTAGCAATTATACTTTAAGAAACTTATCTACAATTTTCTGTGAAAAGAAGATACCTATTTATTTTTATTAGAAGATTTTACACCCCAAAAAAAATCTTACAGATAATTTTGTGCGGGAGATTTTTTAGCTGAGGGTGACATGTGTCACCTCTGGTTTTTGCTCTAGTATATTGTAATAGATATTTAACTGATACTATAATGTAAAGGATGGTAAGTTGATTACGATAATAATGGAGCGGATGGTGTGGCTAAAGATTTAATGTTTGTGTAGTTTTATAGGGCTATCCCTTTAGTGATTGGTCCATACAATTGCCGAGGCCTGCAAAAACGAAGGGAAATGGTAAATTAATTAAGAACCATCAACGAAAGTTGTTCCAGCAGAGTGTGACAAGTGACAACTGTATACCAGGTCAAACAAAACCTAGATAATTAAGATTGACAAATTGACCCTGGATTCCAAAGTTGTAGTTTGTATTAAGGAATATTGACTAAACATATATACCAGATTATGTAATATCGGGACAATTTGCAAGACTTAAAGATGAAGAAAGGCGTACTCTTTTACAATAATAAGTCATGACAGTGTGGCAAGTAGAGAGGGTAAACACATTTGTCTTTCTCCTAGAGCAGTAAGAGCATTGAGAGGACCTGTTTTGCTGGATTTTAGTCATTACTGTAGAACAATGCTCTTGGCTCAATAGCTGCATATATATTTTGCTGCTCTTCTATTTAAAATACAGTATTGTGTGCCTTGTTTGGAAATTCTGTTGTTAATTTAAGTTGTGCCTATTGCATGCTCTTTCTCTCTGCTCCTGCTCTCTCCCTGGAGTCAGGTTAATTTAGCGTGAGAAAAATAATATTATATTTTGTGCCATTTGCATGTCAATTGTAATATGAATCATTAATGTAAGTGAAAAAAAGTTTGATGTTAATGGCCATCTGTAGGTACAAATTAGGAGGTCTATAAGGGGAGGAGAACCTTCTTCTAGTGATGATGACAGCCATTCTCAATCAGTTAAAAATTGTGATCCACCAATAGTGCGGAAAGGCAAGCTAGTTGTGGTAGATCTTGCGGGTTCTGAACGTGTTCAGAAGTCAGGTGCTTCTTTTTAAGATTTCCTTTTGTGGTGTTCATTTTACATGCAGGAAAGCATCATCGTTTTGTATTCTTGTTATCCTCTTGCTGAGCTTTCTGGACTTGGTTTAGTTACTTTTTTGTTAATTATCTCACTTGTCCATTGCGGGGAACCACAATATGTTCATCTGGTGTCAGTTTCCTTTACATATACCGTGTTGATTTAGTGGTATGATTGACATGTAATTCTATGCTCCCTTGATTCTGTTTGTAAGGCTCGTTTTTTAATGATTACCATATGTTTCATAATCTGATCATAACTGAATTCAACCTCCTATTTATTTTGGCTGGTAGGAAGTGAGGGCCATACCTTGGAGGAAGCCAAGGCTATCAACCTCTCTCTTACGGCGTTAGGAAAATGCATAAATGCACTTGCAGAAAATAGTCCCCATGTTCCAGTACGTGATTCCAAACTCACCAGGTTGCTTAAAGATTCATTTGGAGGTAAGGTATTAAAGTGTTAAGCTGAAGTTAACGACTTCTATTGGATCTATTGCTTGCTTTCTCTATGTAATAATCATATGTACTTTTTGGTTGTGCTGATTCTGCTAACTGTTTCCACTAGAACCTCTGTAAAGATACTACCAAAATATATCCTTATACTTCTTTTGGTGTACAGGGAGTGCAAGGACATCCCTAGTTGTAACTATTGGTCCTTCACCACGGCATCGTGGAGAGACTACAAGCACAATATTGTTTGGACAAAGAGTGAGCGACCATTTTCTCTGTACTTTGATGTGATTATACAATGCTCTTTTAACCCTTGTATGAAAGTGCTGTGGTTGGTATTCCATATTTTTTTTAAACGTGATTTCTAAAATACTGCTAGTATATGTATTGAATGTTTTTCTTTTGGTAGAGATCTAGCGTTTTTCTGATACTTTGTGGCTAATTTTATAAAAGAATTGTGATGATGTAGTGAACATAGGAGATATGTATGAATAGACTAATGTATTATTAGCATCTGTAAGATGTTTTGTTACTCAAATTTACTATGTCACAGGCCATGAAAGTTGAGAACATGTTGAAAATTAAGGAAGAATTTGACTACAAAAGTTTGTCTAAAAGGCTTGAAGTGCAACTGGACAAGCTAATTGCTGAGGGAGAAAGGCGGCAAAAAGCATTTGATGATGACGTCAAACGAATAAGTCTTGAATCTCAAAACCATATCTCTGAAGTTGAAAGGAAATTTTCTAATGAATTAGAGGTTTGTAGAAAATGTTAGCTATTTTGCTTCTTTGCTGCTTCACTCATGTATTAGAGGATATTTTTAAGATTCTAAAATCTTTAGACTATCTTTGGAGGGGGTGGCTGTCACCTTTCTGTTTCTTTAGTTGTATTTATCTAATTTTTTGAGTCCTTTCTCTTTGAAATCTAGAAAGAAAGAACAAAATGTCAAATGGAATATTTGGAATCCATAAAGAAACTCGAGGAAAAGTGGATTACGAATCAGCAAAATCAACACAGGAATGGGTTCAGCAATGGTTCATGTGATAGAGAGGTATATTACTGCTGATCACTTACTGTGTGGTTTTTAATGTTTCCAACATTCTGTGTATTGCCAGTATTAGTTTTGTGCTCAAAGCTATGTATACATTCTCTATACAGACTACAGAGGATATTTTTCTGTGTTGATCACTTGATTTTAAACAGCTACTAAGGATTGTAATTAATGAATTGAAATTTGGAACCAATGAATAGTATGATAGTATAGTGCGAATGATGAATGCAAATATGCAATTATTAATATAAAGGACATTAATTTGGGATGAGATAATATAGATAAGTGAAAATATTTTTAGGACAGAAATAGTATATGATTCTATAAGACTTGTTGTTTTCGCTCTCCATGTTTTATTTTTTTGTAGAAACATATATGCTTGGCTTTGAACATAAGTAATATGTGCTACATACATCTGCATTGAAGAGTGATGACTTTGCTGCTGTCTCTTTCTTATAGGAACGCAATTTACCCCTATCCGAGGACGTTACTGAGGCTAAACGGGTTCTTGAAAATGAGATTCATCTGAGAAAGGCAGCTGAAGAGGAGGTCCACAACCTGAAAACTCAACTAGCCCAGTTGACATCTTCGGAGGCGTGCTCCTACTCTTGTTTTATGGTGTTTTTGGTCATTCATTTTTTTTCTCTCCCTAAATAGCCTTTTTTCCTTTCTCAACCTGATTTTTCTGGAATTCTAGGGAGGTGGAACTACTGAAATTCTTAAATTTCACCAGATGCTGGAAGATGAAGCCTATGAGAAGAAGAAGCTTCAAGATGAAATTACATCTTTGCAAGGACAATTGCTGCAGCTCACATTTGAAGCTGATCAGGTTTCTAACCTCTCTTTTTCTAGACGTGTGGTTGCTGCTTTGCACAACGATCTTATAATTGTTAGCTCTTTGGACAAGACCTTATCATGTGATAACTAATAAGAGACCCCTGCAATACCTTAATATATTAGGACTACCATCTTTGCTGTCTATGGACGGGAGGCTGGAGGAGGGTATTGTTGTTACATACTCTAAGGCGGTGTTGTCCAATTTGGATTATTTTTTACTTAATCAATATGTTTGTGCTACAGATGCGAAGGTACATTGAGAGGATTGAATCAGGAAATGGCCTTTCTGGTTCCCATTCTCTGACGTCCCCAAGTAGACACTCCCAACACAAAGACAGAGAAAATGGCCATAAGTCATCCTTTAATTCACTGTTTGAACAAGGTGAGATAAGGCATGTTTTGTATGCATCAGTTGTTTGGCTGCTGCACTCTGTGTCATTCTATTTCAATTCTCATTTCTTTAATCATCATATACATTTATTGATGTTGGGCAGTTTCGCAAATACCATCACGGCCTGGTTGGTAACCGTTAATAAATGGTGGTAATGAGAATGAATTCCAAGTGTAATGTTACAAGGAAAGCATCCTTAAAATCTCAATGGGGTGGCAATTTCAACCCCAAGTTTGTGTTTTTTTTTTTCTGAAGGCAATTTAACCCCTAAGCTTGTTTTTTCTCCAATGGGAAGCAATTTTCATTACCATCCATTACCACGTACAAGGTGGTATCAGATGAGAATGAAATTTAAAAAGAAAAATAGACACTTTAGTATAAATCAGCATTACCATGGGAATGAAAAATGATTTTCTTGACAAATTTACATACAAATTCATTCCCATCAGCACCCTTTATAACCAACTACCAAACGGGGCGTCAATGTCATTTAGAGAATGGGGCTTTTGATAGCTATGAACGTGAAATCCTAGTACCATCTCCTTGTTTGGTGACCAAGGTGGAGAAGGGCTGGATAAGAAGGATGTTATCGATTAATCTATGGTGAAAAGTGCTATTATATGTCTTGAGCTTTTCTGGGATTATTAGCCAATCATCGTGTGACTTTCACCATTGGCTGCAATCATGCATAACATAAAAAGATATAAAACTTCCTTTGAATATAGTTTGACTTGTTCATCATACTTGCAGTTGGATTGCAGAGGATTTTATCGATGCTCGAGTCAGAGGATGCCAATATACGTATTCATGCAGTGAAAATTGTGGCCAACCTTGCCGCTGAAGGTCGTAAGAATCTAATGCTTGAAGATGCAATCTTGCATTTTTCTATCATCTTTAGTAGCAGGATTTATAAAATTAGCATGATGCAATCTTGCATTTTTCGATCACAATAGTACTGGGATTTATAAGCAGGGAGCAATCTTGCATTTATCTGTATTGTTTAGTAGCAGGATGCAATCCTGCATTGATCTATTTTATTTATTAGCAGGATTTTTGAAGTAGCAGGATGCAATCTTGCATTTATCTATTTTATTTAGTAGCAGGATCCATAAAGTAGCAGGATGCAATCTTGCATTTTTGTGACTCAAAGCTATAATCCCCTCAATACCCAGACAAGGCTATGGTGTGAAATATGTTCTTGGTTAATCTAAATTCTTGGGGAAAATTATGTTCAGTTTCTTAGAAAAAATCATCACTCTGAAAGGCTCGTTTGAAACTTTTTCTGATGTATTGTCTTTTTTCTACTCAGTTTATAAAGCAAAGCCAATCACTTCTTAGCGTGCCTTCATTATGCCATCAATACTGTCCCTCATCTTATTTGCTGAGAGGAAATGTCTTGGAAATACGTTACCAAGGTACTTAGATGGCAAAGGAGGAGTCACACAGGTGGTATTCTCCCCACCTTGAATGTCTCCCTTCTGGTTGACCTGGTTTCGGGTCACCATCCAAGTGCTCTAAGAGTCTAAGGAGGTGCACCTGTTCCTAAGCCTCTTAGACAACAACCCTTACCATATCAAGTAAACAAAGTAATCGAGCGTAACCGTGTCAGTAATGAAAAAAGAACTCAAACCTATATGAAAGTTAGAGTTGGGGGTGGTGGGATGCACTCAATGACACCAAGAGTCTCCTTGAATATGTTATACCAGATACGTAGTCTTAAATATTTGCAGGCATTAAGGAGTGTCATAAGCAAGCTAATAATGAGACTATCAGGCGCTCTTCTTTTGGTCTATGCACACTGCACCTAGATAATGTGCGAGTTTCTCTTTCTTATGTCCTTCCACTCATCATCAGTTTTTCATGGTGCTTTGGCAAATTATTTTCTTTCTATTGCCGTCCTTCATCTGCTCAACTTGTGTAGATACAAAGCAACATCTCATGAATTTTGTGTTGCAAGTTAAAAGCTAAAAGAGAATTGGTTGTTATGTAGAAACAAACCAAGAGAGGATTGTTGCTGCTGGAGGGCTTAGTTCCTTGTTAATGCTTCTTAGAAGCTATGAAGATGAAACTGTTCGCCGTGTAGCAGCTGGAGCAATAGCCAACCTTGCAATGAATGGTAAATGTTTGCTTCCTTTATTTCAAGAAAGCTGGGGTCCTGTTTGTGTTTTGTCCCACAGTTTCTGGATGGCCGCGAAGTTGGCTGTCTATATGTTAGTTTTACTCTCATTCTTGTGTCGTCTCTTATTGGGACTTGCAGAAGCCAATCAAGAACTTATAGTAGCCGAAGGTGGAATTAGTCTCTTGTCAATAACAGCTGATGATGCAGAAGATCCACAAACTCTTCGCATGGTTGCTGGAGCAATGGCTAATCTATGTGGAAATGGTAATTTCTATCATGTTGTGTTTCAGTCCTTCCAGTGTTATTGAGCCTCATGTTATTATCAATTCTTTAGAGCTTCCCTTTGTCAACTAACAATCTTATAAATTGCATTTTTTTTCTGATCCAGCTATATCTATATCGATAATATATGTGAATTAAATACATTTTCTCCAAGTCTTTTAAGAACTTGATTAAAGGTTATCTTTGATGCTCACAGATAAATGTTGTCACTACTATTTCTTGTGTTTCTGTGTTTTCACTAGTGGCTGTCTCGCTTGTGCTTTCTGACTTTCCATTCATTGGTCTTTCTTTTGCTGTATAATTGAGAGTAACTTTTATTGTTTCAATATATACAAAATGCGGAAATTGAAGGAACTTCCATACAGCTATTAAATGGATTAAATTCACATTAAAAATGCTTTTAGCCTGCCAACATTACCAATCTTATAGACTATATGCAAACTGTTCTATTTTATTTGTTTTTTTATTGTGTGTTTGCTTTTGCCAGATAAGCTTCAGGTCAAATTACGAGCTGAGGGTGGTATTAGGGCATTGCTTGGGATGGTAAGATGCAGACATCCGGATGTTCTTTCGCAGATTGCACGTGGGGTAGCTAACTTCGCTAAATGTGAATCTCGGGGTGCGACTCAAGGTATGTGTCATCTTCAATGGCTTTATGTGCCTGATAAATTATGTGTCTTTCCATGCCGATCATATGTCAGCGATGGTTAATGGTACTTGATAAGGGGAATCGCTAGCTGGCTCGTTGAGTAACTTGGTTGAGTAGTAGGGGGAGTATACGTTACTCATATACCGTGGGCTTGCTCAACTTTTATTGCATGAGATTTCGGAGGACACTTAATGTTCAAAGGCTTTGTTATTATCTACATATCTTAGAAAATCTGCCTATGTCATTAACCTGCAGAGTCAAGTAGTTTTAGTCTTCAGACGTGTTGGCAGGGATATCACATCTAAAATTATATTCAGTTCTCCCTTCAATACTCCTTGCACTGGTATTGGCGATAGTTGATGTGTAGTGTGCGAACTTATTGGTGATTTGTGGTGGAATGTGATTATCACTTCATCAGCTCTAGGAGAATTGAGTTTCTTCATTTATAGCCCCATTTCCCTTCTTTATTTCTTTAAGGTTCAAATATCAATAGAGACTGTAGTATCAGATCCTAATATCTCGACCTAAGGCTTTAAAAGAAAACCCTCAGAAAGGCATCCTACGAAATTAAATGTTACAAGCAGCCTATAATAATTTTTCAATTGCCAATAGAGGCTTGGTTTGACATTTTCATGAGCCAAGCAGAGTCAAGATCGACTCAAGATACTCGTGAACAAGCTTGAATGATTCTTTAACTAATTATAGTCACATGTTATAAATTTTAACTTGTAAATATTGGTAAAGATTCGGACAATACTTGTGAGAAACTCAAGATGATAGGGAATGTTATCTGGTTTTAAGTAGAATTCTGAGCTTAGTTGAACTTGGAAATTTTTTGAGCTTGAAAAAGTTTGAGACTCAGCTCAAGCTCGGATGTAGATATTACGGGCCAAGTTGAGCAACCCCTAGCTCAAGCTTGATTAAACTTGTTACAAACCTAACTACAAATATCAAACATATAGTTTATCATGGAGTTCTTAGTGGTTGAAGAATCAATTTGAGTATGGGATCATTAGCTATTGAGACATTTTGTCGGTTCCTCTGGTGTACCTCATGCTAGTGCCTTTCCATTTTAGGGTCGAAAACTGGGAAATCATTATTGCTTGAGGATGGTGCACTTCCTTGGATTGTACAAAACGCCAACAATGAAGCTTCACCTATCAGGCGGCATATTGAGCTTGCACTCTGTCACCTAGCTCAGCATGGTGAGTAGACTTCTCTCTTTTTTCGAAGAAGCTTCGAAAGAAAATGGTATTATACATAGTGAAAATAATATTGGAGATAAATGTACATCTTATCTGCAGAAGTAAATGTGAAAGACATGATTGCTGGGGGTGCACTCTGGGAGCTGGTACGCATATCTCGGGACTGTTCTCGGGAAGACATTAGGAGTCTTGCCCGTCGCACCCTTACTTCTAGCCCCACTTTCCAAGCAGAGCTGAGGCGCTTAAGGATAGATATATAATCTTGAGTAGGATAATGTTTCTCCACCCTTCCAGAAAATCCAGTCGGGTTTTCATGTTGCAGCGCAGCGCCCTCTGGGTTAGATAAGCGGAAACATATGATGCTTAATAAGAGTGACAACTGTGAATTTTTCCGGAGGTCTGCATACATAGTGGTGGAGAGGTCAGTTTTGTAATCTTGTAGTTCTATGTATATCGTTTCGGCATTATTAGAATCTGGGAGAGGGAGCTTCCCTCTCATCTACCACATCTGAATGGGCAATCGATTTATATTGGGCTCTTGGGGTTCCCCTTTTCCCCTTAATGAGTCAATGGTACATTAGTTAAAGAAGTTAGCTCAGTCTCATATCTATATCATGGTCCCTCATAGTAATATGTAGAACTTATCTATTTTATAAACTGTGTAAATTCTAATGTATATCAGTGTTCCATTTTTGCCCTATACAAGTCTTATTCTTTTTAATGTATATGCAATTCTCGTTCTCTATCTTTCCCTAAAAACTATTGCAGTTACTGTAGAGTTCTTTTTTTTTTTTTTTTTTGGGGGGGGGGGGGGGTGTGTGTGGAGGTGATTAGTATCTTCTAAGAAAGAATTTTGGGGGAGGGGGATATTATGATAACCATGTTTTTGGAGAAACATGTTTGGACGTAGGTTAATCCTCTAATTATGCGTTCTACAGTCTACACCCACTTTGAGATGATTACCTGCATTCTGGAGCTTCTATTGGTATGTTCCGAGGAGCCTGTATATTGTCGTGGTGTCCGCACACTAGTGTCATCTAGGAGGTGGCCTCAGTGGTCTTCAATCATGGGAAGAAGTGTGGCGGCCTGAGGCTGGGGGTAGGAGCATGTGGCAGAAGGGGTGGCAGCTCGGCAAGGGTGAATGTTGGTGGCAGGAAGGAGTAATAGGGTGGGGGGGAGGGGGGCAGGGAGGATGAAGAGTCTGGAAGTCCATAAATATGGGCAGTAAATGGTTTGTTTCTTTCACTTACACTGGTCCTAAATTTGGATGTTGTCCAAGTAAAACTACCCGCATAACCTTTTTTTTTTTATATGACCCGTATAAGTTTAAGCAAAGAACAACTTATTTTTTTCTTTGAGGAAAAAGAATATGTATTTTAGCCAACTAGATTCTTTTTAAGTGTAAGATTGAATATATAGAGGTTGACACACAATAGTGATTAGTGAGCATCGTAGCGCAATATATGCTTGCCCACAAACCAGTTATATTTGGTCAGTGCTGGAAGTTAAGTGTTCGAGAACGCGTACACTGTCGTGAAGCCTAAAGACAAAGGTTAATAATTTATCTCATCATAAAAGAAAGCTGTGGAAAAGGACAAAGGAGGGTATCGACAAAGTCGCAAAGGCAATCAAGAAAGACTCGAGATCATAACCAATTAACAAATTATTTTCCACCATATAGAAAAAAGGACAAGGATAAAGCAGAATAGCGACAAAGTCGTAAAGGCAATCAAGATCACACAAATATTTCAACAAATTCTTAAAGTGAAGCAGAGTTATGAAAACAGAAGAATAACACTCGACATCCGAAACCACTGGTTTGCCTACTCCATGAGTAGGACTGTAGGAGAGAACAAATTTTAGTAGGTTTTTGAAAATAGAGAACAAATTTCAATAGGTCTTTGAGAAGAGAGAACAAATTTCTTACACTTTGTCCGGATAGAAGAAAATGGAGAGAAAGGAAAGGGAGAGACAGGAAGGGCGAACACGTTCCCTTGTTTGGATAAGGGATTGGGATGGGGAGAGGGAATATTCATTTTTATTCCTCTTTAATGAACATAATCCCTTCCAAATTGGAAAGATTTGCATGTTCCCCTCGCTTTTATTTCCCTTCCTTATCTATTGGTATAAATGAGGCAAGATATCTCCCGAGCTATTCGAGATCGACTCAGTCAAAACTCGAGTCGAGTGAGCTTGAATCGAACTCGAGCTCAACTCGAGATGTTGGTGAGGTGAGTTGAGCAAATCGATACTCAAAACGAAAACTCGAAACAAAAACTCGTGATAAGTTCGAATACCCAATCATCAATAGCTAAATAACTATATATTCAACAATTTTCTACCTTATTATTGTTTTTAACATGAGACACTTGCAAGTTACTCAAAATATATATGGTCAAAGCTCGACTCTATTCAAAATCAGTCAGAATTTAACTCGAGTGAGCTCGACTCAACTCAAATTCGACGCAAAATGCTAATGAGTCGATTCGAGCTAGCTCAAACTCAAACTCGACTCACATCATTGACACTCCTACCTCCGTACCTTTCCTCCTTCCTTTTCCTCCTATATTATTATCCAAACAAAGTGTTAGTTAATGAAAAGACAATATTGTCCTAAAAAGAAAGAACCTTATATAATACTTTTAGTACACATACAGATTAATCTAAAATATGAGACCAAAACATAAATAAATATGAACAGTTGCATATACCGTAGGATTTCTATAGGTTGTTCAAAACGCCAAATTTCAAGATACTCCAACACATATTCTAGATTTCTAGGAGACTATATAGATATTAATATTAAGGGATTTGACCTCGTAACTTAAAGCCAAACTAATACGAGCTTTCAAACCGCTAAACCAAGAAGCAACTTCTAAAGGCCAGTGTAATTAGGCATTACATTAGAATGAAACAACTTTTAAAGGCTTTTAGCACGATAACAATGGATGAACTTCTCTATTATTAAGCAACCTCGTATGGCTATTTGTGAAATAAAAACCTTCTTATGATCACCTCATAGATTCATATTCCATCATAAGCTAGATGGGTCGATTATTTTGAGAGCTACTATTCAGCTACATAGGTCCCACTAAAGAAACCCTTCAAATCCACTAATCAAGCTAAAGTTTTAACTATTATTCTTTGGGTTTCAGATTATAATGGAATAAATCATAACTCATTAAATAACGGATTCAATGATAATAAAGTAGCATATAATCATTGCTTTTGGATTTATAAGGGTTTTATAACAAAAAAAACAAAAACTTTGTCATTGAGGTGACTTCTTTGGTAGTA